>NC_062561.1:185830713-186134683 GCF_022837055.1 Prionailurus viverrinus | reverse complement strand
TTCTGCCTTTGTCTGCCACGTCAGTCATGATCTCACCGGTCATGGGATTGGGCTTCATGCTGAGAGTGCAGAGCCTTCTTGGGACTCTCTCTCTCTCTCTCCCTCCCTCCCTCACACTGCCCTTACCCCACAGGTGCTCCCACTCTCTGTCTCTGTGTCTCTCTCAAATTAAATAAATAAGGTTTAAAAATATATCTGCGAGAGGTGGAGTTTGGTGAATTTATAAAAAACAGTATCACAGATCTTACGTAACTTTGTATTCCAGTGAAAGATTTTCTGTGGGAAGGGAGGCCAAGAGGGTGCTCTCTGCTTCCTAGTGGGAAAATGGAGACCTGAGGAACCAGGGGAGCTATGAGATTGGTGAATCACTGAATTTCTCGCCTTGAGGGGCTGCTGATGAAAATGTCTTAGAGATGGTCTGATATCATGGTTCAGCCCTAGGGTTCTGGAGGCAGCTACCTGTGTTTTGAATCCCGGCTGTGATGCTTTTTACCTGTGGAATGTTGGGCAAGTCACATTCCTTCTTTAAACCTTCATTTCCCTGGCTAGAGAGGGGTGGAGAGAGACTGAGCATCTAAGTCACAGTGATGTAGGGCTGGAGGACAGTGCTGACATTCGCACTGAAGTGTCTGATTTCGAAGCCCTGGCTGTCTACTGTATGTACTGCCCATCGAGTTAAAAACACGTCCCACCTCCCCACCCCACTCCATCCTCACCAACATTTCCTCCCAATTTAGATTTTGAACTCTTAGATTCAGTGCATTCGGTCTTTGCTGCTTTTGTCATTCTTCGGTGCAGGAACCTCCCACCTTCTGTCCCTCACTTTCTGGGTCCTTTGTCATCTGTCCCTAATTTTTTTCAAACTGAATCTCTGACCCTTCCCGGCCATAATTTCTGGTTAATGTTTGCCCCTTTTCATGCCTTTTTTCTCAGGCCGTCCTCACTTTGTGTAATACTCTTCCTTCTCCTGAGAAGGCCTGTGTGGGTGTGGTTCTCTGCCCCTGAATTTCTTTAAACTATTCCCTCCTAGAGTGTACCCTCTGAGGGTCAGTGGCTAAATAAGGTAAGAAAACGGTTGCTTGTTTAAATGGAGTTTTATATGCTAGTATGCGTTATAAATCCTTCAAAAGATGCTATTGCATGTAGGGTTTTCACACTGTTTGGACCCAAGGAATTTAAAACACTTCCTCCTTTCTTTCTTCCCTCCCTCCTTCCCTCCTTTCCTTTCTTCTTCTTCCTTTTAATATTTCATGGGGCCAGAATGTCATGGTACATGTTTTGGAGGCTATAGCACTGACCATTATAGTTGAGGTTATTGAATTCCTACGTAGGGGAGCCCAAGGCCAAACCCTGGGACCAATTGTGTTTCCAAGTGGGGTATAACAAGGGCATCAGTCAGCCCTTCTGTTGCTCTTCTGGGAAGTCATATTTTGCATCTAGTACTGTGCTCTTACCATCTTACCTGGTAACCAAGTCCCTATCTCATAAAGCATTCCAGTAAGTGCATCCCTGCTCTTGGTCTCCTGTCTGTTATCCCAATTCCTGTGGCTTTATTTGTGATTCCAAAGTCTGGCATCCTACTCTGTCCCTGAACTTGATTCTATGTTGCTTGTCTCCCCACACAATGCCAACCTATATCTTTCAATTTGGCTTGCCCTTTGGGCCTCTTAGGATACCTTGGTCTTCATTCTTGGTCCCATGCCCCTGTAGTCTTACTTACTCTTTTCAGAGTTGATGTGATTTAGTTGCTGAGGGGTTCAGGCTCTGGGATCTGATAAACTGAGTTCTAATAATAATTGTAAACTCTTGAGGGAGTTATTTAACTTTGGGCCTCAATTTTTTTCATCAGTAAAGCAAGCATAACTCCCTTATACAGTCCTGATGAAGATTAAATGAGATAGTCCATATGAAGTGCTTCTTGTACCCCCTGTTACAGAGTAAGAGATCAATAATTATTAGCTATTATATTATTCAAGTCCCAAGGGCTTCTTTGATCAATTTAGCCCATACTGAGCTCTCTCATCTCTAAATATTATAATTAGTGTCACAGACTTAACACTTGATTTTGTTTGTGACTTAGTTACAGCTCACCACACTAGATTTGCACTTAATTTTTTTAAAAAATGGATGATTTCAGGAGTGCTTGGGTGGCTCAGTTGGTTAAGCATCCGACTCTTGATTTCAGCTCAGGTTATGATCTTACAATTCATGAGTTGGTGCCCTGCATCAGTCTCTGCGCTAGCAGTGTGGAGCCTGCTTGGAATTCTCTCTCTCCCTTTCTCTTTGCCCCTCCCCAACTCATGCTTGTGCTTGCGCTCTCTCAAAATAAGTAAAATCAACTTAATTTTTATTAAGTTTAATTTTATTAATTTTTACTTAAAAAGTTTAATTTTACTAATTTTTATTTAAAAAAAATTAAATGGATAATTTCAAACGTACCATAAGTAGAGAGATGAATGGCATCCTTTGGTAGGATCCTATTTTTTTAATGTTTATTTTTAAGAGGGACATAGCATGAGCAGGGGAGGGGCAGAGAGAGAGAGAGGGACACAGAGAATCTGAAATAGGCCCTAGGCTCTGAGCTGTCAGCACAGAGCCCAATGTAGGGCTTGAACTAGTGAACTGCGAGATCATGACCTGAGCTGAAGTTGGACGCTTAACTGACTGAGTCACCCAGGTGGCTGTAGGGTCCCTTTGTACTTGTCACTGGATTGGGTCTTTTGTGATAGTCCTTTTTCATTCTGTTCTGACATTAAATCTAACATTGCTCCATACACAGGAGATGTTGACATAGGCTGTAACGGAGAACAAGCCACCCGCTGTGTGTGAGGCTGTGCCTAGGAAGTCTCTCTGCTCAGACTTTCCTGGAGGATGAGATCACCAAAATGGCTCTCTTTTCTCTTTCTCTTAGATGTAGAGATGGAAAAATAGCAGCCTACTTCCTAGACGATATTTCATTCTCCAAAGCAAAAGCATTCCATCTCCCCTTTTCAGTTCTTCAGCTGAGTCTGGGGCAAAATAATTTTTGAATCAGTGATTTCCCATTTTCCCCTAAAGTTTTATCAGAACTGCTTTCTGGTATCAGGTTTGAATCCCAGTTCTCGACCTTTGTGGCTTAAAGCGGCAGACTTGAGAAGACAGATCTCAGAGCTAAATCTCCATCCTCCCCCCCCCCCTTTTTTTTTTTGCACTGGGTGATTGACATCCAGGGACACAGCATATTGACTTCTCTCAAGATGTTGAACAAAATAAAAACTATGTGCAAGAGGAAACATGATCCTACATTTATTAATGCGGCATCAGTGTCTCTGGAAGCATGTTTTATGCCACAATTCCTCTTGATGGCACTGGAGCCTTAAATATCATAACCAGTCTGGTCTTTCTCATTCTAAATCCTATTATCTAGGTTAGCTCATCTGTATTCAAAAGATCAATGTTGCATTATTACAAAGATCCTTTCAAGTGTAAAAAGGATGGCACTTCATTACAGAAAGTAAAAGAAACTAATCAAACTTTCTTGGTGAAATCATTGACTTTTTTAAGTAAAGGGCAAATTTAAGAATTTGAAAGTCCGAGATGCGAGAGAACTCTGTGGTTTGGGCTCACTCCGGCATGAATGCGTCTGGTTGTAGCGTGTGGGTCTTGGATAACCTAAAGAAGAAAGAGGCTTTCTCGAAAGAGTCTCAGTGCTTGCAGCTATTCTCGTTTCTTCTGTCATTGCCTGGTTATGTGTCTTGGAAAAAATGAGCTGCTGGTGGGAAGACTCCGAGTTATAATCCATGGTGTGCCCTATACAGGCAACATGTCAAGTGAGTTGGTTAATAGAAATTGTTAGGAAAACACTGGTAAATGTTATTTATTCATTGTCTTAGTTCTTCTGTTAACAGACAGCTCTTGTTTCTTATTATCACCACTTGTGTTCTGTGGCTTGTGTATTAACAGGGAGGATGTTTGTTAGGGATGCTTTGGGGGTCAACACCTGTGGAATGGAGGGGAAAGAAGTGGGATGGGGTAGGGGGAGAGCCACAATGCATGCCCAAGGATACATACATAAGAAAGAGCGCCTCTGGAGCATGAATGGCTTTTTGGTGCTGTCTTTCCTAAGGAGGAAGAAGCCGGCCCTGTCATATAAACAAACAACCTTGGAAAAGGTGCTTGCTTTTTAGCCAGCCTTTGGTTTTTAGTTTGAGCAGTCCCCAAAGGGAGATGATAGTTGAGGGCTATTTGCTGGCAGCACTCCCAGTAGCCTGGGCAAAATTCCTTTTATTTCTGAAAGTTGGATCTGGGCAGCACATCACACTCTTTTTATTATTATTTTTTAATGTTTATTATTTTTTAAAAAAAAAAAATTTTTTTTTTCAACGTTTATTTATCTTTGGGACAGAGAGAGACAGAGCATGAACGGGGGAGGGGCAGAGAGAGAGGGAGACACAGAATCGGAAGCAGGCTCCAGGCTCTGAGCCATCAGCCCAGAGCCTGACGCGGGGCTCGAACTCACGGACCGCGAGATCGTGACCTGGCTGAAGTCGGACGCCTAACCGACTGCGCCACCCAGGTGCCCCAATGTTTATTTATTTTTGAGAGGGTGGGAAGGCAGAGAGAGAGGGAGACAGAGGATCTGAAGCATGCTCTGTCTGCGCTGACAGCAGAGAGCCCGATGCAGGGCTCGAACTCAAGAACTGTGAGCTCGTGACCTGAGTCAAAGTCAGGTGCTTGACCCACTGAGCCACCCAGGCGCCCCCTACCACCCTTTACAACTTAAAGGAGAATGTTCATTGACCACCTTCCAGGTACCAGAGCTGTTCTAGGTCCTGGAACTTACAGTGATGAATAAGGAATAGTCCTTGCCTTAAGGTATTTCTAATCAGCCTCTTCTGACTTGTTGATTAGTATGACATGCCAGATGTAATTCCAAGTACTCTGTATTCACTAATTTTTTTTTAATGTTTATTTATTTTTTAGAGAGAGAGAGAGAGAGACAGACAGAATGCAAGCAGGGGAGGAGCAGAGAGAGAGAGAGAGGGAGACACAGAATCTGAAGCAGGCTCCAGGCTCTGAGCTGTTAGCACAGAGCCCGATGTGGGGCTCGGACCCGCAAACGGTGAGATCATGACCTGAGCCTAAGTCAGATCCTTCACCGACTGAGCCACCCAGGTGAAAGGGCGGGCCTACGCCAGCCGACTCCCTCTTGTTCTGTGTCCTCCGCCTTGAGTGACTCTGTCCCTGACATGACCCCTTTTCCGGGAAAATCGCAGAAACCTCAGACCTCGCCTCCTCCCCTTGAGTAATCTCCCGCTCACCCGTTCAAACTTCCTGATCAAAACACGCCCAGCGACCTGCGTAACAGGACTCCGACCATTCCCCAGCAAATCGGCCGAGGCCACGACCCTTCCCCAGCCAATTGGCTGAGGCCACAGCCATTACCTCACCAACTGCCCCTAGGCCCTAATAAAACCTTTGTGCTTTTGAAACTCGCTCTCTCTCTCCGGTATCTCACTGCTGCATCGGTGCAGGTAGGGGATTGAGCTCGAGCTAGCTCGAATAAAGGCTCTTTTGCTTTTACATCGGACTCGGCTCCCTAGCGGTATTTGGGGATCACGAATTCTGGGCATAACACAGGCGCCCCTCACCTGTTTTTTTTTTTTTTTTAATGTGACTAGTATAAATTTTAAAAATAACTTAGTAGCTTGAATTTGTGGCTTGCGTTTTGTTTTTACTGGACAGAGTTGCCTTACAGTATCTGAGATTCTTCCTATGGGGAAGTATTTTGCTCTTAAATTCAAAGAAAATCCTATTTGGTCTGGTAGTAGGATCAGGTTCTTTTGATATGCTTGATTTAATTTGTATTTATTAATAGGGATTCTATCCACCAACAGCCACTACTTGCTGGTTGTTTCGTGATTGTTGAAAACTAGTTAGAGGCAGCCTGAGTGAGATGAATTAAAGTTCTATTGTTGTAGGGGAACAAGGTCATCAACTAGGAATTAATCAACGGATTTCAAATCACCAGGAAGGGATATTTTACCCTCAGCTTTACAGTTTCAGCATGTAAATTGCTGTTTAGAGGAGAGTCTGTAAAATCAATCCAGCCTTTTTCCCTTCAGAAATTAAAAGCGATTTATTTCTATTTTTGGCGAATCCTGGAAAACACTTGTACATCCAACTCCTTCACCCTGATGCCACCTGTATTGCATGTTGTTTTGGACCTTTGAGTAGGGAGGTGGGAAATTCGGTTGTCTTGGTGTCCCACAGGATTTGGAGGAGACCCCTCTGATCCCTGTTGGGGAGCCCATCTGTCTCCACCTGATACGTTTTATTTCAAATGAGTCAGAAACTCTAAAGCTCAACTTGGCCAAAGTAGTGCATATCATGTGGACTCCAACCAAAGCCATATAAATCATCCCCAGATCATACCAAACTTGGCCCCCAAACTGGGCACAGATTTTCCAATCTGGTCCTGGAGTTTGCCAGAAGGCAGGAGGACCACAGGGATATGTGGGTTGCAACTGGCTTTTGTCCCAAACTTCTGTGGTTAGTGAAGCTTGTCTGATCTGGGATTGGATATAAACACAGCTTGTGTACTCGAAAGACACCAAACCACCTTGAAGGGTCATTTGGTCCATGCCTCTGCAGAAATCATCCTCACAAATAACTGTGTATCCAACCACCCAACGTTACCCCTGCCCACTGTTGCCCTCACAAATCAAGAAAGATCCGGAGATGGTTTGTAAATACATTAAGTATTCCAATTTATTGTTCTCTTAGTACTTTTTAATATCAGTACATTGCTGATAAACCTAAACTGGAGACCCA
Source organism: Prionailurus viverrinus (assembly GCF_022837055.1). NCBI lineage: Eukaryota > Metazoa > Chordata > Mammalia > Carnivora > Felidae > Prionailurus > Prionailurus viverrinus. The sequence goes on along the minus strand of NC_062561.1, from coordinate 186,127,870 downwards.
AGTGAATGAATTTTTATATCTTTCTGATTAGATATGCAGAGGCTGCCTTATTTGGTAAAGTGACTCCAGAATACAGCAGCAGTGTATTTTGTTTATCTCATTTCTAGGGCAGGTTCTTTCTTAAAGTTTTTACTGTTGTTATTGTTTGTTTGTTTAATGGACAGGAACAATAATGATTAACTTTAATAATTCTTTGTTTTCCTTGGGCCAATACAATTTACTTTCTAGATTTCACTGAGGTGGCCCTGTGCTATATCGTATTTGTCTGATTGGTGAAGTAACCTGTTTTTGGGGAAAGAAGATGTGGGAACTTGTAAGTATTTTTTGTCTTAAAGTTTACCCAGGAGTCCCCAAATAATTGCATCTCTCCATAGACAGAGAGGTACTTTATCCTCAGTTTGTTTTCTTTTCTGTAACACAACAAATTGACATCCCCTTTGATAGTTAAATAAGGGCATTCCTGGAAACAAAGGAATAGGTCTGGCTGGAGCTTCCAAGGAACTTCTCAGTTAAAAGGAAGCCACTGCTTTCTGTGTGAAGGATTCCTCAGTCTACCTGAACAACTGGCCAGCTGGGTAAGAGTGTAGGATTTATTGGCTGTGTATTTGGGCAATGTACTTAACCTTTCTGTGCCTCAGTTTCTTCATCAGTAAAACAATGATAAGACCTTTTAGAGTTTTATGTGGTACAAAAAATACTGTAAAATTAATGCAGAGTCTGGATTATCAAGTGTAGGAAAGAGATTATCAAATGCAGGTGGCAGACATGGCAGTGGAGGATGATCCTTTTCAGTCCGAAAGCGTTTCCACACAGTTGTTTTTGTTTTTAAATACCGGAAGACGTTTCTAGTAGCGTTTGTGCGATGAACATCCTACAAATAGAATACGTGTAAAATTTCTAAGGAATTAGTTTTGTATAAGCATAGTGTAAACTGCAGTCAGGGCTATGATTTTGATTGCCTCCTGAGTTAGTATTTTAGGAATAGAAATGAGCATAGCTAGGCTACCTTTAGTTCAGACACATGCCTATAAAGTCAGTTGTTACCTTTCTGAATCACACAGTAGGATCGCAGCAACCTGGCCATACTTCTAGTTTTTTACCTTACTTTAGGCTCATTTTCAACACCCAGCCTGACTGGACATCACATGTGCCCATTTGAACATTGTCCAGAGACATTGTTTCTGATATCACAATGATGCTGTTTTCATTCTTGTACCACAGTGATAACTGGCACATTCTTCTTTCTAGGAACTGTGATGTTTGCCACTTCCTGTAACATCTGGTCTTGGTCTTAGATCTGTCCTTTGGAGAATAAAGCTGTTCTTGAGCTCACATGCCAGAGTTTCAAATATTTGTGGATGGTTGTTATACTTTTCTGAACTATTCCATTGTCCAGGCAAAATATAGTTTGTTCCTTTAATCATAACTCAAGTGGCAGGAAATGGCTGGTAAGAAAGGAACCTCATGTTTTAGTTCTTTATTGTGTAACACACTGAATGAATAAAACCACTTTCTATTACCTTAATACTTATATATGATATAATAATATATAAAATGATGATTATATCATTATCATATCTCAATCAGCTGGTTCTTGCTTGAGTCTCTCAAGTGGTTGCAATCAAATTGTAAGTGGGGTTGGCTTGACTTGGGCTGGCTGTCCAAAATGGTTTCACCATCCACATGTCTGACTCTGGTCTCAGATGATTTGAATGTCTGGGGCCTGAAATGGCTTGAGATTGGCTGGGCTTCTTTTTCTCCAGAAAGCCATTCCCTTGTCTAGCTTGGGCTTCCTCACAGCATGGTGGTCTCAGGGCAAGATGGACACGTTACATGGTAGTTCAGTTCACAAAGACAGAAGAAGTAGAGGCTGCCAGGTGCCTTAAAGTCTGAGCCTAACAACTGTTAGAGTCAGTTATGTTCTATCGATCAAAGAAGTCGTAGAGCCCACTCAGATGCAAGGAAAAGGAACATAGATTTTGCCTCTCAATGGGAAATCAAAAAATTTATGGCTGTCTGGCCCTCCACTCCCAGCTCTCTTGGTGCTAATGGCTAATGTCACCTTTTAAAACAGCTACAGTGTTCAAAACAGGACAAAATAATCTAGCATGCTATCAGAGAGGCCACAAGATTTTCTTTTTTTCTTTTATCTTTTTTTTTTTTTTTCAATTTATAATCTCCTAATAGCTTTCTACTAGCTATCGCCCACTATGGGCTCCTAATAAATTCATCATTCACTAGATCCTTTAAATCCTTATTTCACAAACTGTTATCATGTTTCCTATTTGCATAACTTCCTTTTTTCACAAAAGGCAGAATATGATTTTTGCTAATTAAACTTGTTGATTTGCGCTTGTTATTGTTCTGGTAGTAGCTACCTTTAAGATGTTTGAAGAGTGTATTCACAGTTTGGACAGAGTTTGTGGCCTTGCTTACTCTTGCCAATCCTCGGCAGCCAGAGTGAACTTGCCACAACACAAATCTAGTGGTTCCCCCTGCATAAAACTCTTCACAGCCCCAAGATGTTGTCCTCAGGAAAAAGTCTGAATTTTATGTATGAAAACCTTGTAAGGTTTTTCATACCTGTCTCCCGACTATACTCTGATTCTCATTTCTTCTTTTCCTTCCACTTCCCCTTCCCCTCCTTCCCCTCCTCCTCCTCCTCCTCCTCCTCCTCCTCCTCCTCCTCTTCTTCTTCCTCCTCTCCTTTCTCTTTCTACTTAGGAATATCCATGTGTAGATCTTTGTATGGATATGTTTTTATTTTTCTTGAGTGAACACGTAGGAATAGAATGGCTGTGTCATATTATAGGTGAATGTGTAATTAAAGAAAAAACTGCCAAGCTGTTTTCTAAACTGGATGTCCTGTTTTCTGTTCCCATCTGCAATCCATGTGGAGTTGCATTTGCTCCACATCCTTGGCTCTACTTGGTATGATCATCTTTGAAATTTTAACCATTCTACTCTGTGTATAGTGATAACTCAGTATGATTTTAATTTGCATTTTCCTGATGACTAATGATGTGTTCCATCTTTCCTCTGCTTCTCAGCTATTTGTACTTCTTCATGAAGTGTATGCACAAAGTTTTGGCCTATTTTAAAAATTGGATTATTTTCTTATGCTTGAGTTGTGGTGTTCTTTATGTATATTCTGGCTACAAGTCCTTTATCTGGTATATGTTTGGGAAATATTCTCTCCCAGCCTGTGACTTGCTTTTTTGTTTTTAAAAATGTCTTCAAAAAGCAGAATTGTTTAATTCTGACATCCAATTTATTATGTTTTTTTCTTCTAACGACTGGTGTCTTATATGTTCTATCTATCTAAACATTTCTGTCCACCTTGAGGTTGTAAAGATTTTCTCCTGGTTTCTTCTAGAAGCTTCATAATTTTAAGATTTATAGGTAGGTCTGTGATCTATTTTTGAATTACTGTTTTTGTATGATGTGAAGTAGGGAACTGATGTTATTGGATTTAGTTTGCAAACCCTTTATTTTTATTTATTTTATTTTATTAATTTTTTTTTTTTAATTTTTGAGGCAGGGGCAGGGGCAGAAAGAGAGGGGGACAAAGGATCTGAAGTGGACTCTATCCTGACAGCAGAGAGCCTGATGTGAGGCTTAAACTCACAAACTGTGAGATCATGTCCTGAGCCAAAGTTGGAAGCTTAACTGACTGAGCTACCCAGGCACCCTTATTTTTTTTAATTAAAAAAAATTTTTTTTTTATTCTAGAGAGAGAGTGGATGAGTGGGGGAGAGGGGCAGAGGGAGAGAGAGAGAGAGAGAGAGAGAGAGAGAGAGAGAGAGAATCTTAAGCACTGGGATCATGACCTGAGCCAAAATCAGGAGTTGGATGCTCAACCAACTGAGCCATCCAGGCACCTCTTGATGCCTTTTTTAGTCATATTTAGTCATAAGTTATATATTTTCATAAGGAAATTATGTTTATCTTCTATTTTTTTAATTTTTTAATGTTATTTTTGAGAGAGAGAGAGAGAGAACAAGGGAGGGGCAGAGAGAGGGAGATACAGAATCTGAAGCAGGCTTCATACTCTAAGCTGTCAGCACAGAGCCCAACATGGGCCTTGAACTCACAAACTGTGATATCATGACCTGAACTGAAGTCACACGCTTAACTGACTGAGCCACCCAAGCAAGGTGCCCCTATTGTTTTTATGTTTTAAAAATTACTAACCTAAAGGTATTATGTTTTTGTTTGTTTGTTTTTACTGCCTGTCTTATTGTTATCAGTTGAGAGCTCACTGAGAGCTGTGACCAAATGGTAATTCCTCTTCCTCCTTATGAAGTGTATTGAATGATACCGTAACATCCTAAAGCAAATGAATAGCATTCCCTTCTGGTGGCATTCCTTGATGACAGCTACTCAAATAAGTTCATGTGTAATCCGGACAAATGTTGCTTTCTGACGGTCCTGCTTAACTCCAAGGTATAATTCAGAACATGTAGCCTAAACATTGATTCTCAGAAGGATTACCAGGTTCTTTGCAAAAAACTGTGAATTCCTAAACACTGTCACACATCTAGTGCTTTTGAATCTCTAGGGATGGGACCCAGGAGCTGAATTTTTAATTTTTTTTCATTTTAACCTACTTATTGTAGTGCAATTTATATACTACTCAATGCAGTGAAAGTGTACATTTCAATGATTTTTCAGTTTTTCATGCAGTTGTCCTATTATCACCACAATCCAAAGGATGCTGCATTTTTAACAAGGGACTTCCCATGAAATGGTTGGGGCTCTCAAGTTGAGAAAGCCTGTTTGACAGGATCAAATGGATAAGCTTCACCCAATTTGCTTTGAGCTTTAGTGTTGTTACATAGGTCTTTGGGCAGAAGGGAGTTCACCATTGTTTCACAGAAATCTGGCAATGAGAGATTTAACAGTTTTGCTTTCAGTATCCTCAGGTGATTGTATGAGCCCATTAATGCACTAAAATTTACTTTGGCTAAAGTACAGATCTGAATTCTATTCACTGGGTCATCAGCTAGAAGACTGAGTCCCTCAGCTAATGTGTGATTCTAGTCAACTCTCCAGCATCCATATCTCAAAACAGTTTGTATGTGTTGTACTCGTAGGCACGATAACTAGTTGTCTTGGAACTGGTAAATTGGGCTCCAAATCAAAGCTCTGATTGTCAATACTGGAAATGCAAGGCCTTAGATGTCTTTCATTCCCAGACAGAAAATAAAAATTTTGGATGCATTTAAAAAGTATGCATGTTGGGGAGGGATGGAATGGGTAATGAAATGTTAAGTTACCTGCATTAGCAATATAGGGATTCAGGAAGTTTGTGGCATTAGAAATGACAAGGTACCTTACGAAGGGTCTTCTCCAGCATTTCTCAAAATGTAAATCAGCATGTTCCTTGATATAATGTAAAGAATGAGATTTGTGGTTTAAATAACTCACAATCCCCTGAAAGGTTAATCCAACTAATTTCTGCAAGCTGTTTCACGTCTACTGTATATTGTAAATCTCTACTGGGGTCATGTGTTTTATGGTGGAATTTAAATTTTTCCATAGAGCGTCTTTGCAGCAGTGTTGGCCAGTATTATTTTTCCAGTCTCAGTGTCTAATTTATCTTATTTTGATTGCACAATATTGAGAAAATTATAACTCACAAAGATAAGTAGTTGCAAACGGTAGCAGTTTTTGAAATAGATTGCTTTGCTGTGTCAAGATGCTTGTCAATTAAACTAGGCAAAAAGTGTAAAAGAGGAGCAATAGGACATTTTTGCCTCGATTGTCTATGTTTTATCTTCTGTGCATAAATTGTTTATGTCTTTTGTTTAAATACATCTATTTTGGGGGGCGCCTGGGTGGCTCAGTCAGTTAAGTGTCCAACTTGATTTCAGCTTAGGTCACAATCTCACGGTTCATGAGTTCAAGCCCCTCATTGGGCTCTGTGCTGACAGTGCGGGGTTCTCTCTCTCCTGCTCTCCATGTCCCTCCCCTGTTAGCTCTCTCTCTCTCTCAAATATAAATAAAAACATTAAACATTTTTAAAAAGTCTCTTTTTTGACCAGTTCCTGATTTGAAGCTGTTTTGTACTACTGACTGAGATAGGATCTATATGCTTTTTACTAGTGTTACTTAAGTTGTAGTATGTAGACCAGTACTGTTTGTTACTGGTCTAGGTCAAGAAAAGAATAGAAATTGGGAATTAGCATTTAGAAATTTTTACAGCAATTTGTCACTGCCCTGACATCCAATCAAGTGGTCAGTGGATTCTTTTTGTTAATCAGGGTCTCATCTATCCAGGTGTTGTCACACTCACATGATGAACCACGTATAGTTCAAGCTACTTACCATCATCAACCTCTAGTGGAATGGCAGTTAATAAACAAAGAAATAAAACCAGACTTGTCCTTTACCACAGATAGGTTGAGAAGAACTGGAGTAGAGGACAATTAAGCTGTTGGTCATGTGTAATTAGATACGATTTATATATATTTTTGAAAGGAAGGAATCAGGTTGTTGCTATATCCATGGCATTATAGATGTTATGCCACTAGAAATGCTTCCATACACATTTTGAAACCTTCCGAGGTTTCTAGAATTTTCTACCAGATAAAATCCAATTTTTTCTCTCAGAGCCAGACCCAGAGGTAGTTTCTTTTCCATTGGGAATTTTCCTATCACAGGACATCAGAAGCACCAAGGGGGTTGGTCTACCCCCATTCAATTAGTTATTCACCCTCTTACCATTTTTAAAATATGGTCCATTGGAATTTTCTCAATTTATAAATTCTCTGAAAGTAGAGCTCAAGCCCAACCTTCTTTCAGATTGCTTCATTTAGTCTCTGCCTGTATAGAAATTCTGGAGCAGCTATGACCTATAGATATTGGACTTTAGTGCTCTTCTTTTCCTTTTTGGCTAACACTTTTTTTTTTTCAACGTTTTTTTGTTTATTTTTGGGACAGAGAGAGACAGAGCATGAACGGGGGAGGGGCAGAGAGAGAGGGAGACACAGAATCAGAAACAGGCTCCAGGCTCTGAGCCATCAGCCCAGAGCCTGACGCGGGGCTCGAACTCACGGACCGTGAGATCATGACCTGGCTGAAGTCGGACGCTTAACCGACTGCACCACCCAGGCGCCCCTGGCTAACACTTTTACAACTACCACTGTGACTGGATCCTTGTAAGAGCTCAACACACGTTAACAATTACTAAAATTATTCTTTGATTTCCATATGTGAAAAAAGACAACCAAAGCATTTTTACAAGGAGAAGTGTGGAATTGTCTCCTTATCTGATAATTTTAGAAGACAATCACAATGATAATCATGTAGGGAGTATTTGATGGCTTAGTTATAATTGTTAAAAATATTATGCCTGAATGCCTTCACATATTTCTCCTTCAGTAATGTATTCTTGAATTTTTTAAAAATGAGAGCTTCTTGCCTTCTTGATTTTCCTTTTCCTTTCTCAATATTGACCTCTTTCTAACATTTATATGGATGGGATGAAACCTTATGGCTTGTTTTCTAATTTAATTTTTCTCACTTAATGATATAACTTGAGCTTTCCATGTTGGTATAGTCAATATAAGTTCACCTCATTTTTTTAGATGGTACTTGAGTTTTCTGTTGAATAGATGTACACTTGTGGGTTCTCTTACCCTCTCACTAATAGATACTTAGGCTTACTGGCTAACCCAATTGTCTTTCTGACTATATAGACTAGTCATGTTCTAGAATATTAATGCAGATAAAATATTTTCTCATCATGTAAATTACCATGTGCTGAAGGGACTAAAGGAAATCAGCTTGGCCCTAAAGGGAAAAAGGCAGCAATTTCAAAGACATTTGAACAACAACTCTAAAATAAAATTAATTAACTTCCCTTTAAACAAATTCTTTTAAGTTTTCATGGCAATTTGTGCTTCTGAAAAAATTCTTGGCATGTCTTCTATAGGGAAGACATTTATTCTTTGTAAGCCCTAAAGATAGGAGGAAAGAAGGATAACTCCAAGTAGAAAGGGAAGACTGTTAACACTGGACAGAGCCGAAAAATATTTTAGTTGGATGATTGTTTGCTTAAAAGGCCCTTTGAAGCAATCTTGAATTGCAGTGTTAATTCCATAGTAAAATTTCCCCATGGAATATTACAATACAGGCTGGCTATGAAACAGTGTCTAGTTTGTTTTCAGGCACATTGTAGGTGCTCAATTGTTTGTGGAATTAATGTGGTTGTGAGAGAAATGACCCAGAAACAGTGATATGACTGAGGTCTCCTTGTGAGCCCACAACTGCATGGACCACGAGCCCTGAAGAATGGTTGGCTGCCCACTGACTCTCAGATGGCCTGAAAATTGATCCTAATATTCAAATAATCCCTATGATCTGGAGTGTAGGGAATAGGATAAATGTTTCAACCAGGGTCTTCAACTCCTCAGGAGCCAGTAAAAGATAGGAGAGGTTCCTGCTGCAGAAGAGCCCTTGTAGGGACCATGCATTGACCCAGCAACATAAGTTTCTTACAAAGTTGAAGGATGATTATTAAAATTAATGGGTGCTCTCCTTTTGGGATGAGCACTAGGTGTTGTATGGAAACCAATTTGACAATAAATTTCATATATTGAAAAAAAAATTAATGGGTGCTCTTATAAGTAATGTAAATCTACTATAGAGATCATTTAAAAAGTAATTGCTAAGGGTGCCTGGGTGGCTCAGTCAGTTAAGCATCCAGCTTTAGCTCAGGTTATGATCTCATGGTTTGTGAATTCCAGCCCCGCGTTGGGCTCTCTGTTGTCAGTGCAGAGCCTGCTTCAGATCCTCTGCCCCCTGTCTCTCTGCCCCTCTCTCCCTCACTTGCTGGTGCCTGCTCTCTCTCTCAAAAGTAAGTAAACATTAAAAAAAGTTATTGCCATACATTTTGTTTTTGTTTTTAATTTATTTTTAAAATTTATTCTTGGCATATAATTGACATACAATGTTATATTAGTTTCAGGTACCATATGTTTTTTAAAAGAAATTACATTTTTATTTTAAGTTTTTATTTTTATTTTTTTATTTTATTTTTTAATGTTCATTTATTTTTGAGAGAGAGACACACACAGAGTGTGAGCAGGGGAGGAGCAGAGAGAGAGGGGGACACAGAATCCAAACCCGGCTCCAGGCTCTGAGCTGTCAGCACAGAGCCCGACGCGGGACACAAACCCACCAGCTGTGAGATCATGACCTGAGCCGAAGTGGGACACCCAACCAACTGAGCCACCCAGGCACCCCAAGTTTTTATTTTTAGTTTAGAGGGAGAGAGAGAGTGTGTGTGAGCAGGAAAGAGGGGCAGAGGAAGAGAGAGAGAGAATCTTAAGCAAGCTTCAGATTTAGTGTGGAGCCTGACGTGGGGTTCGAGTCCATGACCCTGGGATCATCACCTGAGCCCAAATCAAGAGTTGGATGCTCAACTGACTGAGCCACCCAGGAGCCCCTATTCCAGGTGCCGTATGTTTTTAATTGGCGTCTGTTAACCATAGAGTAGATCTGCAGTGTTTGACATACACAGAGAAGGAAAACACAGACTGAGAGACTCCAAAGAATATTTGACCCTTCTGCCTTCTAATTGATGTGGAAAGATATTGTTTGCATCATGTGATAGATAATGATCTCTTTAAATTATCACCTTGGCAACAATGTAGCATGATGTAATAGGTCAAGTAGAATATCTGGGGTCTAGTCCTCATTTTTGCTCTTTAACTACTTTTATATCTTTGGGCAAGAAACTTAGCCTGATTAGGCTTTATCATCAGGAAGCTGAGAATAAAAATACCAGTCCCGCTTATTTTGCAAGGTTGTTGCAAGGATGAAATGAAATAAATAAATAAATATGAAAACATTTTATAAACTGCTGTTATACAACTATAAAGTCTCATTACTTGCTGAGATTACAATATCCTCAAATTTTAGTGTGTAGATAAGAGTCATTTGTGGTGCTTGCTAAGAATGCAGTTTCCAGAACTTCTATTTCTAGCAATACATAAGGCAACAGAGCCCGAAAAACCCTCCCACTACACAACTCCTAGAAATGTTGGATAAAGTATATCCAACGTCATTATAAATGCATAACTGAGCTTGTGATCAAGAAATGAAAATTTCTAGGGCCAGAAACTGGAAGAGGAAGAAGTGACTCAGAGAGGTAATTGGGTGCTAAAGACACAGCTGCCTTGAGGGACAATAATATATAGTAGAATGTTTTAGGCTAGAAGCAGACAGAAGACAATGTCTGTGGCTCACCCAAGGTGTAGAATCAGACCCGCGACCTCCTGTATATCCACTTCTCATAAAGGGCATTTTTCCTCATTAAAAAGTCAGATCAAAAGACAAATCTACCATTGACCAAGGGAAGGGGCAAGGAGCCTAACCCTCCTAGTGGTTTACAAAGACCCCAGCTGTGAAATTAACTCTAAGCTCCTGAGATTGTAGAACTGAAGCACCAAGGGCAGAAGCCAAAGGATGTTTCCTTGTAGTTATGTGCCCTCTGCCCAAGGGTCTGTGGATTCTAGAAATAAAGCCCCATCTAACATTAACTCCAGTTCCCAAATCCATTTGTAATAAGACCTAGCAGAAATATAGACTCTCAAGGACTTTAGACATTGGATATAAGGTACAGAATATAAGTATGTATAAAATGTTTGAAAAGTGCAGATACCTGGGTGCAAACGAATCAATAGTTGGGGTGGGCCTAAGAATCTGCACTTTAAGAAAGCATCCTAAAAGAGTTAAGATGCAGATGGCCTTCAGAAGACCCACTGGGAAATGTAGCTTTGCCAGTTTTCCAAAATGGATTCCACTGGCCACTTTAAATACTAAAAGGTATTCATATTTGGCTCTACCTCCATGTTAGTGGGTTAAAAAGAGTACCTTTTAGTTTTTTTTTTTCAAATATTTATTTATTTTGAGAGACAGAGACAGAGAGCATAGGGGAGGGGTAGAGAGAGAAGGATCCCAGGCAGGAATGCTCCCAGCTGTTAGCATGGAGCCCAATCCCACGAAGCCATGAAATCAGGACCCGAGCTGAAATCGAGTCAGACACTTAACCGACTAAGCAACCTAGATGCCCCTAAAAGGAATACCTTTTAATGAGGAATTTTCTTTTCTGCTCTGTGGCTAATCAGGCTTTATCAGTTTTCTGACTTAAGTGGATAATTAGGTAGCCAGAATTTTTTTCCTTTGGCCCAAAAAACAACCAAAGAACAACAACAACAACAAACAATGATACTCAATGAGTGTGCCTGGGTGGCTCAGTCCCTTAAGGATCTGATTCTTGATTTCAGCGCAGGTCTTGATCTCAGGGTCATAAGTTCAAGTCCCGGGTTGGGCTCCATGCTAGATGTGGAGCCTACTTTAAAAAAAAATAGCTAAATAAATAAAAATAATGATACTGAAACAACATGGAGAGTAAATGGAAGTGCCATTCTCTTCCCCTCTTTTGCCATCTGCTTCCCTAGTGGCCTCCCTCTATTGCTGCTGAGTCTGCTCAGGCTGAAAATGCCCCTCATCTTGTTATAACTTATGGAGGTTAAAATGGTGCATAATGGACGACTGAGGCAGATGGTGACTTTCTTTACTGTTTATGTTCCTCCCATATTGAAAACTTGTAGCTGCTCCAAGTGCATTTTGGCCTTTGGTGAAGGGTTGGGGAAGGGATTGAGAAAGGGTTAGAGGAAGGTCTCAAGAGAACAGCCACCAGAAAAATTTTAGTCCTGGCTTCCCATCTTCCTATTCTCCATCACCTTTTTATCTATTGAACTCAACATGAGTCAGGTTTTGCTTTTGAAAGCTCTGTGCAGGGAAGAGTTGTTTTTCCTATCTTTGAGCTGTTCAGCCATCTGTCCCAGTTTCTTCCTGGTTTCCTGTTATTTTCATTCTGCCTTTATAAAGATTAACATGCGGTGCAACCACATATTCTATTAAGCTTGTCTCCTCACTACTTTATCTCATTAACTGCTTGATCACTATGAATAAAAATAATCTTCCATTAAGTCACAACTTCAAACGTCTCTGAGACTTTAGATCAAGCAAACCTTCAACAGCTTAAAAAAAATCTCTTTAAATCCAAGAGGTTCACTTCAAAGGAAAACCTATGGGTGTTCTCAACCCAACTGACAGGTAAATAGTCATTTGTAACTAAAGATATGCAAGTAAGGAAACACAGCTTACTCTGGAGTTTATACCTTCTCTTAACTTTTTCTCTACTTAAAAGGGCAACTTAAGACCTGGCTGGAGATAGGATTGGCTTGGATAACACAACACTGTACACATGGAAATAGGGTGGTATTGGAAGCAACCATACAGCTTTCTGTCCTATTTCATACTTTTTTTTTTTGTATTTACAAAATTAATACACAAAGAAATAAAAGAGAAAATGGGGACAAAAGGAGGCAGTATTGGTAGGGACAAACATCACCCAACCAGAGATAACTACTATTAATAATTTGATAGTCCTTGTAGTTTGTGTGTGTGTGTGTGTGTGTGTCTGTGTGTGTGTGTGTGTGTGTAGATAAAAAAGGATAAAATGCATATTCTTTCGTAGATATTCTTTTTTTTTTTTTTTACATCCATATACTTTCTTCATGTGAAGGATAACTTTGTGTGTGCTGTTTTCTTTGCCTGAACTGTCCTTCTTTTACCCAAAGAACGCCTTTCTTCTTCAGAACTCTACTCTGAATCTCCTTGCCTTTGGGAACCATTTTTGATCTGCTGACTTTTTTATTCCCCACTGGATGTTTCCTTTGCTTAGTGGTCTCCTTCTGGGCACTGATCATAGTTGTAGTTTTTTATTCCTGTGTGCTTTTTTTATTGTTTTGTCTCTCCCACTAGACTTTAAGCCTCATAAGGGTACAGGTTGGGTATTCTCAGGGCCCAGCACAGTGCCTGACACAAAGTAGGTGCTTCAAGAACTTTGGTTTGGATGAAAGAATGGTAAGTTTTCATATATTCTATGCTTGTCCAGCTATCATTTAACTTTGAGGCTGCTTATTGGCTAATATAAACACGATAATGGGCATCACTGTATGAAACAGCCTTGCCCACAACCTTAGTTATTTCTTTAGAAAGATTCCTAGAAGTAGAATTACTAGACTAGAGAGTATGGGGCACTTTAGTGCCTTAGATACATACTTCCAGAAACATGTCAATTATTACAGTCTTTAGTAGTAGAAAAGAATGCCTATTTCCCCATATTGTCATACTTAATTCTAATTTGTAATTTTTTTTTCCTGCAAATTGACTATTCCTAATCTTTGTCTTTTTTTTTCCTACTTGGATATCTATCTTTCTGTATTTATGACAATCCTGCGAATTAAGATTCTTGGCCGTGTATCACAGTCTGTCTTTTGACTTAAACCTTTTCTTTTTTAAATCTATCAATTGATGTATGTGTATTTATTTGCACAGATGCAAAACTCTCCATCTTTTTTCCCTTGTTTTGTTTGTTTGTTTGTTTTTATCTTTATAAAGCTTTTCCCACATTAAGATTATAGAAATAATAGCTGGGGGAAAAAACAAACTAAGGGTATATATATGAGTATACAGAGGGAGAAGACTGGATTAATCTATAAATGAAGGTGGTTAATTGATCAATTATATGGAAGGGAAAAAGTTCGTCTCATCTAACATCTTACATGAAAGTATGCTTCAGATGGATTCAGATCAAATTTTTAAAAGTATGAAAGAATTGGAAGAAAGTATTGGTGAGTACCGCTTATCTGTCTTAATTGAGTACTCAAATAAGAGTTAAGAATCTAAGAATTACCTTGGATGAAAAAATAATTTCCCATTGTTAAAAGTTTTGGTTAGAGATTTTGATCAGAGATTTCCCAAGTAGTTCAGTGTTGAGAGGGAGATTCTAACCTTGCTCTCTAAATACCAACTACTTTTTTCTGAGCTCCACAACAACACTTGTGGTTAAAGTAAGCCAGGGAGGTAAATAGTGTGGTAGAGAAAGGCCCTGTACTTGCAATGAGAAGACACAGTGTTCGATCCTGGCTGTTTCTCATTGCTCATCACATAGTTAGATCATCTGGGGAGTACTTTTTCTTAGACATTTTTTTTTTTAATCTGTAAAATGTATAACAAAAATCTCTGTGCCATCCACTTCACAGAGTTGTTGGGAAGTTCAAATCAGGTACTACAAATGGGCAGTATTATTACTGAAGAGTGCTGTACATAATAATAGCTCAATGTGTTTTATATTGTTCCTCTTTATGTCCCAATCTATCTTTCCTGCAAAACTATTTCTTTAAGAGCAAGTTTGTTCCTCCCTGCATTCTGAAGCTGTCTGGCATGATGGCTTTCCTTAAAGATTATACTCTGCAGTAATGAAGAGCCCTGACTGGAGTCCTGCTGAGTTTGGTTTGAATCCAGGTTCTGTGGTTTGTATTATTGTGACCTTGGGCAAGTTATGTAATCTCTCTTATGTTTCAGTTTTCCCATCTTTGAAAAGAGGATAAAAATAGCACTTGTCTTGGTAAGTCAAGGCTCTGGTTATGTCAGTAATCCAAACTATGGTTGTTGAAGTAATAAAGGGAATGCAGTAGCTTATCAATCTCTATCTCTGTCTCTATCTCTATCTCTATCAATATCTCTATCTCTATCATCTATATCTATATCTCATGTGTTTCTGTCTCTGTCTCTGTATCTATCTAGCTGTACTTTCCAGGAGTGGTTAGTTAAGGTATGATCTTGTCACTCTCTTTTGATTTGCTTTTTCTTTTAGCCTCAACCTCTTTTGATTTGCTTTTTCTTTTAACCTCAACCTTTTATTTTTCCCAAACAAGATTTATCTACACAGCAGAGAAAAAGGTGTTATAGTCCCTAATTTACGTCAAGTAAATGTATCAAGTTCTCCAACTTGATATTTTAACAATTCACACATTAAAAAAAAATCCGGGTAAAATGTCTTCATTGGTTCTACTTTGGTCGTATTCTCACCCTGAATTAACCATGTGGTCTGGTGAACGGGATGCTTTGGTTGTTTAGACTTGGTTCCCCTGTCCTTTTATGACTGTGGTCATGTGGGGTTCTAGGAGTGTCAGTCCTCCCACTATCACATGATTAGAGAATGGGAGAAGCAGTTCCCCAGAGGAAAGGGTGTATTAACACACAAATATAACCAATGTCTATGAGTTTCCTCATAGGACTGTTGTAAGAATTCAGTGATCGAACTTTTTGTACCATTGGTACATAGCAAGTGCTCAAGAAAAAAGAAAAAAAGTTAGATTTTACTAGTATTATGATTCCGTGGAATGTTATTTGTTTCTAGGCATCTTGCAGATATCAGTCACCTTCTGAATTGTTGCAGTTAAACAGCCTTTGACTAGGTTTAGTGTAAACATCTAGGAAAGAGTTGTAGGAGATCAGGTGATAAGAAGAGAAAGGAAAGGAAGCCATCATGACTCCTTACAGGAACCAGGACCCAGAAGGGCACTGGGGCTTAGAGCAGGGGAAAGAAGACTGTCTTTTCTGATGAGTGGTTCCTCATAATAAATGCTTATTTTCAGTGGCAGCTGTAGGAGTATGCTAGCCTTGAGTCTCTACTGCCATTCCCAACCTCTCTTCAAGAGTCAAATAGTTAGGCTTAACCACGATTACAGTGACATAAGACTCTGGCTCCTCTGTTTTTGTTTTTTGTTTTTTCCTTCCAACTGGTTAGTCTGTTGCCCCTACATTTTTGCCCTTTTGTCTCCTCAGACTTGGATTTATCTCAGTTTTGACTTTTTCCTTTAGCATGACTCTGGTCACATACAGATAATGCCCAATAATAATACCTAATGAGAAAAATGGAATTTAGTTTAGCTTCCTTGTATGTGTTGCATTGTTGAGACTAAAAAAAAAAAAAAAAAAAAAAAAGGTTGAATCTTTTGACTTAGAGCCATGGAAACACTCTTCTTACTTAAGAACCATCAACTTGAAGTTGAGGCTTCCAACTGGCATAGATCTTCACAGCAAGCAGGCAAATCTTTTGAAATAAAACCAATCTTTTCTTAAAGACAGACATCAGGAGCACATAAAAAATCACGTGCACCACAATGTATTTTGGGGGTAATTTTCCTTGATTATAAACAACATTTTGATGTACTTGTATCTAGAACATCGATGAGATAGAGTTCGAGTGAATAAATAATTTCTGCATTTCATGATGTGATTTTAATTCCTCCACCTTGGCTGCTTAGGAATAACAGCTTAATCTGATATCACTGAAAATAAGAAATATCTGTATTTCCGTGATCACTGAAAGTTCATATTGGATTGTAAGCTCAGATAGAACTGACCCGAGGCTTATCAGAGCTGAGCAACGGAGCTGCATGAGAACAGAATAAGATTTAATCAGAAAGGAAATTCTGCTTCAGAAACAGTCTTTGCCCCACCAAACGACACTTGGGGAGGAAGGAGGACAGGAGATGAGAAACAGAAAAAAGGAACATTTCAAACACTTAAAAAATAGCACTTTTCCCCCCTGGTAACTTCTCCACTCAGTTAGGTTTAGTATAAAGTAATCCTGCGTGTTCCTGAGGAAATCTTCTGGTTATGTTCTCGAAGCAGGTGAATAATGGAGATATCTGCCATTCTGGAAAATAGTGCCAATCAATAATATTGTGATTTTTGTTTGCAATGCCTTTTTTGCAGCTGACTCACCTTCCCTTCTCTCTGGAGCTTGGATGCTTTATTTAGAGATGGGGTTTTTATCTTCTCTTTTCCTTGTTTGGAGGACCAAGGAAGCAGCTATGAAAGTGACTCTGGAGGGCAAATACCCAAGCCTTTAGTACTGCAGTGATTTCCTGAACTCACAACCCGTTGCGGGGTTACTGTGTTACTGAGGCTGCAGCGCATATACCTCACCCTGTTCTGATACTATTCAGGGCAGACAGATGTGGCCATCAAAGCTCTTGCTATTGGAAGATTTTTTTCTGCTCCTGCAGAATGATGTACTGTAGCTAAAACTTTAATTTTAGCAAGTAGGATGATTGTTACTTCTCTAATGCCTCTGATTAAGGTCAGCAGCAGACATTACTTGGGAACTAAGATTGCTCTCATGAGCAAATGACACAGGGGAAGAAATTAAAAAAAAAAAAAGTTTCTGTCTTGAAAATGGAGGATACCAGAGGGAAATGTGTGGTGTACAGATTGTATCAGTTTTCTCATACCATGTGGTATGCAAGACATAATGGCTTCAACACCAATTTATTTACTTATACTTTTGCCATTTAGATAGGGCTCAGCTGGTCTGGCTCATCTCTGTTTCCTGTGGTGTCGGCTGGACTCAGTATGTGTTTGTGGTCAACTGGGTAGCTTGCACAACCTCTCTGACATGCCTAGCAATTGGCTCGGTGGCTCTCCTTTGAGTGGCTCCGCAGCGGGATAGCCTGGGCTTCTTCACTGCATTAACAGCTTTCCCAACTATGTACCATAAATCTCAACCTCCATAAAGAAATATTTCACCACCTTCCCTGGGCCATTTCCTGTAGTCATAAATGTTGTCAAAAAAGACCCTTCCACTGAAGCTGTCCTGCTCTGCCAGCTACTTCAGATTTTGCTTGTCCTTCCATGTGTATTCCAGCATGGCAGGGTTGTCATTGCGGCCATGTCTTACTATGTACCTTCATCCATGCACTGGACCCTCATACCCCTAGAGCAGTGTGGCTCTCCTGGGCAAGGTGGCAACACTGCTCCTTCTCCCTCTGGAGTATTATTTTATTTTATTTAATTTTTTAAAGTTTATTTATTTAGAGAATGAGCAGGGGAGGGGCAGAGAGAGAGGGAAAGAGAGAGAGAATCCCAAGCAGGCCCCACATCATCAGCACAGAGCCCAATGTGGGGCTCGATCCCACAAACAGTGAGATCATGATCTGAGCTGAAATCAAGAGTCAGACGCTCAACCAACTGAACCACCCAGGCAGCCCTTCTCTGGGCTACTATTTTAAAGGGGCTCCAAGCAGGATTGTCATATCCGCATTTTGTTCCCTTTTCTTCATCCTCTGTTCTTCTATTTTAGACATGAATCCAGCATGGGCTTGGCTGGGAATGAATGGATTTGACTAGGGCACACTACTGAATTAAACCAATGGGATTTTACTTGCTGAAGCCTATCGTGTCCCATTCTTTCTATCTTTAGGATGAATTTTCCCAAGGTCCTAATTTTCTAGATAGCAATCTAACTATCCAGCTCGGACACCCCCTGTTTCACTCATCATCACTTTCTTCAACTAGCACCATTATCAAGTGAGGTTTGTCCCATTTTAAAGGTGAAGAAACTAAGTAAAGGAAATGGGAAATTTAACTCCCTTGACTTATGCAGCCACTGTAGGTTAGGGGAAAAAAAAAAATAAAGGCGACATTCCAGAACTCTATTTAGTCCATTCCTCAGTTGGCAAATCCTCCTTATCCTAAGAAATCAAAGATATCCTGTGGGGGTAGCAACGAGATACTCCATATGGTGTTCTGCTCTTTCTCACCCTTTTAATTTGGCTCATTGTTCAATCTTAATTTGCAATTGTCACAGCTGCGATCGCATTCCCAATGTTCCACCAACTCCAAAAACCCTTGAATCCGAACCCTCGGTGGTTTTAATTTTATTTTTGTTGAGAAAGGTTATGTTGTCACAATGGGTAAAGGTAGCTCTTCAGTGAGGGAAAACATTTTTTTGGGGGGAAAAAGATACTTCTAATTTCGTATTAAGCTTCAGAATGGGCTGCCACTGTGGAACCTCAAGTGCAGGGGAGTTGACAATTCAGCCATAATCAAGCTAACTGAATTGGACAGAGCAATGTGAGACATAATTAGCAATTCCGTTCAGCGAGCTGTCTCCTGAAAAACTTAAAATACCTTCCCTGCCTCATGCATATTCAGTGCCTCATTTGCTATTGTTTTTATCCAACAGGTTGAAATTCAAAAGGAAAAAATTCTGAGTTGTCTGTCTCATTTTCATCCCCCGCATTCTCTCTCTCTTCAGCAGCCCCCCCACCCACCGCCTGCCCGCCACCCAGCCAGTCCCATTTCAATACAGCAGGGTCACCCCAGTGCCAACTGCACACTGATGAATACAAAGTCCTCTGAGCACATTTTTTCTCTTGCTAGTACCTTTGTCAACCTTTCCTCTTAATTAGATAAACTGAGCATGTATGTTTGCACTGTGGAATTATGACCATTCAGTTGTTGTGGTCAGGCTTCTGTTGGGCATTCTGTCTGTCACATGGTTATTGGGTCAGGATAGTTTTGTGCAGAATTGGAGATTGATTGGTGATCCCGTGCTTTTCCTCCTGATCTCTATCCACCTTGATGGGTTAAGCTTTCACTTGGCTTGATGTTTCAGGGGGTTAGACTTTTGCCTTGTAGATGTGCAGCAAGACGGAGACCGCAGAAGTAATGAGAGGGAAGGGAAAAAAAATCAGACACATTCCCTTCTGTTGCCTACAACCGTGGTTAGCTGAGCCTACAAATTCCCCTTTAGAAGACTGTCCATGGGGCGCCTGGGTGGCTCAGTCGGTTGAGCATCTGACATCTTCTCAGGTCATGATCCCGTGGTCTGTGAGTTTGAGCCCTGCGTCAGGCTCTGTGCTGATAGCTCGGAGCGTGGAGCCTGCTTTGGATTCTGTGACTCCCTCTCTCTCCGCCCCTCCGCTGCTCATGCTCTGTCTCTCTGTCTCTCTGTGTGTCTCTCTCTCTCTCTCTCTCTGTCAAAAATAAATATAAACATAATAATAAAAAAAAAAGACAGTCTATACAATGTGTTGGGTGTGAATACTCTGGAAAGACCCCCTGAAGGGGTTGTCTGCAGAGGCAGTATGGTGTAGTACAAGCAAGAGTTGGAGTTAGATCTAGGGTCAAATCCTAGCTCTACTTATTAGCTGTGTGGTCTTGACCAAGTTACTTAACCTCCCTAATCCCCACATGCTTCATTCGTACAACAAAGATCATACCAACCCTGTGTGTGAGTATCATTATGAGGAATACATAAAATAAGCTATAGGGAAGACCTAATTGAGTGTCTGGCACACTCAATTGTGTTCAATAATTGTGTCCTTCCTTTTCTTTCCTCCCCTTCTTCATATTAGTCTTTCCTTTCCTTTTTCTTTCTGCTTTATTATATTTTGTAGTCTGAAATCAGAAAATGTAAAATATTCTAAAATTTCTGGAAAATTACTCAGCACTTTACATCTCGTTCCCTACAAAGCTTCTTTATCTTAAAAGACACATTCTAGCAATTAGTACATGCTGATTTAAGTTTCATCTTCTTTCCCCTCCCCCATTAATATCTGCTAAAGGTGACAGGCCAAAGGTATAAATTGAGTTAAATGAGAAATTAAAAGTTTTTCTAATCCTAGATCCCCAGAAGCATCACTATATTTCATCACTTCAAAAAATAGCTTCTTTCAGATTTTAGCTTTTCCATTTGGGGATCATTAGAATAAGAAAAGCATATTGATAAAATTTCATGTTAAAAAATTTTAATTTGCTGACCTAACTTGGAAGGTTTAATTTTCACATCTTTTTTTTTTTTTTTACGTGAAAAGTAGGAATTTCAGGCAAACTCAGGCTTGTAAATATTTTAGAAGAAGCTGAGATATACTCTAAATGGATTCTGTATCAAATATAATGGTAATGTTCAAAAGAGAGTTCTAACGGGAAATAAAAGGAGAACAAAGGTCGCCAGTGTTGTAAATCAGGGGAGGAGAGTTGGGAAGTTATTCTTTTTCAAAGTTAAATTTGTTGTAGCAGGTTGGCATCTGAATAAGTTGGTAGGATGAGAAATGAATGCAAAGACTAGGCCAAGTAGAGGTACTTCTTTTCCTCCCCTCCTTCCTGAAAGCATATGTGTCATACCAGTTGGCAGGTGATTTTAGCCTTCATTGATTACCATCACACACTGTCCCCTGTTTTCCAAGCAAAAGTCTTGTTTTGTTTTGTTTTTCAAAATAATGCAGAATACTTGAGGGGATGGGTCACCTCACTTATTTGATGTGGCCTCCCACAGCTTCTAGCCCACCCTATATATGTGTTAAGCAAGAAAGGAATCTTTGCACACTGGAACTAGAATGAGAGAAAATGAAGCCGTGAACCTATCTTCCATCTGCAGTAACCCTCACGAATGTGTTACGGCCAAGGCTATGAGCCACCAGCCTCGCCAACAGAAATGGATGTACAGGAGGGATGAAGAGATGAAGGCCAGATGGGAAGCCTTTGAAACAAATATGTTGAACTCCAACACTGGAAAGAGATGAAGAATGAAGTGAAAATGGAGAGAATGTGAAAGATGAAAGAAAAGAGGTGGTGGCTCACCTCCCACGGAGAGAATTTTGACTGTGACCAAGTTCCAACACAGTTTCCATGTCATACATGGGGAGGGTAGAGGAGGGACTAGGAATCATGACCCCTTGGACTGAACACCTTTAGTTAGGTCTTCAACATAACCTCTTGTGTCTCTCAAGCAGGAACTTGATAAGCAATACTTTTGTTTTTAAATATGAAATTTATTGTCAAATTGGTTTCCATACAACACCCAGTTGTACAACACACCATTCCAAAAGGTGCCCTCCTCAATACCCATCACCCACCTTCCCCGATAAGCAATACTTAAGGGAGACTTGAAGGAGCCCATACCCTGAAGAATGGGGACAGAATAGAAGCAGACATTTGAAGCATAGGGAGAGATTTGCACATTGTTAGTAGTGGAAAATATCATCCTTTGCCTCTGCCTCCTTGAGCAAAACTTCCCAGAGTTTTGAAAGAAATTAATCTGATGTTTCTACTTTAACCCCAATAGAAGCCTAAATCCTGAAAAGTCTCTGCAATAAGTATATTTTGTTGACAGGTTATTGTATAGGGTATAACCTCCCACAAAAAATCTTGTCTAAATCCACCAGAATGGTGAAAATGAATGATACTGCATCAAAGTCATGCCTGTATTTGTTACATAGCCTTCAATTTTTTGCTTCTTTCTCCCTTATACTTTTTAAAAGCAGGGAGTCTATTGAGAAATCTTATTAAAAATCACAAACTGAACAGCAGACCCCCCTTTTTTTTGAGAACCAGAAACAGATTTTAAATGACAAAAAAAACCCTCCTTTAATCTTTTTGTAACATCTTGACAGTTGTGCCAGAAGATGTCTGCTTCTGCCTTCAAAGTATAATTGCTTTTGGTCTGAAATAATTCATTTCCCACTCTTTTTCCTCTACTAGAAATCTTTGCCCTTTAAGCTGGATATTTCCCCTTAATTTTGTGTCTACTTTTTTGGAAGGTAATGGACAGGGGTAGGGAGCTGGTAGTCTAAGGAGTCCAGAGTGAATGTCACAACACAGTACCTTGTGAGGGTGTAATGTGGGATATAGCATCCGTGAACCAAGGCGGGCGGGAGGGGGGGCGAACTAACAAATTTTGTCATAAAAATGAGGTTAACTGTAACACTGTTGGCTATCTAGTGTCATCAAAGGTATTTGACCTTTTTAAATCCATCAGAGCATGTTTCTATTTGTTCTGTTTTCAATAATTCAAGTGAAGTCATATCACAGTTGAAAAGCTTTTTAGCAGTATAGTGTCTTAAAGATGCCAGATCTTGTTTTCTCCAAAGAATCCTTTATAAACATTGGAGTAGGAGTGTCCTCAGATTTCTGTAAAATCTATATCTGTGGACTCTTTAGCAGGAAACATTTCTGATTTGGGAAATAAGCCTAGTGGGCAATAGAAATAGGTGATCTCAGCAAAAGGGGGATCTTCAATGGTGGGATGGGGAGGGTAGGCAGCAGTGAGAATCCATAACTGCAAAGTGGCATGGTATGTCCTTCGATTGCCTAAATTCAAGTCCTGAATTACAAACTACTGAGAAGAAAGATAATAAAGGGAAAAAGAGGATGTGAAAGAGAATCAGAGTGTTGACCATCACAGTAAACTTAAGAGTTTTGGGCTCCTTGTCTTGTAGAGTATCTTTTTTCCCATATATATCTGTCATTTCTTTTTTCCAAACCAGTTCTGTGAAGGTACGTGTAGTCCATCAGCTCTTTTATGACTTAGTTGTACAAACGCTTTTGGCTTCCTTGCATCTACCTTTCTCTATATTCACTAAAGCCCAGAAAAGGACTATGCCATGCACGTCGTGGGGCTTATGGGATTAAGCAACTCTCTGCTGCCAACTTCTGTCCAGATTTGATGTGCTGGATGAATGAAGATTTGTCTCATAGAGTATCTTCTCTGCTTTTATAATTGCTTGCGAAAATAGGAAATACGTGAATAAAACAGGGGCTGGGGGAAGGGAACTCCAAGCCTCTGTTGCAGTACTCTCAACTCCTTGGAAGCTATCAGGCACACTATTGCTTCCACTTGCCTTGACGTTACTTAGCTACTGAGAGGCAGGGTGGAGGTGGTGCATTTCATACATAGGCAGGAATTTAAGGTACTTTTGGAGAAGCAAATCTAGGCCCAAGTTTTCTTTGTTTGGAAACACAAGGATGAGAATTAACATGCACTGAGCACTTACTATGAGCCAAGCACTGTGCTTGATGCTCCTTATAATATGTGGTTGGGCCTGTATCCCATTTCCCAGTAAGACACAATCACCAACATTCTGGGAAGGACCAGTTGACTTAAAATTAAACCCATGGTTTATGCTATACATTATTATCATCTCTTAGGAGATTCTCAATGGATGAAAACAAAGATTCAGTCTTGCTAGCTGGGTCCAAGACATAGAAGAAGAAACTGATTATTTTCCTTAGGTTTTCTTCCAATCCAGGATTTCATATGTCTTTTTCACTTCTCTTTATTAGTTATTTAATGCTATCTGTCCTTCCTGGGATATAAGATCTGTTTAATTCTGAGTCCCATTTCCAGGATTCCCACTATACTCTATTACTTGTAAGTCCACTTTCCTTCTGAGGAGCATGGCTCTTATCTATTTCAGTCTTTGGGGATCCCAAGAAGTTTTATGCAAAACTAATGATCTTTTATTATTATTAAGAGGTCTCGTTTTCCTGGAGGATTAGCACCTCCTAACTCTAGAGACCATCTCATTTTATCCTTATAACAGCTTGGCAAGGTAGGTTGGCACAACCTTATTTTACTCTGAGAAAAGTAAGTTCAGAGTTAGATAAGTTGCTTAAATCACGTAATTAGTAAATGGTAGAGCCAGAAGTTAAATATGGGTCTGTTTGGGGCTAAAGGAACTATGTATGTTCCTTTTACACAATCATCTGTTAAAATCTAACATTTATTGAATGCCTACTGATGGGTCAAGCACTGTGCCAAGGCTGCTATGCTGAGGAATTCTGAAATGGAGTTGGCATCAAATGGAGTTGGCTTTCTGAAGTACTATGATGAGAGAGATTCTGTGATCTTGTCTACACTCAGTGGGAAAGGATGTTGGGATTCATCGTTAATGTCTGTCATGGGAGCATGATAAGGTGGCTTTGCCAATTATTCACCTTCTCTCACAGAGCCACCCTACATCAGGAGTAGGATAATATGATATTTAAGAGCTAGATTTGACCTGTTACAGACCAGATTCAAGTCCTGAATCCACATTGTAACTGCAATGTCTTGAGGAAATCACTTAAACTGAGTCTTCAGTATCTCATTTTTTTTTTTTTTTAAAGAGAGAGCATGAGCATGAATGGAAGTTGGAGGGGGGCAGAAGGAGAGGGAGAGAGAGAATCCCAAGCAGCACCCCCATCCCATGTGGGGCTTGAACCCACGAACCATGAGATCATGACCAGAGCAGAAACCAAGAGTCAGACACTCAACCAACTGAGCCACCCAAGAACCCCTCCATTATCTCATTCTTTATTATTTTGTTTATTTATTTATTTTGTGTGTGTGTGTGTGTGTGTGTGTGTGTGTGTGTGTGTGTGAGAGAGAGAGAGAGAGAGAGAGAGAGAGAGAGAGAGAGAGAGAAACGTGCACAAGCTGGAAAGGGGCAGCTTTCCATGAGATCTCGACCTGAGCTGAAATCAAGAGTCAGATGAGCCACCCAGGTGCCCCTCTCATTCTTTAAATGAGGATGATCATGATATTCACTTTGGGTTACTATGAGCCTTAAATGTGACAATACACTAGAAGCACATAATGCAATGCTTGGTACATTAGGTCTTTAGTAAATGTTACCTGTTATAAATGCAATGCAAATGGAAGGTTAACTTGATAGACCGCTTACTATCTTTTTCTTTTTCTAATTGTATAGAGGTTACTTCTCTAAGGATACCTAGTTGACATATTTTTCACGGTGAAATAAAAGAGTAATTATTTTTCCCATTTATTTCTCTGACAGACTCCTCTTCACTTCCTTAAGATTAGAAATCCTGATTTGGCTAACTGATCTGGTCAGTAATGAGCACCAAATACTGACTGGGAGACTCAGGTAAGAAGTCATCTGCAAAACCACAGATGAAGGCCTGGTACATTTTGAAAAGTCAGGATGAGTGTAATAAATTTAAGGGGCTTATAGGGGATGCAGGGCAGAGAAAACTCTAATGTCTGTGTTTTGGGTGAAGACGATATTGGTTTTGCAGACCACAGTTTCTCTGTCTCTGCTGCCGTGTTGTGAGATAAGAGAAGTATGAAAGGGTTTGGCGAGGGGCTGAGACTGAGAAATGTAGCCACAAACCAGTTTCTTGTCCGAGTTCCATTAGCACCGTGCAGGCGTGTGCTCCAGTGCTGTGAGTGTACTTAGGGAGCTTGTAATTGCCCTGTGCTTCAGTCAAGAGATGGGTAATTGCTCCTATGGGCCATGGATTTCCTGCTAGCAGCAGCTGATTGAAACCAGCCATTTATTGTGGTTAAAAACCCCAGACTTACTGCAGTGTTTACAGATAAACCTTCTGTGCGACAGTCATTTACTCTACCCAGCCATCCATATATTAAAGATATTACATACTACCCCCTCCCTTTCTCTTGAAGACAGATCAACTGTTCTTTTCAGTTTGATTAAATTTCAGTATGTAGTGTTGACATGCCAACTCTTGTATTTTGTAGCTTATGCTTTAAATAAATTTGCATTTCTTTGGACCAAAGTTCTATTTTGGGGGTGTTTGTTAATAGACACACTACTATAGTTTTAGTTAGATACTTTTGCAAAGGTGCTTTTCCTCTTTTCTGTTCCTCCTGTGAGCCAAACACAGATCTTAGCCTGTGTATCTGTTGATGCTCTCATGAGTTGGAACGTAGTAAAGGTAGGCCACTTACTCAGTAGTCATAAATTTTTAAGTTTTGGGGAAGCTGAGAGAGGATTGTGTGTTTTCTAATTTCAGTGCCACCTGCATCTACAGCAGGTACAATAGATGCTGCTACATGATATCACAAGGTGGAAGACATTCTGTGTCCACTCTCACCTTACTGGTTTCCCATTCCGCTTCCCTTGCAGTTCTATTGAATTTATTTTTGGGAGGCACCTGGGTGGCTCAGTCAGTTAAGCACCCGACTTCAGCTCAGGTCATGATCTTATGGTTCGTGGGTTCGAGCCCTGCATCGGGCTCTGTGCTGACAGCTCAGAGCCTGGAGCCTGCTTCTGATTCTGTTTCTCCCTTTCTCTCTGCCCCTCCCCTGCTCATGCTCTGTCTCTCTGTCTCTCAAAAATAAATAAATGTTAAAAAATAATTTAAAAATTTTTATTTTTTACTTAAAAAATGTTTTTTTAATGTTTATTTATGTTTGAGAGAGAGACAGAATGCAAGTGGGGGAGGGGCAGAGAGCGTGGGAGACACGGAATCGGAAACAGGTTCCAGGCTCTGAGCTGTCAGCACAGATCCTGACTCAGGGCTTGAACTCACAAACTGCGATGTCATGACTTGAGCTGAAGTTGGACACTTAACTGACTGAGCCACCAAGCTGCCCCTTAAATTTAGGTTTTAGGGGTTAAAAGAGCAGATTGATATCTGCATATGATTCAGGTCTGTCAAGTGGATCTCAAGGTTTTGGGTGGTTTTATTTAAAAAAAATTTTTTTTTTCAACGTTTATTTATTTTTGGGACAGAGAGAGACAGAGCATGAACAGGGGCGGGGCAGAGAGAGAGGGAGACACAGAATCGGAAACAGGCTCCAGGCTCCGAGCCATCTGCCCAGAGCCTGACGCGGGGCTCGAACTCCCGGACGCGAGATCGTGACCTGGCTGAAGTCGGACGCTTAACTGACTGCGCCACCCAGGCGCCCCTTGGGTGGTTTTAATTCAGTTTCTCTGTTTATGAATAGGAACAGTGATATCACCTTCTACTTGCTCCCTTCGTTCTTGGGCCAAGAATGAACAATGAGCACAGTTGGGGATAAACCAGGAATGCCCTGGACTTGTGAAACCAGAAATTCTGTGACTTCCAACCACACCCCCCCTTTTTTAAAACTTTCCTACCAAACCTTTGTAGAATTCATGAGTGATTTATGTTCTTTCTATAGCAGTGGATGGGATTATCTGTTAATCTTGACATTTATGTGTAAATTCTCTAATTGATCGGTGGGAAAATGGTTGATCCATTTTTTTTTTTTTAACGGAGCAACTGTGAAAAGTTTATATTATCATGGTCAGACCTGGTCAATTAACAAAAGAGGTGAGATTTGTCTTGAGCACGGCTTCTCTTCTTGCAGCTGTATCTCCCCTAGACACATGGAGCTGATGGATTTGTTTGTAATGCAATGTTAAGGAATATATTAATTAGGACTCTCAGGTCTGTGTCTAAGCCTGTGTTCCTGGAACCTCAGATAGCGACTACTAATTTACCTTCTAAATTCCGAGGTTGAAATTAATGGTTTGAGTAGAAGCCAAATGAATTAAAGCAAACACTTGCCCCTAGCATACGAATATGGGAATTTGGTCCCCTGGTAGATAGCAGATGGGGTATGTATGTCTGGGTGTTTAAGAACATGCTACAGGACAAGAAAACAAAAACTTGACTCCTATGATGGTATAGTTCTGTGACTCATTTCAGCAGATTCAAATTTAACACAAAGATTAACGGAGTAATAAATTTATAAAAATAGTTCTTCGTAAAAGACCGAGGGAAATAGTTAATGAATGCTTGCTTCTAGGCCCTGCTACTTTACTTGATGTCTTCTTATTTATTGTTTCCCTGATGAGGTAGATGTTTTCTTTTCTTTTTTTTAATTTTATTTATTTATTCAAGTAATATATACACTCACCATGGGGCATGAACTCACGACCCCAAGATCAAGAGTCTCATGCTTTTCTGACTGAGCCAGCTAGGCGCCCCTAGATGTTATTTTCTTAAAGATGAGGAAGCAGAGGGGCGCCTGGATGACTCAGTTGGATAAGCATCTGGCTTTGGCTCAGTTCATGATCTTGCAGTTTGTGAGTTTGAGCCCCGCGTCAGGCTTTGTGCTGACAGCTCAGAGCCTGGAGCCTGCTTTGGATTATGTGTGTGTCTCTCTCTCTGCCGCCCCTCTCCTGCTCATGCTCTGTCTCTCTGTCTCTGTGAAAAATAAACATTAAAAAAAAAAAAAAAAAAAAAGATGAGGAAGCAGAGGGTCCCAGGGGTTAAATAACTTGGCCTATGTCATAAAGCTTGTAGGAGGATCAGTTGGGATTCCAGTACAGGCAGGCCTGGCTCCTAAATCCATGTGCTTTCTATTATTCACCCAGTCCGTGAAGTTTTCTTATTTCTCTGAATATCCAATTTCCTAGCGCATTTATACATGATTTGATTGATCAGCATTTGGTGTCACTTGGCTTTTTAGGAACTCATTCAATTATTGATTCATTCAGCTAATATTTATTTTTGTATCTCCTGTATGTCAGGCTTTGCTAGGCACTGAGAATACAAGATTAATGAGATGTGGTTCCTGTTCTTGAGAAACTTTCAGGGAGAGAACAGATATGTAAAAAAAAAAAAAAAAAAAAGCAAAAAAACCTTTGATCCAGTTTGAGAGCCACATTAGAAGTACAGTAGGACCCGTGTCCCCATCCATGGTTTTCCTTACAGGGTTTCAGTTCCCTGTGGTCAGCCATGGTCTGGAAGCAGATGATTCTCCTGGCGTGTCATAGCCTAACACTGTATCACAATGCTTGTATCATTCACCTCACTTCACCTCACTTCACCCAGGCATTTTATCATGTCCCATCATCACAAGAAGGGAGAATACAGTACAATGAGGTACTTTGAGAGACCCATATTCACATAGCTTTTATTATAGTATATTGTTATAATTGTGCTACTTTATTATAGTTACTGTCGCTAACTAATTTTATTATTTGTTATTGTTGCCAACCTCTTACTGTGCCTAACTTAGAAATTAAACTTTATCATAGTTATGTATATATAGGGTAAAAATAGTATATATAAGTTTTGGTACTATCTGTGGTTTCAGTCATCTGCTAGAGGCTTTGGAATGTAGTCCCCCCAGATAAGGGTAGACTACTGTATGTCAGGTTTCATGGGTGAAAAAGCAACTAATTGACATGTTTGTGAGAAGAGGTTGTGTTTGGCAAAGGGTTTTTGCAAAAAAAAAAAAAAAAAAAAAAAGAGCTTTAACTGGAGTATTAAAGGATAGTGATGATGATAATGATGATAGCAGTGATAATAGCTAATAGTTTTGAACACTGAGTATTTTTTTTTTTAATGTTTTATTTTTATTTTTGGGACAGAGAGAGACAGAGCATGAACAGGGGCGGGGCAGAGAGAGAGGGAGACACAGAATCGGAAACAGGCTCCAGGCTCTGAGCCATCAGCCCAGAGCCTGACGCGGGGCTCGAACTCCCGGACCGCGAGATCGTGACCTGGCTGAAGTCGGACGCTTAACCGACTGCGCCACCCAGGCGCCCCTGAGTATGTTTTTGAAAGCTACCTGATTAAAGTATTCCTTTATTTAACCTCTCAATATCTCTAGGTGTTATTCCTGTTCACATCTTGGTGATGGGGAAACAAAGGCACAGGGAGTTTAAGTAACTACTAGATGGTAGAAGTAGGATGCAAATCAAAGGTGGCTGGTTCCAAAGCCAGCCCCATTTTGTGGTTCTGTTTTACTGAAGCAGTGCTGAGCAAGGGTTTACCTAGAAGATGGTCAGGTTGGGGTAAAGGGAAGGTTGTGGAGTTTGGAAAGTTTTACCTGAGTAAATGAGCAGCATGTGCAAAGTCAAAGAGACGGGAAGCCATGTGGCACATAGTGGATGTTTGTAAGGAGCAGCATATGGCTGAATGCGCCTTGTGTATTGAAGGTTGTTGAAGAGGGTTGCCCAGATCAGGAAGAACCTATTTGAACATGGTAAGTTTAGATTTGGTGACATTGAAGGATTTTAAGTAAAGGAATGAGATGATCCCATCACTTTTCATCACTAAGGTATACACAGGAAATGAGGAAAAGTCGAGGTATCAGGGATTTGAGTTAAAGCCCTCAAAATACATTAGTAGCAGGAATTTGACAACCTCAAGTTAAAATCATTTTAATAGCATACATTATTTATCTCAATATTTAAATATGTGATAACTTCCACTTTTAAAGCCGTGCATTCTTTCTAGTCAAAACACTTCTAACAAAGAGGTTAGACCAGTTCTTGGAACTGAAATCTGCAAATGCCATGATCATTTATGCAGGTTTCAGACAGGCCATGTCACCTGAGAAAGACACTCATTCTAGATCTGAGCTTTAGATCAAATTGCTTTCTCCTAAAAGAGGACCTCATGGAGAATTTGTAAATCACAGATTTAGCGTTTTTGTGTTTTTAGGAGCCCATTCTAATGTTTCACAGACCATTAGCTAAATTCCAGGCTCCTGAGCCTACATACACGCGCTGACAAACCAATTTGGGGAGGGAGAGCCATGGCTGAAAGGGCCACCAGGGTTACTGGTTTTGACTGCTGCCTTTCTAGGCACTGCAGTTATCAGAGGGAATGCACCACCTGAAGATTTAAAGCCAATAGCAGTCTTTGCCTCTCCTGATATTTTCCACCTTAGATTGGATCAAGCATTGCCTGACACTGGTGGTTGTTTTCCCTGACTTGCTTTGCTGTTATATGATGACCTTTTCTTTGTTTATTGTTTTATTTGAACTTGCTGGGAGTTTATATAATTGATGGGCTTGTATGCTGTAGTATGTCTGGGAATCTGCTGCTGATACACTACAATGTCTGAATGTGTAATTTTTTCTTTCATTCTCCCCACCCCCACTCTTACCCCTGATGTCAGATAGTCAACATCCCAACTGGTTGAGCTGATATGGTAATAGAGATTCTTCCTTATCTTGTAAGCAAAAGGTTTCAGTTAATCAGAGTCACCTAAGGGTCAGTGTATATTGGAAATTTCAACATTTTGTTGACAATCTCTCAAGCTCTGATATACTACCTGAGTTTTAGGTTTTGATGTATTTCTGAACTGAGATCAGTCTCTGCCTGTATTACCTCAGCTTTACTGGGGTATTGAAATGTACAAATCATGCAGTTGTTCATTACTTATGAAAAATAAGTAGTATGTAGTTGTCAGTATATGTTTGCTAGCTAATCACTTAACATTTTAATCTGATTTTAAAAACTATAGGCATTAGAAAAATTGGGGCACCTGGATGGCTCAGTCAGTTAAGAATTTAACTCTTGATTTTGGCTCAGGTCATAATCTCTTGATTGTGGCATCAAGTCCCATTTCAGGCTCCATGCTGGGTGTGGATCCTACTTGAGATTCTCTCTCTCTTTCCCTCTGCCCCTCTCCCCCATTCATGCTCTCTTTCTAAAACAACAACCGCAACAACAATAACAACAACAACAAAAGTGTAGGCATTAAAGACAACAAAAATGAAAAAAAAACCCACAAATTAAAAACAGTACAGTATATAGGTTCCCATTTTTGAACTAAGGTATACATGATCTTGAATGAAAAAGATATGGAAGAAAAAATATCAGAGAGCAGTAGGCATAATCTGGGTCATGAGGACTTTCTGTGTCATTTCTCCCTGTGCCAGTACATGTATAATTTTTCTTTTGTATTTAAAAAAGCTTAAAAGCCCAGGAATTATTTATAATACTGGCATAACTCAAAAGCTTATAACATGCAAGAGGATTGAGTGACTAGCAAATAATTCAAACATGTTGTATGTTTCAAAAAAAAAGTTAATTGTTGACATGGTTAAGTGTGAAGTTTCTTTGTTGTCTTTTCAACTGTGCTTGGGTTTTGCAGCAATGATTGAGATTCTTACATCTTGGCACTAAGGAATCAGGCTTGGTAAGTCACTACTTTCATGTTCTTAGAGTCTTATTCGAGTTAAACATTAAAAACACTTCCACTAGTTTTGGGAATTGGTATACAAACAGATATACTTGTGATACCTCTTGCTCACCTGTGATGTTAGCCTTAGTCTTATCTCAGTACCTTCTCTGTCAGTCAGTCGTGTCCAACATCTGTTGGAAGCCAGTGGTGTGCCAAAACTCGTGACAGGTGTTCAGGATAAAAAATGCATGGTTCCTCAAGAAGCTCACAGTTGCTTTGAAGAAGAATCCAGGGTAAATATTGAATTTCATTGCTTACATGTGTTTTCCTATAGAGAAGAAGGTAGTTTCTAAAATGGGTTATGCTTTGCCATCCCTTCTGAGAGGTGCTCTAAAACAAGGCATAACTGCCAGGTGAGGCTGTGATTGGATATTTTATCAAGAGCATCTAGTTAATCATTAGACATCTAGTTTGGTGCTAATTTAGCAACAATTCTCCATGAATATTCAGAGGTGAGATTTTCTTTTTGTTCTTTGAGAGTGAATCTGGATTCTGCAGGCAAGAGCTAACGTGTCTGATTTGGTTGAAGGGCTCTATATGGAGGGTCTTTTTGTTTTAGGAGTTTCTGTGGGATCGTGTAAAGTTGGTTCTTCATCCCTCTTCATGGAATAATACCCTAAATGAGGAGCTTGCAAGAGATAAAAACCAACAAATAGGCAGTGAAATGGGCAAGAGAAATGTCAAACTCTGAGGGCATTTGTCAAAGGTTTATCAGTGTTTTAGTTCATTTGGGCTGTTTTAGCGAGGTAACAGAGATTGGGTAGCTTATAAACAACAGAAAGTTATTTTTCAGAGTTCTGGATGCTGGGAAGTTCAGGATCAAGGTACCAGCATGGTCATATTCTGGTGAGAGCCCTCTTCCTGGTTTATAGTCAGTGCCTTCTTGCTGTGTTATCATATGGTAGAAGGGGTCAGGGATCTCTCTGGAGCCTATTTTATAAGGCACTAATCCTATTCATGGGTTCTTCACCCTTCATGGCTTAAATACCTCCAAAATCCCGACCTCCTATATCATCTTTAGGGGTTAAGACTTCAACATATGAATTTCGGGGGTGGGGGGCACAAACATTTATACCATAGCCATCAGGTACTCACCGGTCCAGAGTGGTCCCAAGTTATCAGGAAGGGTTGGATCTTTGTGATCAGAAAAACCAGCAGGGGGTGGGTTGCATGTTGTCATAGTACTCAAGGTTGCTCCTTGAGTTCCATATCTCCTACAGCAAATATGTTGGTATCACAAATATGCAAGATATCACAACACAAACTTAAAAAAATAGTAGAAAAACCTGTGCCAGAAACGTTTCAAAGGTAGAGAAGTATGCTATCCTTTAATGCCACCGTTTTGAGAACAAGTATTCAGATTTTTGAAGGAAGTTAACATTTTCCTATAATATCTGCATTCATATATAGATTTATCTTTCTATCATTGACCTCTCCATCTATCTGGATTTGATCTACATGCATATATGAATTTGATGCAGCTGTTTGGTTTTAGCATAGTTATTTGCTGCACTCTCATGTGTTGAAGAGTAAAAGGTAGGGGATGATTTTAATTTAGCATTTTAATTCGCAGGATACAATTAATAAGTATTAAATAATTAAGAAGGGGAATGAGTCTTTCTGGGCCAGATTTTTCTTCTGAGAAATGACTGTATTCTAGATTTTACTTACATCTGCTCAGGGTCAGAACTGTGTCATACTGTGGTTTATTTACAATGTATGGTTTATGTTATGGGAATTTATTGGGCAGAAGACAACAATAAATTTACTGGGGAGCTGACACTTTGACCTCTCTCATTCTTTCTTGTGTTCTCTGAGTCCAGACTCCAGGAGAATATGTATATTGGATTCATATTTTGTATTTTTTGAAATCATATTACAAAATACAATAAAAAAGAAAGAGCCTTCACCATTTTCATCTTAATTTTCTTTTCTATTGTTTTTTATCTAAATTTTCTGAATTGAATTTCTTCTTTTATAAGACGGGGATGTTGATGTCCCTCTATTCTGGTTTGAGGATGTGGCCTGGTACATTACAGGCGTTCAGATCAGTTTGCGGAACTAAGTT
Source organism: Prionailurus viverrinus (assembly GCF_022837055.1). NCBI lineage: Eukaryota > Metazoa > Chordata > Mammalia > Carnivora > Felidae > Prionailurus > Prionailurus viverrinus. The sequence goes on along the minus strand of NC_062561.1, from coordinate 186,093,599 downwards.
TTAAGTGCTTAGCAAACAATAAGGTGTTCAACAAATGTTATGCACCTTCCACATCTTTTTGGGATCTGAAGGTGAATGAGACACAGTTTCTGCTTTCAAGGAGCTTGATACCTAGTGGGACAGAAAACCAGGTCAACAGAGCCAATAAAACCTCTTATTCAAAGTGCTTTTTGGGACTAAGGAGGCAGTGTACTAAGGATCTTTGTGTTCTCAGCCAGCCAGAATTGTCCAAGTCAGCCATATTATTTACAGTATACAACTGAGTGTTTGCCCAAAAGACCTAAAGTCATTGACAACCTATAAAAAAGGTTGTAGTGGTGAAAGCTGTTAATGTGTACACTGAGTGGAAAACAACTTTAGCCATGGGTCCGTACTAGTTTACTAGGGTTGTTGTGACAAGGTACAACCAACTGCGCAGCTTAAATGACAAAAATTCATTATCTCACAGTTCTGGAGGCTAGAAGTTGGAGATCAAAGTGTCAGCAGTGTTGATTCCTCCAGAGGATTATGAGGAAGGCTCTGTTCCATGCCCTTCTCGTAGCTTCTGGTGGTTTGCTGGCAATCTTTGGTATTCCTTGGCTTCTGCTGCATCACTGAGATCACTGCTGCATCACTTCATCTTCACATGATGGTCTCCTTGGGGCCTTCCTGTCTCTTTAAATGGTGTTCTCTTTCAGATGTATTGAGTAGGGGCCTACCATACTCTAGTATGACCTTATATTAACTAATTACATTGACAATGACTCTACTTCCAAATAAGGTCACATCGTGAGGTAATGGAGTGGGGAATTTAACATATACATTTTATGGGGAACACAACTCAACCCATAACAGGGCCTTTTCTGATATTAAAAAAGTGCTTCTTTTTTGTATTTTCCAAGTGACAACATTTCTCCCAAATGCTACAGACACTGGAAAGGTATATATATTATCCTGATGAGAAAAACGGAAGAGCAGGTATTGGGAGAGAAGGGATGGAGCCATGCTTCATTGGACACTTTTTATAGCTTAGCCACTATTAGGTTCTTAGTCTATGTAATTTCACTTGACATAATTTAATTCTGATTAAAACATGTTTATAAGATCATCTTCATGTTGCCGGTGCAGAAACTGAGGCTCAGAAACATGGGATAACAACTCAGAGTTGGGAGGCACAAAATGGGGTAGAACTGAGATTTAAAAGCTAATACATTGAGTGCCAGGAAACATGTTCTTTCTCTTCTAGTCTAGTGTCCTCCCAAGAAAAGCTGTGATGATAATATAGGATTATGGAAGCTAAAGATCCTAGAACACCTTTCACATAAAAAGTGTTTATCCCCAGGTGAAGTAACTTTACCAGTTACATTCTTGGTCATATTTTAAAACTATATAATGGGAGCAGATACCTCAATATTCTTTAATTCTTGCCAAGATTGTTTGATAGGCGGATATTAGAAGCTCTTCAATCTAAACTTCAATTAAAAAATTTACATTTGTCTACATTTTCCTATCCCACTCATCAGGTTGTTGACCATGATGGGAAAGAGCTGAATTCACAATGGAATCGCAAGGAGAGACTCTTGGGATAGTTCACATGGAAACTTTAGGCACTTAAAATTTGACTTTCTTCTGTTTGGCATTCAACATGTTCTATTTCTCCCCCATTCCCCTTTCTCCTCTATTCTTGTCCTACCACATCCGTGTCATGAAAATGGCTACTGAAATAAATTAGTTTAATTTGCGAAATTACATTATGGTTCTCTCTGCTCATGCCAGTTTACCCAGATTAGCCCGGGCAGATGGCTGCGGAGTTTCATTGCTGGTGAGAAAAGGGGCCCTTTCCAGAGATGAAGTACAAATGTGGGAGAAATGTCGTGGATGCCAAAAAGCTGTATGCTTGAGTTTTTGGGCGAGCAAAAGCAGTGCCGTGCATCAGGGCGACTCTGCCTTCTCAACAGAGGGCTTACTGAGAGCTAGAAGCAGCTGGTTCTGGAGAAAAGATGGCTTGAAAAGAATCAGAGGCATTATGAGTCTTAAATTATTTAAGTTCCTCCTGTGGCAGCGAACTGTAATTGCTTCCTATTTCTGTAAATATTAGCAGCTGTGAGCCTTTCAAGTAAGAAGCTAAAACAGCGCTCAGTGTATCATACTTAAACTCTGGAATATTGTTAAATATCTGACCTTGGGCTGTCAAAGCACACTCATTACCCACACTAGTCCTTCTGCTGGGGAGCTGTTGACACACTCTGAACTGGTACATTATTTTCAGCCTGGTCTGTAATAGCCTCAATAGATGCAGAATCGGCAAAGGGAATTGCGAGTTACCAAGTAGCAATGTCATGATCCATTTCCTCGGGGGAGGTCGCCTTTGTGCTTGCTGCCTTTTAGTTGTTTTTACACCTGTGATTCCACCTATGACTGTCATGGCGAATCCTTTATCAAACTGGCAAAAAGTTGAAACAGGACTAATTCGAATACCAGCTCTTACCTCTTTAGTCTCCGTTGATCCCTCTGCCTTATGTTCAGTGGTTTAGTCATACAGAATTTTTTTTCCCAGCCTTCAGATTCATCATATTCTCACTTGTCTCTTGCACTTGGCTTATGCTGAAAACTTCTATCTGGAACACACTCTGCTTGTCCCATAACATCTCCATACTAGCTTCTACTTATTCTGTTGATGACACCTGCTCTTGGAAGCCTTCCCTGACCATCCGTATGTGGGCTAGTTATGTCTTCATTATCCCATTTGTGTGGGCACTTTACCCATAAGAGCACACATCATATTGGATTATAATAACATATTTAGTGGTCTTTATCTGCCTTCGTATAGTGGGCTCCCTGAGGGTAAGAAAAGTATCAGTTCTATCTATTGTTTAAGTTGCAGGGTCTGTGGGGAGACTGGTAAATAGAAAGTGATTGACAAATGTTTAAGTTGAATTCATACTCCTGTATCTAACATTTCTGGGATATAATACCTTTGGACTTAGTCTTGAGTAGAGCTGCCAGAGCAATCTGTGTATGTGCCAGAATCTCATAGATGTCTTCAGATAGCCACTTAGTCTTCTTCCTTACGAATATATTTGTTTGGGATAGAATGTGCCCAGTTCGCATAGGTGAATCAAGATTGGCCTAAGCCAGTTACCACAATCTCATTTCTTTTTGTCAGTGGTTGGTGAAATATGCCAGAAATTGTTTCATTTCTGGTTGTGAAACATAAAGAGAAGTATGTTGAAGGTTTTGGGAATTATTTTTCTTTTTATTAATAGAGTGATGTGAGAAGGAAGCCATTTTTACTCTCATCCCTCCTTTTTTAAAAAAAGATTTTATTTTTAAGTAGTCTCTATACCCAATGCTGTGCTCAAACTCACAACTCTGAGATCCCGTGCTCTACCAACTGAGCCAGCCAGATGCCCCTTGTCCCTTTTATTTTACTTGGAAGCTTTCATAGAAGATAAAAAGAAATGCTACAACTATTTGGCAACCATGAAAAAATAGAACCCCAAATGAAAGCAACACATGAGCAAGGGAAATTGGAAGGATGGACAGTTCTTAGGTTCTCAATGATGTTGACCCATCAAAATCAACCCTGAGACAATTCATTTCTGGATTTCTATAAAGTAAAATACTCTTCTAACTGAAGCTACTTTTGCTAGGTTTTGTATCATCCTAACTGATACAGACACCAGGAAAAGGAAAGTGTGTGCATGAAATTTGGGACTCATTTAAAAAATGGAGACTATGCTATGTAGAAATGAGAGAAAGCAGTGTAGAAAATGTCTTGAGCTTGGGATTGACACATCTTAGCTCAACTGGGCATTTCTTGTGTAATTCATCTTGGATGAATCACTTATCTCTCAATTTCTAGTCGGGCAATCATTTATTCAACAACTACAAAAATTGTATTTAATTGCCAACTGAGTATTATATACTATGTTGAGTGTTTAGAAAAATGGAGTTGAACTAGGTGATCTCTAAGCTCCTCTGTTTGTAAAACTCTGATTCACCTTTTACTTTTACATCCTTCCTTTCTTTATTTTTTTTTTTAAGTTTACTTATTTATTTTGAGGTGGGGGGAGTGGCAGAGAAAGAGAGAGGGAGAGAGAGACTCCCTAGTGGCTCCACACTGTCAACACAGAGCCCCATGTGAGGCTTGAACTCATGAACTGTGAGAACATGACCTGAGCTGAGCTCAGATGCTCAAACAACTGAGCCACGCAGGTGCCCGCATTTTTATGTCCTTGAACATAGTTTTAGGAACTGTGAGTCTGTAAAAATCCTGTATATCTTACCCCCCTAAATCTGCCTTGATTCAAATCATGTTTATCATTGGCCTTTCTCCTCACCCAAATTTCTTAGGATCCCTGTATGAGAGAATTTAAAAAACAAAAACCAAAAAACAACAAAACCCACAAGCATCTGTCTCTAGCAAGCATGCTCATGAGTCACATCTCCTCCTCTGCAAAGCAAAGTCTCATGAAACCAGCTGATTAAAAGGAGCCCTTAAAGAGGAGGCAATCTGTTAAATTTATTTTAGGTCTGTCCCCCTAATTTCCATTCCACATGCACTCATTTATTTAGCCACCAAGTCTTGGCAGATGCAATCTATTCAGGTGACCCTGCTCAGGCTCACCTCTCAAATTTCCCAGCTGGAGAAAAAAGGCTATTGAGCTGTCATCAGAGGTTTTAAAGCCACTGCTGACTAGATTCTGTGGATGATTTGCAACTGGTTCATCATGGCCTTGCCTTGATTAGGAAAGGGCTCTGGATTCAAACTACCATGGCCCTACAAGTCATCTGTGTGTGGTAACCTCACACTCTTGGTAGTAATGGTGGGGTGAGATTACCCTTGTGTCAGGCTGTTAAGTGGAGGATCATCCATGCTTAACGGGAGCCTGGGTAATCTCCAGAGAAGAAATAATCATCACTCCAATGGGACTGAGGATTATGAAGAACCGACCAACAGCAATTGGTGGTTGTGAATTTTAGGATATTGGTTTTGGCTGCCGAGTGTAAGCCATCTAGGACTTATATAGTGGATCCATGGTGTGGGGACCCAGCAGCCTCTGAACACCTTCTGCCGCTCTTCATGCTTGGCATGTGCTTTCACTATGTCTGAATTCCAGCAAGTGGGAAGAAAGCCAGAAAGAATAATAGAATTTCACGTGTCTTATTTTTTTATGGATGTGACCAGAAAGTTGCACAAGTAACTTCTACTCATATTTCCCATTGGCTAGTACCTGGTCACATGCCACATCTAATTTTAGGGAAAGCTGGGAAGTGTAGTCTTTAACCTGGCAGCCATGTACAGAGAAAAGACTTGTATTATTATAGAAAAATGGATATGGAGTGGGAGACTAGAAATCTCAGGCACAGTAGTCCTCAAAGGATGGCCACATGAGTAGCATCTTGGTGAGACTCAGCATCTATGCAGCCATAAATTCTTCATGGAATGATTCTGGATGCAGTAACAGCTCTAGTTCCCCTCTTCTTCTTCTTCCTTGTTTGTGTTCTTGTCTGTTCTCCCAACTTGTTTCCACCTTGTAGGAGTGGAAAAACCCTATTTTATCACTGGACCTTTCTATACTGGGCTTAGGTCAGTGACGTTTTTCATGAGTTAAATAGTATTTTCACAATAGCTTATGCTTTTACAATTTGGAGAAGCAGACTGACACCTTAACAAATGCCTTGAAAATATAATTCTGCCCCATCCTTTCCCTAGATATGTAGCAGAGCCCTTTGCCTTTAAAGGAAAGAACAAAACCCTGGTCCCAGCTGGGAAGGCATGAAAAGACATTTAGAGGCAGTTTTTTTGCCTGGTGAGGATGTGTTCTCTGGAGATGCATGTGCCTTATTAAGAAAAACCAACCAAACTGTTTTTGGTCTCTGTTTAAGATTTGTAAAAGACAGCAGCAGGTAACCTGCTCATTGCATACTCTCCAGACACTTCTACTCTCCCTGAGAGCTAAGGAGAAATGACATGTTATCTGTTTCCTGACAACATGATCCAGGAATATTCCTCCAAGAACAATTCTTGATTTGTACTTTATTTTGTCCTTTTAAGAGATTCACTACTAGAGAATTTAAAAGTTCACTACTAGTGAATTTAAAAGTTGTAATATTTCATACATGAGGGATGAAGATTTTTTCCCTGCCCATTATTTTGGTTGTGAATTAGTGACATTTGCTCATTCCCCAATGAATCGCCAATATTTCCTTACAGAGATTCATGAGCAGAGAGATCTATGCTCTGGTTTCTTTAGTGAGTGAAGAGAAATTCTGAGCAGTCCTCCTATAGTGTTCTATATATAATTAATAGTTTAAAAAGTGAAAAGTTTATTTGGTTGACTTATGGTTGTTTAGAGAAAGGCAGACATTGGTGGAATTTTATTTTCTTATTGTGTGGATTTTTCTTGTGGAGACATGAGGAGAATCAGGACTAAGTTGGTGTTATGTGGGGATTAAGCACTGGGAGAATACCTGGCTCCCATTCCCTTACAATGTTCTTGATTTTTGGTTCTGAGTTTGCCGGAAAATGCCATCTTGGTACCAAATGTCAGCATCCTCTTTTCTAGAGATGCACTAGGCTTTGGATTTCTTCCATCCTCTTCCATGTGCACAAACCTTGTGTCGTATGTCTTATGTCTTCAGAGGCCAGTTCTCTGTGAGGTGAAGGGCTGATCAATGAAAGAAGATGCTCTAATGATGGGAACATTGGGTACTTAGGTAGTTGCGCTGAGGACATATTTTTGGGTAGATTTTTTTTTTTACACTCCTGTGAGGCTCAGTCCTGTCTGATTTCAGAGCCATGGACTTTCTTGAGGTAAGACAACTCAAAGATTAAATATTTACACGTGAATGAGGAGCTGAAAGAAACTTGAGGGATGGGTTTTTGACAGTGAGACAGTTCCCTATCTCTCCTTTTTATCTAGCTTTATTTTATTTTAGAGAATATCTATCTCTATATATGTATCTATCTACCTATCTAGAGGGAGGATTCTCTATGTAGGTATGCTGCCCCCAGACTTGCTTTTTACTATTTAAGTAAAGATTGAAGATTTACTATTTAAGTAAAGATTTGACTGCCAAAATGAGGTTGATATCAGTATAGATTTATTGATCCAGTTCGTCCTTGTGAGAGTAATGATCTTTTGTAGAATCAAAGCATTTTTGCAATCTGCAGAAATCTGAAGACTATCTTGTCCAACTGCTTATTTTACACATGATGGAAACTTCGAGGTTCAGAGATAAGTGACTTGCCTAAGGCCACACAAATAAATTGCTCTGTTGCTTTACTTTTCGAAAGTAAACTTTTTATTAAAGGATACATACATTAAGAAAAGTGCAAAGATTTTCCCAAAGGGACTAGATTTTTGTAACTAGCTTGTGGATCAAGGATAGAAAGCTACTCCAAAATTCTCCCATCACTACCTTTTTCCCCTCTCCAAAAGGTAACTATTATTCTACTGAAAACATAGCTTAATGTTGCCTGTTTTTGAATTTTGTGTAAATTTAATCATACAGAATCTGCTATTTTTTTCATTTCTTTCTTTCTTTTCTTTTTTTTCTTGGTCTGGCTTTCTCATTCAACATGATGTCTACAAAATTATCCATTTTCTATGTTGCTATATAGTCTGTCCATTTGCATTGCAATACTTTATTCCAGTATGTGAATATAATGCAATTTATTTTTTCTTCCCCATTGCTTTGTGTTTAAATGACTAGAGATTCCTAGTGCCGATTTTCATGTCTATTTTAATTATTTTGCTTCTGGATAGTAGCATTTCCTCAAAATCAACCTATAAGGCTGATTAAGTATGAATCAACCTATACATCGAATCCTTAATTACAGCAACCAGGAAGCAAAAATATATCACTACTGATTATTTGCTACAGCAATTCCTGTTTTTCTTTGGCCCGTCTTTCTCTGACTACTGAAAAGTTAGTTGAACAAGAGTCAGATGACATTCTTCCCCTTCTTTTTTATTCTTTATTATGGCCTTTTGCTATTAAGAATTGATTTACACTTGGGGTTTTGAACAACTCATGTGAAAGTGGCTTCTTTAGAGGAGTGACTTTCCTTGTTCATTTTCTCCAGATCCTCTGGGAGAATCCAGATGGTTCTTGCATTTTTAGTGAATGAACACTTGCCATCTTGCATAATCTAATTGTTTAAAACTGCCCACATGCTTACCATCTGAAGGAGTGCTGTCTGCCAAAGGTGTCAGGTTATCTTTCATATGGCTTTAAGAAGGAAGGCATTGTAGCCTGAAAGCATGGCCTCAAAAATCATCTCTCCTGGGTGGCCAAAATTGACAGTTCTTCAACTCCTTTATTAAAAATACAATTCACCAGTCTGAAAAAGAAAATCTAATTATTTAACTGCTAGCACTTTTCCCTATGGTAAAATAAACCTTAAGTGTTTACAATCAAGTTAGCTAGATTTCAACCAATTTACTTATTTAACCAAGTATTAAAAAAAAAATCCATACCATACCTTGTAAGTTCTCCTAAACCTTTTTTTTTTTTTCATTGATTTTGATTAAATAGGTAATTGGCAGTTGATCAATTGGCACGATCCTGATGGACTGTTTTGGCCCAACCTTCTGTGTGACAGAGCTCCAGGAAGAGGGAACCTAGAGGTTTGCTGACACTCCAATCTATCTTCAATGAATACAAGCTGGCTAATAAATATTTAATGGGCAGTTGTTTGCAGTTTAATAGAATTAGATAATTCTATTAGAATCCTGTTTGCAGGCCTACAGGTATCATATATCACAGCTGAAGACATGGTTAATAATTTAAGCTAAGTGACTAGTAATTAGACAGTCAGATTAAGAAGGAACTTTTGGTTTTAAGCCATTTGGGAATTGTGTGTGTGTGTGTGTGTGTGTGTGTGTGTGTGTGTGTGTGTGTGCGCGCGCGCGCGCGAGTGTATGAGAGAGAGGAAGAGAGAGAGAAAGAAAGAAATTATGTAGGATTTTAGATTGTAAACCATTACAAGGATTAGCTAATGCAGCAAGTCTGGGCCAAGCCTTAAACGTGATAACAAAGCATGAGGCCCCTGGGGTTTATTTAATATCTCATCCTCTTAGTTAATGAGATGGAAAATAGTTCACTGTTTATCTACAGTAGATTGAGCAGATGTTGCCAATTCTGTTTTATGGAATGTAATCTTGGTAAGATTGTCTTCTGCCCATTACCTTTTCATGGCCTCAATCTCTCTTGTACTCTTCTTATTTGGGGGGATGCAGATACCCTCCTGGCCATGGACTAGATGAAAAAATCTCTGAGTTAGGACTTAGTGGCCTTTTCACATTCTGAACACTCAGTCACCTTTATTATGGCAAAGTTGGTTGGTTGACATAGAAAGGTTTGCTAACAACACAGGACTTATAAACTGTGCAAAAATTTACAAAACTTTATAAAATGTGAAGACTGTTAACTTTCCTAATTACTGTTTATGAAATTCCTCAGGTTTGTGACTTTATTTCATTTGCCTCTTTTACATGTCCCTATTTTACAAATGTATAATATATTAATTGGAGATTGAGTCTAAGAAGCCTAGTATGATCTTTTTTTTTTCCTGGTAAGCAATTTTAATTTTTCAGAACCATGGAGTAATTAGTATTTTCCTAAATTGTGATATCAGGATAAAGTGGCTAATATTGGAACATAAGGTAGTAGAGATTTAGTTAAAAGCATTAAAGTTACTTTAGGATGTGGCCTACAGATTTGTTAGGACTTGCCTTTGTCTGTAGCAGAAAGCTGAACTTGTAATAGGCATAAAACATATAAAGTTTTCATCTTTCTCATATAAATATGTCTGGAGGTGTATGATGTCTGGTATTAGATGAATGGTGCAAGGATATGTGCTTCAAAGGCCCTGGGATTCTCTTACTTTTTTTCCTTATGTTCCAAGATGCCTGCTTCGACTCAAACCATTGTTTGCATTCCAGACAGGAACTAGCAGATAGGAGGTTCCAAGAAATTCCCAGGAGACATTCACTTGTTTCTCATTGGTCATAAATGTGTCACATGCATGCCCTTAGTTGCAAGGACATCTGGAAAGGTGGGTTTGTATCTCTCTAGTTCTTATAGGAGCAGAAGGAAAGGAAAGGGAATTTGAATAAGTATTGCATGAGCCAACCTACAATATTTGCCAGATTCTTTAAGGAAATTTCCTTATTTTGTAGTAAATACTGACATAAATCTCTTCTACCAGAGAACAAAGCCTTCAGGATTTCTTTAGGCCCAGTGTTCTAAATGCTATTTACAAAGTCTTGCATATGGTATATTGGAAATTCTTAATAAGTTATGCTATATTCTTGGGGGAAGGAAGTAGAAAAGGGAAGAATTAGGGCAAGAGGTGGAAGGCAGGGAACAAAGGTGATGTTCATTTATGTGTAACTAAAAACAAAAAAAATATTATACTGAATCATTAGAATGTTCCAATCCTTAACTATCCCAATAATTCTGGTTAGTTAAAATTTTAAGTTCAACTTTTTTTTTTAAGTTTATTTATTTATTTTTGAGAGAGAAAAAGAGAGACAGACATAAACCACAAACAGGTAGGGGAAGAGACAAGGTGAGAGACAGAATCCCAAGCAGGCTCCACACTGTCAGCGTAGAATGTGACTCGAGACTCAATTTTATGAATCATGAAATTGTGACCTGAGCTGAAATCAAGAGTCAGATGCCCAAATGACTGAGCCACTCAGGAGCCCCTAGGTTCTATTTTATTTATATTTACTAAGAAGTTGTTATTATTGAGATGTTACCAAGTAATATTTCCACTTGAGTTTTTATTAACCTTTTTTTGTCTTACTGTATTAAAAATATTTACTTTTACCTCAAAGTAATGTATAGCTGTTGCAAAATTTTTGAAAACATATAGATAAAAAGGAAATATTCAAAACCTCACTAACAAAATATTTTATTGTAGAATAAGACCTTCTATGGTGCAAACTTAAGCAAGTGGTGAAATGATATGGTGCAAATATCAATGATAAATTTCATGTATGGATTTGAAGTAAGAATTCTCAGGGTGCTTGGGTGGCTCAGTAGGTTAAGCGTCCGTCTTCGGCTCAGGTCATGATCTCACGGTTTGTGATTTGAGCCCCACGTCAGGCTCTGCGCTAACAGCTCATAGCCTGGATCCTGCTTCAGATTCTGTGTCTACTCCTCTCTCTGCCCCTCCCATGCTCATGTTCTGTCTCTCTCTGTCTCTCAATAATAAACAAACGTTAAAAAAAATTCGAAGTAAGAATTTCTCAAATTAAAAATTAGAGCATAAAAGGGTATACTTTCAAAGCTAAGGTCCAATAGGAATTACAAAGGGGTGTTTAGGGCTGAGGGTTGAAGTCATTATGGTTGGTAATCCAAAATCTCTAGTCAGAATTAGGCTTTGGTGGCTCATTTGCACCGAAGTGACCACCCTAGATATCTTCCTTTGTGTGAGTTGTGTTTACCTAGATAAAAATATAAGATTGTGCTCTATGTGCTTTTTTTTTTTTTTGGCAATATCTTATTTTAAATATTTGCCTAGGTTGTTATCTTATCTTGACCTGAACAGATTTGCATAGGCCAGTGAAAGAAATGTTCAGAAATGCTTGTTATCATTAACAGTAATGATAAAGGACTTGCCATACAATTTATTCTCCTTAGTTTTTTTTTTTAAAGTAATACAAACAAGGTTCAGATTTAACTAATGTTTATTGATCTCCAGTTATGTTCCATGCATCATGCTAGGCAGAATTACAAGCATTCATTCAGTAAGTGCTCAGAAATAATCCTGTGTGGTCATGTTATCTACTTAGCATTATCCTCAACTTCATTTTCTTTTTCTTTCTTTCTTTCTTTCTTTCTTTCTTTCTTTCTTTCTTTCTTTCTTTCTTTCTTTCAGATTTTATTTTTCAGTAATCTCTCCATCTAGCATGGGACTCAAACTCACAACCCAGAGATCAAGAGTCACATGCTCCACTGACTGAGCCTTCCAGGTATCCCTCCACTTCATTTTCTTATCTCTCATATCTAAGTGGCAAATCGTACTGGCTCTACTATCAAAATAAGTCTGACTCTGATCATTTACTATCTCTACCACTATTACCTTAGTCTAAATCACTGCCATCCTTTGCATAGGTGGCTTCAAGAGCCTCCAAGCTGCTCTTTCTGCTTCCACTCCGCACCTTTCCTCCCCTCCCGCTGGTCTGTAATCATTTTCCTGCAGGGAAGACGCAGTGGGAAAGTGTGCCCTGGTTAGTACAGGAACTACTGTACTGCTGCTAGCACCCAATGTATGTGGGGAGAAGAGGAGAAGACAGATTTGAAAGAACTTTGTACATTTATTGTTATTTTTAGAAGAGTTTTGTACATTTCAATAATCAGAAATATAAATTTATTGAGGCTAGAGTGGAAGAGAGCCAAAGCCTAAGAGACTCTTAAAAACTGAGAACAAACTGAGGGTTGATGGGGGGTGGATGATGGGTATTGAGGAGGGCACCTTTTGGGATGCGCACTGGGTGTTGTATGGAAACCAATGTGACAATACATTTCATATATTGAAAAAAAATAAAGTTATATAGAAGGAGGATTCAGTTTTTACTGACGTCTAGTCAAAATGGAAGTGTGGAGGAATATGTTTCATTATGTAATTCAGGCAGCTTAAATGCATCATGTTTTTTCTTTTGTGAATCATGAAAACTGATTTGTCAGAGTTTCTGTCTTAAAAGAGGACAGATCTCAGTACTACAAACAGGGAGTACACCTGTGTGTGATGTTGCACGTCATCCCACCTTCCGTGATGAATTTTGATCACTATGCTGGAAGAAAGACTTGAACTACCTTATTATTCCCTTGAAAATTAGAGTAAAAACCTATTGTCATATAGACAGGTGATCAAAGAGGAAGCAGATAAAAGGAATAGAACAAAGTTATTACAGAAGCGTTATCAGTCAGTTAATTAACAAGAACATTAGGATATTTTTCTGGGTTTTGTGGTATTTGTGACACTTGTCAACATTTAAAGATTTGCAGTTTGCTGTGATTTCTCTTTTTTGATACTCACTTTCATACTTAATTTTGCATTTGAAATTAAAGAGATACCCTCACTTTATTGTTTAAGCTTTGGGCCCTACAAAACCTGGATCTTGCTTTATTTTTGTGAGCTATCCAGAGGCTCCTTCTCAGTTTGAAGTGAGTTTCTGTTTCCTACAACACAGAGCTTTGGCTAACATAAATACCTTTAAAGAATTAGTGGCAGAGTGGGACCCAGGGGAAAGAAGAGGACATGTGTGGCAGGTGGGCAAAGAAAAGTCCCAATTATAGGACAGTTCTCAGGGAGAACATGGCTATAGAGGGATGGGTGGTGATGGCGATAGGGTTGATGGTATTCCTAAAGATCCCAAAGCAACCTCGTAGTCACAGGACAAAGAAAACTCCCTAGCTCCCAGCCCCACAGAGAAAAAAAGCATGGAGGGAGACTGGAGCAGACTGGAGAATTCAGCCGGCAGCCAGTCTGCTCCTTTGCAAGTTGTACACACTCCTCAATACAGTGTGTTGACTTTGTACAAGGAGGCTGAGGTGCTGCTAGCCATTCAGACAACGCTGGTGTGTAATGAAAGCAGAACAGCAGGAGCTATACATTGGAGAGGGCGCTTTTGATTTGTGGCTCCTTTTGTTGCTTTCCTTTTGAGTTTCCTTGGTTCTGTGGTTTGGACCTCCACAGACCTAGAGGAGTTCAGAAACTTGAAAGGGAAAAAGCCCTTCCTCCCCAGGGCCGGCTCCTCCACTTTCATCCTGTGTCAGGTGTTCACGCCTCACAAAGATGGTGCTAAATGGAACTCTCTACAACCTCTGGGTAGCTGGGAGTCCCTTTGAGATGTTATGTTCCTGCAATAATGGAGTCTTGTCACTACAGGCTGTTAACATACACCCTTCCATTGTTGAAGAAAGACATCCAGGCAGCCACAAAGCACATGGCTCCCAGTAGCATCTCAGGCTCGAGGATCTCTCAGGGAGTTTGCTTCTTGAAAGGAACATAGAAATCTCAGGCCGTTACTTCTCACAGCTCTTTGCCTCTCTTTCTCTGAGTAAGCTGTTTAATTTTATTTCTATGTTTTGAAACACAAGGGGTTTATAGTAGATGGTTGTAGGAAACAACCAACAAGTATAAGCAATTTCGGGGAAGGTGCTTTGAAGTGTAGTTGTATTATCTTCCTTGAAGGATTCAGATTCTAAATATCTATATATTGATTCCTGTATCTATATATGTTACCTATATCTATATCTACACAGTAGGCTAGATACCTTGCTTTCTGGAAATTTTCTATGTATTCTTCTTCTTTAACTAAGAAGGACTATATTTTAATATGCCACCATACTCTGTCTTTGTAGACATTGCTATTTGATCATGGCATTTATTCCTATAAAGCTCTGATGTAGTTTTCCAACTATTTCAAAGACGATTCTAGATAGTCACCTTCAATCGACAGAAATTTGCGCCTTATGAAAAAGCTTGTCTAGGGGATGAAGTTCTCTTTATGTGATTCTAAGATCCTATTACCAAAGGCATTTTTAAAGGCCAGACACTTATTTGCCTACTTCCAAGATAAAAAGGAGAATGTGAAAGCTCATAGAAAGTTTAAAATAAACATGGGATAGTAAGGCTGGTGAAATGTGAAAGAGAGAGAGAGAGAGAGAGAGAGAGAGAGAGAGAGAGAGAGATAGAGAGATGTGTTTAATTTATATTAGGTATTTTTGTCTGCTAGGCTGTTTATAAAAAAAAAAGCTACCTTAGCAAATCAATTATAGTTAGAATGACAGGGTACAATAGTAATAGTTGAGACAAGCTTCATTAGGCATTTGTGAGTGTGTCTTTTTTTCTTCTCAAAGGTCTGCCTGGGTCACTGGAATAACTGTGAATTTGGGTCAAGGACCTGCGTAAGCAGGGGAAGGCTCATTTATCATCAAAGAAGGGTGAGACAACTGTCATCACTCCATTTGACTCCAGCTGTGAAGTGAACAGCTTATTTTTGTTTTAGTGATGATTTGAGAGACCCATCAATAAAATCACCAATACTCTTTGCAGTGCGGCCATCTATCTGTGTGTCAGTGTATGCACGCGTGTGTGGATGTGCACATGCGCTTGCTGAAAGCAGAAAGGGAAAAAGTAGGGAAAAAAACTTTACCTTGGCACACGTATTTATATAGGATTCCCTTCTTTGTGTTCACTCATGTTAGGGACTCATCTCAGAGTCTCCAGCTGGTTCATCATTGTTTCTGATGGTTAGCATATCAGGCTGGTTTCACAGCTTTATTTGCTCAGATGTGCTGTGGCTGCCTACTGTGTTGCTCCTAAAACCAAGCCCAGAGGATTCTTTGAGGAAAGAGTGATTAACTGGAAGAAATGGACTGACTAGACTGTCATCAATCACTTTCCTTTATTTTTAAGAGCTCATCTCTTGAAACTTAATCATTCTGAGGCCTCTAAAGTCCTTGTCATAATTTCCTGGGTACTTACTAAGCTAACACACACTCAGCACTTAAGATGTATGAGGCCCTGTGCTTTCTTTTTTCATGATTTCATTGACCCTCCACTACCACACAGTGGGGTAGGTACTATTATTTTCCCCAGCGTTAATTAGCATAGCCTAACTATTCTAACAAATAGGCCCAAAATGAATGATGGCTCAGATACTGTAGAAGTTCTTCCTTGCTCACAAAGGAGTACCGTGTAGGTGGAAAGTTAGAGAGGGTCACCTGCATATCTATACAGTCATTTGGGGACTGTATGAGAGAGAGAGAGAGAGAGAGAGAGAGAGAGAGAGAGAGAGAGAGAGAAAGGAACAGAGGAAGAGGGATAGAGTATCTTAAACAGGCTCCATGCCCAGTGCAGAACCTGACCCAGGGTTTGACCCCACAACCATGAGATCATGGCTTGAGCCAAAATCATCAGTCAGATGCTTAACTGATTGAGCCACCCAAGCACCCCTAAACAAGTAGTTTTTAGGGTCACCCTGGGGGATCATGTCCATTCTAGCCAGCTGAAAAGTGACAATATGGATAGAGTACTGGGTGGGGGTCTTTATGTGTCAGGTCTGGAAGTCATGGTCATCAATTCTGTTTACATTTAATTGGCTAGAATTTAGTCACATGACTACCACTCAGGGTAAGAGGAACTAGGAAATGTAGTCCCTAGCTGACCAGCCACTTCTCTGAGACAACTCTACACTATGTGGGGCAGTGTAACACAGATTTTTGGTGATCTGTTAGCCATCTTTACCCTACTTCATTCCTCTGGCTTCTAAATATTTCAGAACACCTTTCTTCACATACTGTTCCCTAAGAAAGACAATCCAGAATCCCATTCACTTACCTCATCCAGGTCAAAGTCCAGGCTTTCAGGATAATGCACTGTCCTATGTCCAGTGTGGATGGATGTGATTCCTGGTGCCTTGAAATCTATGAATGAAAAGCTAAATTATCTTCCCAACCCCTACTGTACACTCAATAAATAATGACAGTATAGCAACACACAAATAAACTTCATCTTGGAAACTGAAAGCATGGGAAACTCACAGCCACTATGGATCTGCTGCAAAGATGAAATCATCTCTGGTCAAGTATATGATGGACTTTTGAAAAAAATGTTTTATAGACATTTGAATGCAATGTGTCTTCTCTGTTTGGTACACACAGACACATGTATACATATATAAAATATATTATAGGGGTGCCTGGGTGGCTCAGTTGGTTAAGTATCCGATTCTTGGTCATGATCTCATGGTTTGTGAAATCTCTCTCCCCTGCTCTCTCTTTCCCTCTCTCTCAAAATAAAGTTTAAAAAATGTATATTACATATTTAATTCATATAAATTTATAACGGTCTCTATGAATTATTATTCATACTTATATATGAAGAAAGAACGTATATGTAATGGTGATGAACCTTGTTATTCAAATCCTCTGTATCTTTACTTCATTTTAAACCTTTTGGTTATGTGAAATAAAGCATGCATTAAAAGAAGTACTTACACAAATGTACAGTTTAACACAGTAATGACATGAGCATCAGTGTACTCATCATGTAGATCAAGAAATAACATTACCAGCACGCCAGAAGCCCCTCTCTTCCATCACTTCCTTATCACAGGGAAGTTCTATTATTGCCTAAGGTAATTACTCTCCTGACTTAATGAGACTCGCTTTCCTGTTTTCCTATGGCTTTACCACCTAAGCATGCATTCTGAATGTACACACTTTAAATCTGTTTGTTCTTGACTGTTATATGCATGGACTCATACTGTGTGCATTTTTGGTGTCTTATTCTTTTCACTAAACATTGTAATATTTGTTGAATATTGCTGTCATTGACTTATTTTTTATTCAGGATTTAGTAGGCTTATCTCTGGGGTGCCTGGGTGGCTCAGGCGGTCAAGCATCGGACTCTTGATTTCAGTTCAGGTCATGATCCCAGGGTCATGGGATCTCACCCCTCCTTGGGCTTTGCACTGAATATGGAGTCTGCTTGGGATTCTCCCTCTCTGTCAAACTTTCTCTTTTCTCTGCCCCTCTCCCCCGCCCATGAGTGCTCTCTCTCTCTCTAAAATAAAATAAAAAAAATTCTCTAGAAACTGAATGCTTCAACTTATTTATTTTAAAATATTTTAGTGTTAGAAGTTGCTTTCTTACTAAGGAGCACATAGTCTTATCTCTTAAGCAAGTGAATAAGCTCTTATTCTAGCTGTTACCTTTTTCTTTTTCTTTTTTTTTTTAGAAAGAGCACATGAGAGCCTGACATGAAGAGGGGAGCGGGAGCGGGAGCGGGAGCGGGAGCGGGAGCGGGAGCGGGAGCGGGAGCGGGAGCGGGAGCGGGAGCGGGAGCGGGAGCGGGAGCGGGAGCGGGAGCGGGAGCGGGAGGGAGATAATCTTAAGCATGAGATAGGGATCTGAGCCAAAATCAAGAGTAGACTGCTTCACTGAATTAGCCACCCAGGTGCCCCTAGCCTGTTACATTTTTAAGTCCTACATTTTCAGGAAATATATTTAATCTGCTCCTTTGCACTGTTTCTTTGACAAAAATTAATCAACAGTAACTATCTTGTACATTGATTCTTTTTTGTTTGTTTACTTCAGCTTTTTTCTTTTTTTTTAAAATTCATTTATAACATGTATACAATAAAGTACACAAACTTCAAGTGCCTAGCTTGCTGAATTTTTATAAATGTAGGTACATGTAACCAGATCAGGTTCTAGAACTTTCTAGCACCCCAAAAGACTTCCTCATGCCCTTTCCAGTGAGTACACACCTTCCACAGACACTGACCATTCTGATTTCTATCCTCATAAACTAATTTTTCCTTTTATTGAACTTCATATAAGTGAAATCATATAGTAAATTCTATTGGTATCTGTCCTGTACTTATCAGCATATTTGGGGGTTTAATTTGTGTCATTAGGTCTAACAGTAATTTGTTCCTTTTTATTGCTGTGTAGCTTTTCACCGCATGAATATATCACAATTTGTTTATCCACTCGATTATAATGAATAAAACTGCTCTGAGCAGTCTTGAACATGTGTTTTGTGGATATACACTCACTTATCTTGGAAATATACATAGATGTGGAATTGCTGTGTAACAAGACAGCTGTGGATTTAACTTTATTAACACTGTGTTCTAAACAGTATCGGAAAGTGCCTCTAATACTTTACACTCTAACTGGCAATGCTGCACATTCTGGTTGCTTCTTATCCTTACCAACACATATGTCGTCAATCTTTGAAATTTTAAACAGGAGTTGGAAAATTTTTTCTGCAACTGGGCAGATAGTATTTTATTTTGTTTATTATTTATTATTATTTTTATTTTTAGTGTTTATTTATTTTTGAGAGAGAGTGCAAGCAGGGAGGGGCAGAGAGAAAGGGAGAGACAGAATCCGAAGCAGGCTCTAGGCTCAGAGCCAACAGCACAGAGCCCCATGCAGGGCTTGAACCCATGAACCATGAGACCATGTCCTGAGCCAAAGTCAGACACTTAACTGACTGAGCCACCCAGGTCCCCTGATAGTAAGTATTTTAGACTTTATTGTCCATAATGCCTCTATTACACCTATTCAACTCTACCATTGTACTGCAAAAGCAGCCTGTTGACAGTAAGTAAACAAATGGGCATGACTATTTTAGATGATCTTTGGTCTAAAATATCCATTTCCATAACATTTGCATTTCAATTAATAGGAAGAGGAGTGGGAAAGTGGAAGTCATTCTTTTCAGAAAATGAGTTACAATTGCACATATCACTTTCATCCACATTTTACTGGTGAGAATTTTGTCACAAGACCGGTTTGCAAGAGAGGATGACAGATCATTTGGCCTGGTCCTCTGTGATTAAAATTCTCAGGGTTCTATTAAAAGAAGTCAGGGAGAAAGGCTATTGGTGTGCAACTAGCTACTTTTTCCACAGTGGGCCATGTCCTGTGGAACATTTCCTTAGGTCAAGGAAAATTGATATTTATTTCTTTCATTATATTCTCTGTACATGTTTGTCATTCTTCTAGAATTCATGGTAGACAGATACTGGCTTTCTGAGATCTATCTTGAAAGATCTAAGTTCTTAGTTGTATCATGATTCTTGTTTTTAGTCTTATAATTTCTCCCTTTGATAGGGTTTCATGTGGTTAATTCAGTTTTAATTGATCTCCATTTTGGTATTTCACTGATTTATTTAGTGTAAAAAAATCTTAGCAATTATGGTTTTAATTTGCAGACTGACGATTGATTTTCAAAGAGCCCTTTTATAGCTATAAATCCTATCAAATCTCTTGAAGATAATTATTACATATTTAAATTTCTATTCCATATTGTTTATAAGCTCTGTTTATAGGGATTGGTTATTTTTCTTTTCAGCTTTTATTACTTTGGCATTCTTGCTTATGTATAGAATTTGGAGTTTGGAATGGGTTTCGCCAGCACAAGTGAAAATAGGCATTCTTTTGGTAGATAATTCAGTCGTGATTATGGGATGAGCAGCTCTATAGCTATGCAGGACAGGAGAACAGAGGAACATTTGGCTATGGAGACTTTTCTTTAGCTGCATGAGTAACTTTAGTTTGGGATGGGTGGTTTCATGCAACACTACCATTATTACAATGACACTGTTCCAAAGCTCATCTGGGGGCATTTGGAGGCATATCCTCCACTTTATTTAGAGTAATAGATTTGAGGCTTGTCGTTCAAAATATAGTGAAGTCACCTTGAAAGCAGGGACCAATGCAGTTTTCCAGCACTTTAATTTTTTCATGGGCAATCACAGTATATGTTGTCTCTGCCAGGGCTTGCCCACTATGCCCGATTCTCTTATTTGAGGATTATTCTGTAATTCTGTTTGTCTCCTCTTTTGTATGCATGGGATTGTAGATTTCTCATTTCTTAGGGAGTCTGCTGTCAATCTTATGATGTGTGTTTTTTCCTTGATGGAGTTCCTTGATGATCAGGTTGTCTTGTGCTCCATCAACTATCATGAAGTTAGACTGCCTCTATCAGTTGGATTTTGTTAGAGCTATTGGAGAATGAGCCAAGAATCTCAACAGGGTTCTTGGAATAGGCTAAACTTTGAAAGCAATGTCCTTTCTGTGTTTCAATAACTTGTTTAAAAACATTCCAATAGAATGTTTCATTTTGCTGGAATCTTTTGGAAGGACAGTTTTGTGGTAAGCCTGGGAGGTATATATCTGGAAAATAGCGCAGAGTCTGGTATATGAAGCACCATGGGACTGTCAAGGGAGCTAGTTTCCATGCCAGTTAAGGCCTGGAGGAATGGAACCAAGTGACCAAGTGGGAGATGGGGGAGGCCTCATATTTTAGTTTGCTACATTGGTGCTGTGGTTTTGTTTGCCTTTATTTAAAATTAAGCCCATTGACTAATTTTCAAATTGATTTTTGGCATTTTTATAACATTTAGAGGAACAAAGTTAAAATCTAACTATTATTTGCATTCATTAAAGAATTATTCTATGAAAACAATTATTTCACTTAAGCTCTCATTTCCTTAGTTAAGTTTATTATATTACATGTTTGCTTTCCTTATTACAAAAATAAAGTATGCTCAATTATAAATATTTTTAGAAAATGCAGATAAATTAAATAAAAGTAATTTAAAGCCTAATCCCTCCATCCAGAGGTGACTACTATTTACTTTAGAAGATCTATCTATCTATCTATCTATCTATCTATCTATAGCTCTTTTTCCTTCATGTGTGAATTAGGCTTAATAGAAATTAAGTTACTTACTGATGATCATATAGTAGGTAGTGAAGCCATGATATAGAACAAGGCAGACTTATTCCAAAGCCTTTGCTCTTAAACACTACAAGTTATACTTTGCCTAATGGATTAAATCCTGGCCTTAGGAAGTCTTGGAAGATGTAGGATTATGGCAGTTTGTAGCCAGCAGCCAGGGGCTGAGGAGAGGAGGTTGAGGACTGTGAAACATTCTGTCGGGTCCCAAAGGGAGTGTTGCTCTTTAAGGAGTATGCTTCTCTTAGTTTTCCAAGGGTCCTACTCTTGTTGATGACTCCAATCTTGTTGGCTCTGAAATTCTACTCTCTTCCAAGCATCTTACAGAGTGGATTCATTATGTTTAGGCTTTTTTTTTTTTTTTAATAGAAACTATGCACTGTTGAACTCTATAGAAAAACAAAACTCACATGGATTCTAATCTTGTAATTATCGACTTGGGTGCAGTCTTGTCCGTGAGGTTGAGCAAAGATAGAGGAGGCGCTGTGTATACCACAACCTTCTTCATTATCCTTCGATTTGCTCATCTTCTTGGCAGGCTCATAGATGTTCACAAGGACTCAGAGAACTGGGTTGCCATAACATCTCTCTAAGATCTGCTTCAGGCAGTGCATTTCAGCAAAGAGCAAGCCATGTAAGATCACAGGTATCAAAAATAGCAGGTGATGGTCCAAATTCTTGGCTCCAACTATAAAATACTGATTTCTAACTCCTATTCTCTGGGCTTTCTTGCTCTGAGGCCAGGCTGGCACTGTTTGCATAAAGTGCTGTTCCATTTAAAAACAGCTGTGCCTAGAAGCAGATGAGAGTCGGCAAAGTAGGGATCATAAGTCAGCAGAACTGTGCTACAGAGGCATTTTCTGTTGCTGCTTTTGGTGGATGCTGACTAGAAAATCAGATTCTCTATAATCAACAGAACTTTACATCATGCATTTTAGAAGTTAAAAATCTAAGCCCAGAGATCCTTAATGATTTACTACCCCGGACAAAAGTTGCAGCTCATAGAGTCTGTGCTTTATGGCACAAATATGATCTCATTGAAACAAATGTTATCAGAATACCCCTTTTAAACAGGTTTTTTGAAGTTTGCTAAGTTATGATTACAAGGTCTGTCTTTTCCTGCTCTCCTGAATGTCTCGTGGTCTCATTTTCCCTACTTGAGTGACATAAGCTACTCCTACCGGCTGTCCATAAGACACATCTTGGTGGGGCTCTTAGCTATACACAGGGACAAAAGAGACACTGCCATTACAGTTTTATAAAGTGGGGATTGGTGGTTCTTATCACCTGGACTGTGAACACTCTCCTGCTTCCTTCAGTGTAGCTCCTGTGAATGACACTTTTTGGGGTTTGTTCTGTTTTTACATTGATCAGTCTGTTGTCTTTTTCCCACGAAGTCCAGCCATCCCTGGATGCTCCATCACTTGTAAAGGTGATGTACAAGATACAATTCAAATAAGAAATGTAAGCCAAGCTGGAGTTTGAGACTTCAACTGATATGCCGAGTAAGGCATTCTTAACACATCTCTTCCTTCTCTTGCATGCCATCTATCATCTTGGACCACAACCTCTAACCATCATCTATCCTCCCCTCCCACAGTTAGCACAGCCATGAGTTGTAACCCTGATTTTGGCACGAGTGTGGACAACCTCTTGATGTTGATGGCAAAACTAGTTTGGACTCACATCATGATCCAGGTGCCTGAGGCAAAGTTAGACATTATAACCAGGCTGTCACCATACTGGATGTGAAGCCAAAAAAGTGAAGACAAATCAGTAGTTTCTCTTTCCTCACAAGAAAGGCAATGGTACCGTATTCCTGCTTCTATTATTACATCTGGACCTAATAGTGTACCTGTGGGTATCTTTATTGTCTGGTTGGATATCCTCCAATATCTTGAAAAAACAAATTCAGCACGATACCATATAAAATTACTAATGATGAGGAGGTAGGAATATGTGATGTAACACTTCTAGTCAATGATAAGGTACAAGTTAAAATAATTGGGATCTAAAAACAGCTCCTAAGTAGAAATATTTATATAAGAGAGTATGTGATTGTAGAAGAGAATAGCTCTCCAAAAAAATTTAGTGCTGTGTTTTCCATGGTACAGGATCAACCTTGGGAGGAAATTGCCCACCTAGGGGACTACATTTCCTGGTCCTCCTTGCATGCAGATGTGGCCTTGTGACCATTTTGGTAAAGGAGCAGAAGTATTATTTCCTGGGCCAGTTTTAAAATGCCAGTGTCTCTCTTACTCTCCTTTCCCCTGTCTCTCATCTGGATACAGGAGATTCCAGAGGCCTAGGAATTGACCGAGTCACAAGACGGAAGGACCCTTGTTCTCTAAATCTCCATGTGGAGGAGAGTGGCCTACTCACCAGGAACACTTTCATGGGATGTAACAGTTTTATTTTTAAGAGCAGCTGGCAGTACCCTAAGGAATACAGTTGGAGAGGCAAGTTGGGACAATGTCCTTGCCTGTTTTTGTGTTTTGCATTTCCATAGTCCAGATGATGTTGTATCCAGATGCTAATGTCCAGATGCCCCAGCAATTGATATACTTATATAAGTTAAGCTACAGGATCCTATTCCTTTGCCACTTTATTTACTAGCAAATGCTTAAAATGGAATGCCCTTCTTTGTCTGAACACGTACTATCAAAGTTTTTCATCTACCGAGAGTGGTAGAAAACATAACTAACAAGTCTTATTTCTTTTAGAACTATTTTGGTATGTCTCAAAATATGGGATATTTTGGTGTATTCTCAATGTCATTGGTACTAGCCTCTCACACCTAAGTGATCATCTGGCTTTCCCTAACATAGTTCTTTGATTTCATTGAGAACAGCCCTTTGTCAGATTTAGGTGGCATATGTACTAATCATAGTTTAATTGGTCTCTCCTGGTCTGTGTTGGTACAGGTGTGATGCAAATAAAACATATATGTGCAATGGAAGTGATTGGAATTATGGTCAACTGACAGGAGCCATCAACCTTTCAGTGCTCAAATAGCTGGTTTATTGGATAAGACAGGACAATTACCACAACTGGCCTGTCAAGATGGTTAGAGCTCCCTACAGGCATTGAGGCAGGTGTTTGTGCCTTCAGTTTAATCTCTTCCTTTCTGGTTCCAGGCTGGATGCAGCTCTTGGCGCCAGCAGAAGTGTTTATACAGAAATGAGGGTCACCTGGATGCCCAGCCCAGTGGATCTGTGTGCTCATTGCCAAACAAGGCATGAGCTCCCTGTAATGCAAGCTCGATTTCTCTGGGGTAAAGGTAATCTGACTTGCAATCTTTTTTGGATCATCTGTGTGTTTGATTTAGTAGAGTTGTAGAAATTGAGAATGCTTTTCATTAGCTCCATTGGACCTTCTAGAACCTATGTTGTTCAATCTCTCATTTTACAACTGAGGATTCAGGGTCTCAGAGAGGTTAAGTGGGTGCCCCAAGCATGGCCAATCAGCAGGGAGCCAGGACGAGGTTTTAGGGCTTCTCAGCCAGTGCTGATTACGTGACCCACAGCTGCTGTTTTGAGCCTGTTTTCATTACCTGTCAGCTCCTGTTTATAGGAGTTGAAGCTTCAACAGCCTCTGGAGATTGGAGAAGCAAAACAGCTCCAGAAGGAGAAGTTGTGAATAACTGTTTACTTCTTTAATGCCTCTTTGTCTTTCTGCAAGGATTTGTGTATCTCATCTCAAAGCATGTTATTCCATGCGTTTCTTGCTTAAAGTTGTTTGAGACCTTTGACAATTCTGCCATTCTAGTTCATATATTATGATTGATCATTACAGTTTTACTTCATGGACAACATGTTTGGTAGTATTATTATTCATATTTTTAGAGATACCAAAACTAGGTTTGAGGACTATCTTAATAACTTTCCTAAGGTCACTTAGGCATGGCAGAGCTGGGCTTTGAACATGAGACTGGCCTCCACCAAACCTGTGCTGCTGACCTCATCATACATGATCCTGCAGAGCACCGAGTATTTCTTTAAAAAAAAAACTTTTTTAATGTTTTTATTTATTTTTGACAGGGAGAGAGAGAGAGAGAGAGAGAAAGAGAATGAGTAGGGGAGGGGCAGAGAGAGAGGGAGCCAGAATCTGAAGCAGGCTCCAGGCTCTGAGCTGTCAGCACAGAGCCTGATGCGGGGCTAGAACTCATGAACCACGAGATCACAACCTGAGCTGAAGTCTGACGGTTTACCGACTAAGCCACCTAGGCACGCCCTGAGTATTTCTATAATAGTTTAACTTACTCCCAGAAAAAAGGCTCAGCCTTGGGAGAATCTGTTTCTTAAGGATAAGAGATTTTTCTCAAAACTCCTCTTTCATGATGAAGATTCAGATGAAAATTTTCTTATTCGAATGTGTAGCCTGAGCATTGTTTCAGTGATCGATATAGGCTCAAACTTGGGGTTACAGAAATGGGTCAGGGTAGCAGAAAGATCTAGAAGTCTGGGTGATGGTACAGCCTTCTTGAGAATCTCTGTCAAGAAAATCACTCTTAAGTTGTGTTAGATGTCATTTCATCCTCATCTGGAAGTAACTTAGTTCCTCTGATTTTTTGGCAAAAATTGGTCCTGGCTATATTTTCCGTATTTGTCACTTTCCTTATAGAAATAAAGTCCTTGCTACTTGGATCATTTCTGTCAAAACTAAACAATTTCTAGGCTAGTAAAAAAAACCGGAGCATTACTGTTTTATGGACCAATTTGTAAAACTGTCAACTTTCTAGATGGTATTTTTTTATTTGTGGATTTTTCTCAGAAAACCCCATGACTTGAAACAATATTTATTAATTAATTTTTTTACAGTTCATTTCATACCTTTAACCACCCCCCCCCCCCATGATATCCTTGTGACTATATACAATTCATCCAGTTTCTCTTATTCTTATTTCAAAGAGCAAAGGGGATAAAGGTGGTAGAATGGTTTAAGAAGAGTCAAGTTCTGGGTGGCTCAGTTGGTTGAGCATCTGACTTTGGCTCAGGTCATGATCTCACGGTTCATGAGTTTGAGCCCCACATCAGACTTTGTACTGCCAGCGCAGAGCCTGCTTTGGATTCTCTGTCTCCTCTCTCTGCTCCTCCCCTGCTCTTGTTTTCTTCTCTCTCTTTCAAAATAAACAAATAAACATTAAAAAAAAAAAAAGAAAGAAAAGTTAAGTTCTGGGATAAATTGGAAATTGGAAGACACCACTCAATTATTGGTTTAGGAAAAATGCTTCCAAATCCTTGTTTGAATGGCAGGACTGAATGTGAAATTTGGGAGGTGTTCTAATCCAGATAGTTTTCTTATTCCTTGCAAGTCTACGTTTTCTTCTTTTCTGGAGGATGGAGACAGAAAATGAGAGAGAAAAACTTAGTCTTGAGTTAGCTTCATATTGTACAATTACTCTATTCCACCTATGTTTCACATATATTGCTTCTCATAATCACAAGGTAGCATATTTGAATATACAAATGAACATCACCATCTAGATAAAAACATTACAGTTTCAAAGCTTGGGGTACATATGCAAAAAACTGTTGCCCTGTATAGGGGTGGTCAAGATGAAGATAACCTTGACATTGTTGTCCTTTCTGTGAGGAACTTGTTCAATGCCTAGGTGCACACTTTCCATGTACCTATAAAGTCTGAACCATTTCTTTTTGCCTTTTTTCCCCCTTTCTGTTTTCTTCTACAATATTATCCAACATGTGTTCTGTTTTCCTTTTCTTAATTTTTTTTCTTTTTTTTTAAGTAGGCCCTACACCCAACATGGGGCTTAAACTCACAACCCTCAGATCAAGAGTCTCACGTTTTACTGGTTGAGCCAGCCAGGCAGCCTCATTTTCTTTGGTGTAATTCTCTGTTCCTTGTTTGGCAGATAATTTTATAAACTAAAAGTGTTTGTAATAAAACTTTTAATAGGATGAATGGAGGGTTTAGATACTTGCCCAGAATTTATCTTTACCTTTTGATATAAGAAAATTGGATTATTAGTTTGATTGAAGGGAGGAGTTTTGTTATAATAAAAGTTACATGAAGGAGGAGAGGCAAAAATGATGAGGGTCTTGTTTTGTCTTTCTGCTTCATATAATGGAATGGGTTTGAGTTCACTTATTAATGGGTCCCTGGTCAAAAGTTGCTATAATTTCTTTAAATGTTTGTTTATTTATGTTGAGAGAGAGAGAGAGAGAGAGAGATCACGAGCAGGGAAGGGGCTGAGAGAGAGGGAGAGAGAGAGAATCCCAAGCAGACTCTGTATTGTCAGTGTAGAGCCCAATAGGGAGCTCAAACTCACGAACTGTGAGATCATGATCTGAGCCAAAATCAAGACTTGGACTCTGAACCGACTGAGCCCCATTTTTTTTTTTTTCTTATAAGAGGCTTCAGGGATTCTGTGCCCAAGCAGTGGTATTTCAGGCCTACATGTCAGAGTATGGCACAGAATAGAAGAGAGGGAAGTCTCTAAGCACTGTTTTGGCATCTTTGGAATTGACATCTTGGAAAATTCTCTGCTCTTCCATGGATACTGCCACTCACAGGGTGGGTGTAGTCGGCAGTTGCTGACGAGAAGCCCAGAACACCTATGGAGGCAGTTGGCACAGAGAGGGAGAACATGACAATTTTGTGTAAGGGCTACAGTTGACATGTTGGTTCATGAGTACATGTGAGGCATTCCATTGGCAGTAACAGGGACTGGGGAATGTATTTAAAATTTTTTTTAATGTTTATTTTTAAGAGAGAGTGGGGAGGAGAGGGGTGGAAGGGCACAGAGAGAGAGACACACAGAATCTGAAGCAGGATCCAGGCTCTGAGCTGTCAGCATAGGGCCTGAGGCGGACCTCCAACTCACAAACCATGCGATCATGACCTGAGCCAAAGTAGGACGTTTAACCCACTGAGCCACCCAGGCACCCCATGGCTGGGGAATATTTTAAGCACACTTGAGAACCATTAAAATTCAGGAGTCAAGTAATTTGTTATTTTTGTGAGGGAAGAGTTGGTCATACTCAAGTTACATGTTAATTCATAAAGTCTGGTGAGTGTCCAGAGCTGCGATGGTCTGAAATTTTACCCTACTTGCAAACTAACAAGTCAGCCCATGACAGTTTCATAGATACTGGCTGAAGATATGAGACTCCTGGGTGGAGACAAAAGACTTTACCATTTATAGCTGAGCAGGCAGAGATCCACAATCTCATTGGTTCCCCTAGACCCCATGTCCCATAGGATGATGCAGAGGAGGCCCTAGGGGAATATTATGCATGCATTGGGCTTATGTCACAGTTGAGGAATGTCATGCTTAGGAAACCCCAATTTTTAAAAAAGGGCTATTGGCAAGCCTGACCAACTTTTGCCTTGGAGGGAGATGTTATCTTTTTTTTTTTTTTTTTTTTTTTTCAACGTTTATTTATTTTGGGGACAGAGAGAGACAGAGCTTGAACGGGGGAGGGGCAGAGAGAGAGGGAGACACAGAATCGGAAACAGGCTCCAGGCTCCGAGCCATCAGCCCAGAGCCTGACGCGGGGCTCGAACTCCTGGACCGCGAGATCGTGACCTGGCTGAAGTCGGACGCTTAACCGACTGCGCCACTCAGGCGCCCCGATATTATCTTTCTTAAAGTGGTCAGAAAACAAATCTGTCCTCTGTTTCAGAGGAAAACTGACTCTATCTTCCAAGGCTATTTGCTATTCAAACATCCTTGACAAGATGGTCTAGGGAAAAAACTGTCAGTGCCTCTGTTCTGAAAACTTGCATGAAGGTAAGAGACCCATGAAGAATCCTCCCCAAATATGTTCCAAAGACCCACATTTTTATAATTTTTGGAGGTAGATGATGCCTGAAGTCAAAGGAATAAAGCCAATTATGATAAAGCAAAAGGAATGTTTTGGGGACATGCCAGTTTTTTGTTCACCAAGTCATACCCACTGAGGCTTTTCCTCCTGTGACCTGTAACTTGGATACATTTTCCAGGGGAGATACCTCTTTTATTGTTACCTAAATTCATCTGGCATGGATGCTTAGGATCTGTCCACAATGCTAATAGATTTCAGCATTAGGATGCAAAGGAAAGGCTTCAGATGAAATGTTCCAGTGTCCATTAAAGAGTAGTGACAGGGACCAGAAGATATCTTACCATATCCTGTCACTGTATAATATGCTAGATTGCTTCAGCCGATTAACTAGGGAGTAATGAAAAGTCTGTGTGTGAGTGAGTGACTGTATGTGTGATGTGTGTGTGTGTGAGAAGGAGAAGGAAGAAGGGAGAGGGAAAGAGGGGAAGAGGGGAAAAGAGATGGAGAAGAAGAGGGAGAGGGTTACCAATCACAGCTTATATTGAGAAAGAGCATGTGCACTTATATGTTTTGACACTATTGGGCTAGTGTCGTTCACGTGAAAGGCATTTTTAAAGCTTTAAACTTATTCTGTTATACTTTCAAGACCTGTGAATGATAACCCATGCTTTTTGTATGGTGATTTTATTTGGTAAACATGGAATTAGCCTTAGAAACAAACCCCCTTAATTCAGACATTGTTTAAGTCGAGGGCTCAGTAATACAGAGTCTGAAAGATTTTGTAGGTAGGTAGGAGAAAAGAAGTCAGTCTTTTAATTACATATTTGAAAACAAAGTGAAAGAGGGAAAATGATAAATAGTTTATAGGAAGAGGCTTTTAGGCTTTTTCAAAGCTAATTTGTTGGGAATTCTTTGGCTAAATTGGAATAAATGTATTATCAGAGAAGCTCTATCGAGCACAGTGTGATGGTAGCTTAATCTGACTGTGACTGTATCTCACAGATCACTGTACCCAGTCAATACTCTATTATTGCAAGTTAAGTGGTTTGCTACAGTATTCCACACACAGGGTATTAGGAGCTCTGTTCCCTAATTTCCTAAGCAATAATGGTATAAGCAGTATGCATTTTTTATTATAAAAACTAACAATTGCCTCCACAGAGTTAATGGTTTTTTATATACTGTTGGTACCCAGGAGATTCAGTCATAAATCAGAGCAAAATTAAATGTAAAATGTGCTAAATTTTGGCAGAATTAGATTTTCTTTGCAGAGGCTGAAGTCTTCAGTTTTCCTTGGAATCAAACTTTGGTTTTCTTCCTGGTGCTTTTATTTTCATTTTATTTAAATGAGTGTGTTGTTTCCTGATTAAAATTGATTCTGAATAATTATACCAACAGTAATTCACAGCATGAGCCTGGGCAGCGTTCTTTATAGCTCCTGGAGGCTGTCTTCATCCAGCTTTTCTGAGCTTGCCAGTTTTTCAGTGTTAACTATATTCTCTGCACAACAGGGTTATGAACCACCCAACAAAGACTGTAGAGTGCAGGATCATTCCTCCTTTCAAATGGCTGCTGTTTTTACAGGTTGGGGACTCTGCACAGGTCAGAATTTACTTGGTGAATTGCTTATTTATTCATTTCACAGTAAATAGTAGGGAAGAAAGGACAGTGGTTTGGGGTGCCTGGGTAGCTCAGTCGGTTAAGCATCTGACTTCCGCTCAGGTCATGATCTCATGGTTTGTGAGTTCGAGGCCCATGTCGGACTGTGTGCTGACAGCTCAGAGCCTGGACCCTGCTTCAGATTCTGTGTCTCCTTCTCTCTGCCCCTCCCCCACTTGTACTCTCTCTCTCTCTCTCTCTCTCTCTCAAAAATAAATAAATGTAAAAAAAAAATTAAAAAATAAAGGGACAGTGGTTTCTCTTCATTAAGATACTTGGTTAGGATTGTTAGTTTCCATGTATCAGGAGCTGGTGGCCCAGGAAGGAGCGGGGGAGAAGTGGGTTACTCAGAAGGCACGTGAGTGTTTGGTTCAGACTAGAGGTAGAATTAGAGCTGCTGGTGGGTGATAGGAACAGGACGTTAAAAGTCAACACAGTCAAGCTTACACTCTAATCTGTCTTAGCGGTCTCTCTTTTGCTCTTGCTTTGTTTTTCTTTATGCCATTGGACATTTTCCTGCCTCTTTCCACTTGTGCAGAATATGGTGGCATCACAGGATCCCAGACTCACATTCTCATTCTCAGTGACCATTCATTCCCACTCACTAGGCCAGAGTCAGGCCCAAAGGCCTTCAGGAGCTGGGCCACATTTCGGTTAATAGTGAGTGATGGGACAGTGGCAATATGCAGAATGCATTTCTTGCTTAAAAGCATTCAAATTAAACAATATTAATGGCAAAACTAAACATAGCCACAGTCTGCAGACCAAATGTAGTGTTGAGGCTACATTTAAGATCCTTTGACCAATCTTTATTAGACCATTTCCCAAATTCATGGGACACCTAGCTTTGTCGGCAGAGATGAAACTAAGATGAGGCAGTAAGGCCTTGGGTGTAAAATTTAAGGTGATGCCCAAAAATATCAATAATACAGATAAATAATATTTCAATGTAATGTTTTTGTTTTTTATTTATTTTTGTTTTTTAGAGAGAGAACACGTGAGAGGAGGAAGGGGGCAGAGAGAGAGAGAGACAGAGAGAGAGAGAATCCCAAGCAAGCTCCATGCTCAGCATGGAGCCTGACATGTGGCCTTATCCCACCACCCTGGGATCATGACCTGAGCCAAAATCAAGAGTCAGATACTCAACTGACTGAGCCACCCAGGCACCCCTCAATGCAATGTTTAAAAAAATACAAATTAATACAAAAAACTCCATGATGAACAAAATACAAAATTATAAATATAGACAGGATCACTATTGCTGATTTTTCCTTTTGCCTCAAGCTCCAGTATGGCTCACAACAGCATGGTTCACTAGGTGTCTACTCATAAGCCAGTCAGTTATGGACAGGAGAGGAGTCCCATCAATACCCTCTGGGTGGAGGAGTCAGTTGTCAGCAGTAGGGATATAAGCCAGGCAAGCAGATCCCAAAAGATGTCTCTAAAGGATGTTAGAGCATGATACTTTGTTCTGGGATACAGACTTTATTAGTCAGCTGGCCATAACACAATACCATAGGCTGGGTGGGAATCTAAGATCAGGGTGCCAACGTGTTTGGCATGATTCTGGTGAGGACTCTCTGGCTTACAGATGACTGCCTTCTCACTGTGTCCTCGCATGGCCTTTCTTCTGTGTAAGAATGTGGGGGCAGAGAGAGAAGCCTAGCTTTCCTTTCCCTATCTCTCCCTATAATCCTATCATAAAGGGCCCACCCTCATGACCTCATCCAACGCTGATTACCTCCCATCTTCACATACCATTACATTGGGGTTGGGGGTTCAACATGTGAATTTTGAAGGACATGAACATTCAGTCCATAACAGCTCTACATATTAGGGATGTGCTCCAAATATTCTTAATTCCTCATTGTAGTCTTCCTTGGACTTCCTATGTATTAATTACTCCTTACTTTAAAAAAATCCAGTTATCTTTTGACAATTGTGCCAAAATATAAACCCAGTAAAGTAAGTTAAGATTTTGTCATTGACTTCTTATTCTAAGTTAGTTGCCACAGGAGTATCGTTTTACAAAGCTGAATTAATCATTAGAAGAATGACTCAGATTTAACTAGAAGATGAAGTTTGGGTGCTTAACCATTTCTGAAACTCCTGGGACCTGACCGATAATTACACTTCCCATCCTTAAGAAGACAGAAACATTTAGCATATGGTTTTTCTTTTCCATATAAAATCAATCAGAATATGTCACTTTATGGCTTAGTGT
This sequence comes from Prionailurus viverrinus, assembly GCF_022837055.1. NCBI lineage: Eukaryota > Metazoa > Chordata > Mammalia > Carnivora > Felidae > Prionailurus > Prionailurus viverrinus. The sequence continues at coordinate 186,060,655 of NC_062561.1, read as the reverse complement.
AGTTAGTCAAAATGTTGTGCCTAGTTCTTCTAAATGTAAATCTCCTAAAGACATTTTTCAGAAAGTTCTGTCAAATTATTAAATGACAAGAATGTTGGTAGAGAAAATAAATTCCTTTAGACGTCTTATAGGAACTAAAGAATTAAGAAATTCTTTTTTTCTTTTTATCTTCCCCCCCATCTCCTTAGGGTTTTTTTTTTTTTTCCTGGTTTTGATGTTCAAACACCATATTGGAAAACATTTAAACTGTGAATATAATTCTGCAAACACTTTGAGCCATGACAATATCTGTCCTGGGCAACCTCGTATCAAGCTGGCAAAACAGATCTTGGAAAAATGGGGAAGTATTTTTGTTTTCAGAATGCTTTATATGCAATTCCCCAGAAACAGTTCAAAAAGATAGATACTCTTTTCTAAAAGGTTGCTGTTTTAGCACTTCCCAACTTATAAAGGTTGGAATTTCCCACTGGCTCAGCGGAGAGATTTGTATCAGTTATTTTAGATTCACTTAATAGCACATTTGTGTTTGAGATGAAGTGTGAGTCCCATCAGACAAGTTAAGACTGTTCTTAAAAATTGGCCTCCTTCTCCCTCCCCCCATGTATACTCAGATCTAAAGTAGAGTCTTCCAAATGTTATTCTACAACTAGGTATGACATCCTATCTTAAAACAGCAGCAATAGCTGCTGTTTCTTTTTGTAGAGAACATGGCTGGGTATATAGCAAGTGAATCTGTCAAGACCGGTGATTTTTCAGTTCTTTAAGTGAAGCCTTGATTATTCCCCCCTCCCCTGCACCGTACTGGTATAGATGGAAGTGAGGAAGGTGGTAACACATAGAAAAGTACTTCCAATGTTTGTACAAAATGCAGTAACACTTACCTAATCACCTGTGACTTCAGTATAGTTATTGCATTTTGTTTTTACTTCTGCATTCATCATGTTCTATCCTTTTATTTTCCCTCCTGCTTGTCACCTTATTATGTTTTTTTTTATTTACTTTTTTAGAGCAGTTTAAGGTTCATTGTAAAATAGAGGGGAAGATAAAGAGTTTTCCCATATACTCTCTGCCCCCAAACCTGCATAGCCTTGCCATTAATTGATGAACCTACATTGACAGATCATAGCTACCCAAAGCCCATAGTTCACTCTTGTGTCACTCTATGGGTTTCGATAAATGTATAGAGACATGTTCATTATAGTATAATACAGAGTATTTTCACTGACCTAAAAATCTGTGCTCTACCTGTTCAGCCCTCCCTGCCCACCTTAAACCTGGCAACTGCTGATCTTTTTACATGTATTATAGTATAGCTTTTTCCAGAATGTTATATAGTTAGAATCATAGCATATGTAGCATTTTCAGATTGGTTTCTTTCACTTAGTAATATGCATTTAAAGTTCCTCCATATATTTTCATGGCTTGATAGTTCATTTTGTTTTGCCACTGCATAATATTCCATTGTCTCAGTATACCACATTTTATCCTTTTACCCAGTGAGGAACATCTCAGTTGCTTGCAAGTTTTGGCAATTATGAATAAAGCTTCTATAAACTTCATGCGCAGGTGTTTGTGTGGACGAAAAGTTTCAAGTCCTTTGGATAAATACCAAGGTGAGCGATTGCTGGACTGTATGGTTTATGATTAGTTTTGTAAAAAACCCCCAAACTATCTTCCAAACTGGCTGTACCACTTTACATTTGCACCAGCAATGAATGAGTGTTCCTATTCATCCACATCCTTATCAGCATTTGGTTTGGTTTTGGAATTTGACCTTTCTAAATAGGTGTGTTGTGGTATCAGGTTCTACCTTGTTTGGCTCATAGGTTTTACCTTCTCTGCTAGTTTACATGCTTCTTAAAGGCAAGGGTTATGTACATCTTTTTATCTTCAATCACTCCTTGTGTAATCACTTGCATGTAAAGTTCACTCAGAAGTGTGCCAAAAGACTGAAGATGCTGAATGTGTTTGAATTGGTTACATGTTCAGTTACAAGGAAAGGAATCATTTATTGAATAAATATACCAAGCATTTGAAATACTTGCACTTTTCCTGTTAATCCTCACAATAGTCCTATGAGAAAGACAAAATTATTCCTACTTTGCTAAAAATGGACAAACTGAGGCTTAAAATAGTAAGTAAATTACCTACCATCAGTAGAGTCAGCTAGACCCATAGTTCTAAACCAGGTCCATTGGCCTAAAGCTTCATTAGGCCATTAGGATGGGCTGCGCCTGCAATTAGAGCCAAGATCCCCAATGTTAGATGCCCATGGGGCCAGGGAGACAGGGTAGGATGCTGGTGGGGGGGGGGGGGGTTGGGATAAAGAAGTGGGCAGTCTCTACTTAGCTCTGACCAAGTATTAAACATTTTTAGAAACATGAATCCATAAATCTGGATTTTGCAAAATCTTCCAAGTTTTATATTTTGGCACCTAATTTAATAATAATAATACTTGTAAAAGTTAATATAGGTCTGTGGGCCAGATTTAGGCCACAAAAGAAAAGTTTCTAGCTGTTGTATTAAAGAGTAGTTTTTTAAAAAAATTTTAATGTTTATTTATTTTTGAGAGAGAGAGGGAGATAGATAGAAGAGAGATGGGGGGTGAGTGGCGGAGAGGCAAAGAGAGAGGGAGACACAGAATCTGAAGCTAGCTCCAGGCTCCAAGTTGTCAGCACAGAGCCGGAGGCAGGGCTCAAACTCCTGAACCTTGAGATCATGACTTGAGCCAAAGTCGGACACTTAACTTATTGGGCCACCTGGCACCCCTGGAAGAGTAGTTTTAAAGTGTTGCAACTCCTTTTCCCCAAGTATGTATTGTGATCCCAAATGATGTAAAGTATTGCCTGTCAAGAAAAATTTAGAGAGCTGTCATTAATAGTTTACTCTTTTGTTGGTAGGTAAAATGTTCACAGATAATACTTGTTAAGAAGTAGTTACCTGTCTACTACCCAGTGTGGAGCCCAGAGTGTGAATGACGATGGTTACTATTTTACTTACTGTAGTTGATATGAAGTTCCGATCTAGAACTTCATGAAAATAATAAAAGCATTTATTGAGTTGTGAACTGATGCTGCATACTAAACTATACATAATTTTCTAAGTATTTTATGTAAATATATGCACTCTCCCACAAGAAATTACAAATGACATGCATATGTAACCATATGTAGCTTTGGTGTTAATTACTAGTTGCCCATTATGAGTATGTAGATGAATCCCTTTGTTAGAAGCAGCTAGAGTGATCTCTTGTTCTTCCTCTTGGAGTTTTCTATCTATTATTTTCCTGATCCAGGTCACCAGGCTGTTTTATCTTTGTCACTGGCCCAGAGTATTTGAGTCTGTCTTTTGACATAGTGTTGATAGGATAATCACAGAAAAATTCTTTCTGTTACATCTCTTGCAGTTTGCATCTGCACAGAGTTTAGTTGAATTTTTAAGCTTTAACAATGTTTATTCCTAGCAGCTCTTTCAGGACATGCTGCAGGGAGGTGAAGTTCCCTCACTGTCAATGTTGGCCTCTAAATGTCCCCATTGGGCACTCCTTTAGAGAGAGAGATTTGATGAGACTCCATGATTTCTATGTAGAAAAATAGAATGTCTTCTAGGATGCTGCTAAGGCTCAGATTTGTCAATATGTTCTTTAATGATCATGCCCCACCTTTCATTGTAAATATGTCTACTTTCCTATTGCAAGGATATTTCTTGTCCCTGTATTTTTCAAGTTTTCCTGCTCTTTATTTTTTTCATTTTTTAATTTCTTTAATGTTTATTTGTTTTTAAGAGAGAGAGAGAGAGAGAGCATGAACAGAGGAGGGGCAAAGAGAGAGGGAGACACAGAACTCGAAGTGGGTTCCAGGCTTTGCATGGTCAGCACAGAGCCCAACGCAGGGCTCAAACTTACAACCTGTGAGATCATGACCTGAGCTGAAGTCAGACGCTCAATGACTGAGCCACCCAGGCGCCCCTCAAATCTTCCTGCTCTTTTAAAATGGTGCTGTGTTCATTTACTTTAGTCCTGCTTCCCTCTCTTCTGCTCTTCTTGTTTTGCTCTTCCAGAGAAACCACTTTAGTTATTTTAACTTATTTTGGAATTTAACATCATGCTTCTAAATAACATGCTTTTATTGCTATTTGTTGATTTAAAAATTTTAAGTGTTATCTATGCAGTTTCAAATAAGAAAGCTCAGGAAGATTTAGCTCTATTTCATGCTTGATCCCTACCACAAAATGAAATCGTATTTTTCCAATAAATTTAGTTGAAATTTGTTAGATTGGTATTCCAATATGCAATGTATATATTATTATGGCTTTATAGGCACTGTTCACAATCAAGCCATTTAGTATGCTCTGATGTATTTTTCCTAATGTTCTGAAATTTTCACATTGATGTGTTTTGATGTACATTTATTTTCATCCATTTTTCTGGTAACTTAATATACCTTTTTAAATTTGGAAGCTTATATCCTTCCATTATGGGAACTTTCTTGAATAATAATAATAATAATAGTTCTTGTTTGGATGGTTCACTTATCTCCATTTCTTTTATTTTCTTATTCATTTAATGATGTTGGACCTCCTGGACTATACCTCTAATGTTATTATCTTTTTCCCTATTTTCTTATTTTCAGTTTCTATATCTTTCTGTTATGATTTACTCTTTCCTCCTTTGTCTCCTCTTATGTTTTCATTGGGTTTAGTTTGCTCTCTCTCTCTCTCTCTCTCTTTTTTTTTTTTTTCTAGTTTCCTGAAGTGGAAAGTTAGGTTGCTGACTTAAGGTCTTTCTTCTGTTTTAATATAGATTTTTATAGTTATAAATTTCCTTTCTTGTATTACTTCAGCTACATCCCATAAATTTTGGTATGTTGTATTTTGTTTTCATTCATTTTAATGTATTTTTCTAATTTTCCTTGTGATTTCTCTTGACCCATTGGTCATTTAGAACTCTATTGTGTGATTTCCACATATTAGTCAATTTCTCTAATGTCCTTCTGTTATTGATTTTTAATTTCATTTCATTGTGGTTGGAGAACGCGTTTTGTAAGACATAAATCCTTATACATGTACTGAAAGCTGTTTTATGGTCTAGCATATGGTATATCCTGGGGAATGTTCCATGAGCCCTTAAATAATTATATTTTTCTCTTGTTGGGTGGAAAGTTCTATAGATCTTGGGGTGGTCTAGCTGGTTAATAGTGTTGTTCATTTCTTCTGTTTTCTTGTTGATATTTTGTCTAGTTATTCTATCCATTGCTGAAGGTGGGGTTTTGAATCCTCCAACTATCTTTGTTGAATTGTGTATTTCTTACTTCAATTATGTCAGTTTTGACTACATTTATTTTGGGGTTTTATTAGTTGAATATATTTATAATCATGTCTTCCTGATAGATGGACTTTTTTATCATTATAAATTGTCTTTGTGTTTAGTGACAATTTTATCTTAAGGTTTATTTTGCTTGATATGAGTATTACTCTAATTTTTTAAATTTAAATTTCTATTTAAATTTTAGTTAACATACAGTGCAATATTGGTTTCAGGAGTATAATTCAGTAATTCATCACTTACATACAACATCCAGTGCTCATCACAACAAATGCCAATTTAGGACCTGTCATCCATCTAGTCCGTCTCCCATTCACCTCCCTCCATTAACCCTCAGTTTATTCTCGATTGTTGAAAATGTCTTGTGGTTTGTTTCCCTCTCTCATCTTTTACACCTTCCCGTATGTTCATCTGTTTTGTTTTTTAAATTCCATATATGAGTGAAATCATATGGTATTTGTCTTTCTCTAACAGACTTATTTCACTTAGCATAATACACCCTTAGCTCTATTAGGGTCATTGCAAATGGCAAGATTTCATTATTTTTGATGCCTGAGTAATATTACATTATATGTATATATATGTGTGTGTGTGTGTGTGTGTGTGTGTGTGTGTGTGTGTGCGTGCATATATATATGCATGCCACATTTTTTTTATCCATTCATCAGTCGATGAACATTTGAGCTGTCTCCATAGTTTGGCTATTGTTGATAATGCTGCTGTAACATCAGTGTGCATGTACCCTTTCAGATCTATATTTTTGTAACCTTTGGGTAAATACCTAGTAATGCAGTTGCTGGATAGTAGGTAGGTGTATTTTTAGTTTTTTGAGGAACCTCCATACTGCAGACCTGCACTGTTGCTCTGGGGGAGGATCTTGCTGTGTTTTGTCATTTGCCGGCTCCTGTGAGGAAAGCAGTCACATGACCATGCAGTGGTTCAGAGTTTATGGCAAAACAGAGCAGAAAGCCAGCATCCAGCTTGCTGCCCTCCACCTGAATCTCTGCTGCTATGCCTGGGAAAAGTGCAGCACATTGTCACCACCCTTCCTTCTTGTGATGCAAGAGTCCTCAGACCATGCTGTCACTCCTGGGATTATGCCTGCTTTGCCACCTTTAGGCCAGGCATGTCCCCCATGGTAGAGGACTTCTAGAAATTCAGATTTTGTGCTCTGCTGCTTATAATACTTTGCAGTAGCTTCTGTGAGCAGACTCCCTCCTCACTGCCTTATCCATAGCTATATCGCTCCCGAGTCAGCTCTTTGCACTTCCTACCTTCCCAGAGGAAGGTAGAGGTTGTAGACTTGTAGACTTGCAATTTTTGTTCTCTCCAACATCCGATTGCTTTCTTGGGTGTTTAGAATGATAACTATCTAGCTGTTTTAAGGATGTTTGAGGGATGTGTTTTGGGATGTTTTGAGGGATGAGACAAGCTTAGAGTCTTCCTACTCCTCTGCCATCTTAACTCCTTCTCATCACTCTAACTTCTTTTGGTTACTCTTTGCATTGTATATCTTTTACTGTCCTTTTACTTTGCAGCTATTTGTGTCTTTGGCTCTAAATTATATTTCTTGTATCTCTTGATCTGTCAATCTCTGACTTTTGATTGGAGTGTTTACGCCATTTACATTTAATGCGATCACTGGTAAGGTAAGATTTATATGTGCAAGTTTGCTATTTATATCTTTATGTCTTTTGTCTTTTTGTTTCTCTGTTTCTCCATTGCTGTTTTGCTTAGTGTTAATTAGGTTTCTGAGTATACCATTTGAACTCTCTAAGGCTGCTTGTTTCCACTGCTCCTGTTTTTGTTAGACTCTTATTTTCAGAGCTATTGCGGAATTAGGTAGAGGGTGATGGGAATAGGCCAAGTTAGAATACCACAAACCTCATTGTCCTTATTGAGACTCAGATGTTTTCATTGAATAAAGAATCCTTGAATTGTTTTATATCATTGGTTAATTTCTGAGTTCAGAATAAGTTTGTCAGTTTTTGCCAGTGTTCCATTGCTTTTATGGGTGAGAAAATTTTCAGATATCCTTTTTCCACCATTACAGAAGTGCTTTCAGAGATTCCTTGAAATCTATTTTCAATTCTTTCTTTTGGCCATACTTATTCTCTATTATTATTATTTTTAAATGAATGTCTGCTCTTGTTTCTTGTACACAATGGCCAGGATATTTTATCTCTCTGAGGATATTCACATAAGTTAAAAAATTTTCCCCTACATTATCTCTATTTCTTCCAATTTGCTTTAGCTTCTTCATTTTGTCTTCTCTTCTATGTTACAACTCTTTTCAGACAACAGTGGCAACTGTAGTAGCAGACATTTATTGAATACCTACTATGTGGTCATCACTCTTCTAGTGCATTAAACATATTAACTTACTCAATACGTGTTAACTTATTTCATTCTCACATTAAATATTAGAGGTGAGTATTATCAATTCCTCAATTTTACACATGAAGAAGCTGAACTATAAAGAAGGCAAATAACTTGCCTAAAGTTACACAGTAAGAATTGCAGAGTTGGAATTCAGGTCTAGTCTAACTTCTACATCCTCTTTCTCAGATAGCTCATCCTTAGGTTATCTGTTTATGTGTCCAGTGGAGCTATGAACATTCTGGTCATATGGGTGGGACTTATTGACGATGTAGGTGTCATCTGTGAAGTAAATTGGGTTTTTCTTGGCTTTTCTTATTTCTACTTTATATTGCTAGCTTTTTCTTGTCTCCTAGTTAATTATCACTAGTCCATTAGCTTTTTATCCTCTACATTTTTTTTTCTATTTTTGTTCTTATTTTTTTTTCTTTCTATATGTATGAGTTTATGCCTTATGGAAGAAAAAGGTTTACTATCATTTTAGTAGGGCTTTGGGAAAAGCTAGAACTAAATGCATGCTTTCAATACACTGCCCTTTTAATCATTTTAAGCATATTTTTTTGAAAAAAAATCTGTTATCTGAAGTTCTTGGAAGTCTAGTCCTTCTGTTTATCTGCTGATTTAACATGAATACTAGATTTTTCCTCTTCAGCCCTATAATTTTGTTTTGCATGTGCATCCTCAGTGGGAGCTTTATCTATGGGATTTCTGTGTGATTTAGGCTGAGTTTTTCTTCATCTAAATAAGTTTCTCATTTTCTCCTCCTGGGTACTCCAGGATGTCTTTTTATGTTAATGTCATGCCTTAGGACTACAGGACTCTGCAAGGAGAGTGTAAAATAAAACCAAACTCATGGGATTCTGGTTAAAAATTTTTAGGGGGGTTCCTCCCCTCCTCATGCCTGAAATGTAGAATTGCACCAGCCTCCTCATTACATTTCTTTTCCAGTGAGAACACCATTTCACTGAAAATGCAGTCCTCTAAAGTTCCTGGATTAAGGACGAGGGTCTCATTTCCAGCTTTCTGCTTCTCATAGGTTCCAGGTCTTATGTAGTATGTGGTCAGCTATTAAAATCAAAGCCCCTAGGCTGAGACCAGACCCATCCCTTCCCCAATCACCAAACCAGGATAACATGATACTATCTCACTGAGTTTTATCTTCATTTTTGACCTCTGGGTATTTCCTGTACTTTTATTTGAGTTCAGACATGTATTTAAAAGGATATTTGTGATATTTTAACCAGAATAGCTATATGTTTTATAGCAGAAGATTTCATGTTAGCTGATCTGATATTGTTGCCTGAAGTCCTAAAATTAACTTTTCTTGTTGAATTACTTCATGTATACCCCATGAATGTTATCCTCACTCTGAAAGTGTGTGTCCATTATATCACTGCTAAGTCAAAGAATGTATTTTCCCCAGCTTCGTTGAGATATAATAGATATGTAACATTGTATAAATTTAAGGTATATAACATGCTGACTTAACACATTTATAAGTGGCAAAATAATCACCAGCCACTATAGTGTTAGCTAACACACCCATTATATCACATCATTACCATGTCTTTTTGTGGTGAGAACATGTAAGATCTACTCCCTTGGCAACTTTCAAGTATATAATACAGCATTATTAACTGTAATCACCATGCTGGACATTAGATCCCCAGAACTTATTCATCTTATAACTGGAAGTTTGTTCTCTTTGACCAATATCTCCCCATTGCCTCTATGACCTAGCCTCTGGTAACCACCATTATAGTTTCTGTTTCTGTAAGCTTGCCTCTTTTAGATTCCACATATAAGTAGTATATAACATTTACCTTTTTTCTGTGTGGGTTATTACACTCAGGATAATAAGGTCCGTCTGTATTGTTGCAAAAGGTGGGGTTTCCTTCTTTCTCATGGGTGAATAAAACTCCATAGTATATATACCACATCTTTATCCATTCATCCATTGACAGACACTTAGGTTGTTTCCATATCTTGCCTATTGTGAATAATGCTACATTGAACATAGGAGGGCAGATATCTCTTCCATTCTTTTGGATAAATACTCAGAAGTGGCATTACTGGATCATGTGGTAGCTACATTTTCAATTTGTTTGAGGAATCTTCACACTGTTTTCTACAGTGGCTGTGCCAGTTTACATTTCCACCATCAGTGTTCAGAGGTTCCCTTATTTCCACAAACTTGCCAACACTTGTTCTGTCTTGTTTTGAGGATAGCCATTCTAACAGGTGTGAAATGATATTTCATTGTGATTTTGATTTGTATTTCTGTGCTTAGTACTATTGAGTGCCTTTTCATGTTAAAGACTATATTTTTAAAGTAGCCTAATGGATTTTATGACAAGGACAATAGAGGTAATAGTTTCTTTATATTTTGTGCTGGCAAGACCTAACTAGAACATGACATTCTGTTCTGGATATTGCACTTTACAGAATATTAATAGACTTGTGATATGTCATGACAGGGACAGTTAGCATAGTGAAACATTGGGATACTATGTCATTTGAGGATGAGTTTATTATTTTATTTTATTTTTAATGTTTATTTATTTCTGAGACAGAGAGAGACAGAGCATGAGTGGGGGAGGGGCAGAGTGAGAGAGGGAGACACAGAATCTGAAGCAGGCTCCAGGCTCAGAGCTGTCAGCACAGAGCCTGACGGGGCTTGAACTCCCAAACCGTGAGATCATGACCTGAGCTGAAGTTGGTCACTCAACCAACTGAGCCACCGAGGTGCCCCAAGGATGAATTTAAAACACAGGGAGATTTAGCTTGGAAAAGGGAAAATTTGAGGGGGTATGATGAGTTGGGTTCTGGAACACCAATTAGATTTATTCTTTGTATCTCCAGAGGGCTTTATAATAGGCAGAAGTTATAGAAGGAGATAAATTTTTTTAACATAATTTATTGTCAAATTGGCTAACATACAGTGTGTACAGTGTGCTCTTGGTTTTGGGGATAGATTGCTGTGGTTTATTGCTTACATACAACAACTAGTGCTCACTCCAGCAAGTCCCCTCCTCAATGCCCATAACCCATTTCCCCCTCTCCCCGCCACCCCCAATCAACCCTCATTTTGTTCTCTGTATTTGTTCTCTGAGTCTCTTATGGTTTGCTTCCCTCCCTCTCTGTAACTATTTATCCCCCCTTCTCTTCCCGCATGGACTTCTGTTAAGTTTCTCAAGTTCCACATATGAGTGAAAACATATGATATCTGTCTTTCTCTGATAACTCATTTCACTTAGCATAATATCTTCCAGTTGCTTCCACATTGCTGCAAATGGCATGATTTCATTCTTTCTCATTGCCAAGTAGTATTCCATTTTATATACAAACAACATCTTCTTTATCCATTCATCATTTGATGGACATTTAGGCTCTTTCCATAATTTGGCTATTGTTGAAAGTGCTGCTATAAACGTTGGAGTACATGTGCCCCTATGAATCAGCACTTCTGTATCTTTTGGATAAATTCATAGTAGTGCTATTGCCGGGTCATAGGGTAGATGTATTTTTAATTTTTTGAGGAACCTCCACACTGTTTTCCAGAGCGGCTGGACCAGTTTGCATTCCCACCAATAGTGCAAGAGGGTTCCCATTTAGAAGGAGATAAATTTGGGCTTGATATGAGGGAAACTTCTTGCTGAATTGAAGCATCTGTGCAAGAAAAGATAGCCCATCTTCCAGATGGGTGGGTGATGACTTTCTCCTTTCTTCATCACTGAGAGGGATAAAACATAAGTAGGCATTATCTTATCTATAATAGTTAAGATCTCAGACTCTGAAATCAGATTATTTGAATTCAGATTCTGGCTTTATAATTTATTAGCTTTGTTGCCATGGCAAGCTATTTAACCTCCATGAGTTTCTCTTTGCCTATCTGCAAAATGCCATCATAATGGTAACTGTGTCATAAGGTCACTGAAAAATTTAAATGGGGTAATACATATAAAGTTGTTGTGATGGTGCATGGCACAGAGTGAGCCCTAAAGAAATGTTTATCAATATCATTATCATCTGCCAATGATATAAAGGGGTGTCTAAAATAAAAAGAAATCACAGGACACTGGAGTTGTGAATGCTTTATTAGTTTCCCACGGCTGCTGTAACAAGTTACCACAAACTTGGTAGTTGAAAACAATAGAAATTTATTATTTCATATTTCCAGAGGCCAAAAGTCTGACATCAGTTGTAGTGGGCCAAAATCAAGCTATCTGCGGGGCTGCATTGTCTTTGGAGGCTCTAGGAGAGAATCAGTTCCTTGCCTCTTACAGCTTTTGGTGGCTGCTAACATTTGCTGGCTTGTGGCCACATCATGCTTTTCTCTGCTTCCATGGTCACATTGCCTTCTCTTCTGTGTGAAGTCAAATCTCCCTCTGTCTCCCTCTTGGAAGGATACTTGTGATTGTATTTAGGGTCCACCTGGATAATCCAGGACAATCTCATTGTTTCAAGGTCCTTAATTTAATCATATCTGCAAAGTTCTTTTTTTGTCATATAAGACAATATTCACAGGTTCCAGAGATTAGGACATGAATATCTTTGGGGGTCTATTATTCAGCTTACCACGGCAATCTTTGTGGATGCCAAACTATCTTCTTTGCTCTGAGAACACTCTCTACTACATCCTGTGCAAATGTCCTCCAGTTTCCCCTTGGGTAATATCAGTGTTAGGGAACTAATATCATTGGCTGTTAGACTGTACTATAATAAGTTTTAACCCCTTCCAATTCTCAAGAATCCATGCTTTTGGAGTCATTGTTTTTAAGTTCTTTTTGAGATCTGGTTTTATATTTGTTTATGGTCTCTTTGTACAATGTGTATAAAAAAAGAATGTGCTAAATTGAGGTCAATTTACCCAATCCATGCCTGAACAATTATTGAGGCTTCATAGACCTGTAACACTTAAAATTAGGAAAGTATATCAATCAAAATTTTATGTTTGCAAATGTTCAAAACTAACTGAGTGAGGTGCCTGGGTGGCTCAGTTGGTTGAGCATCTGACTCTTGATTTTGGCTCTGGTCTTGGTCCCAGGGTTGTACGATCAAGCCCCACATTGGGCTCTGCACTGAATGTGGAGCCTGCTTGGGATTCTCTGTCTCTTCCCCCCTGCCCCTCTTTCCTGCTCTCTCTCTTTCTCTCTCTCTCTCTCAAATTAAAAAAAAAAATAACTAAGTGACTAACGCAGTGATAGGAATTTATTGGTTTATATACCAGAAAAACCCTGGAATACATATAGCTTCAGCTGGATCTAGGTACTGAAATGGTGACTTGGTTGCTCAGGAGTTGGTCTCTCCATCTCTTAGTTCTGTATGAATTTATTTAGCGAGCTAATGCTAAGATGACAAGATGATCACCAATGACCCAAGCAACTGCTACCTTCTTAGACATCAGTGGAAAAAGCTTCATTTAAAACAAATATTTCCAGGGGCACCTGGGTGGCTCAGTTGGTTAAGTGTCCGACTTTGGCTCAGGTCACAATCTCACATTCTGTGAGTTCGAACCCCATGTTGGGCTCTGTGCTTACAGCTCAGAGCTTGGAGCCTGCTTCCAATTCTGTGTCTCCCTCTCTCTCTGCCCCTCCCCTGCTCATGCTCTGTCTCTCTCGCTCTTAAAAATAAATAAACATAAACAAAATTAAAAAAAATATTTCTAGAATTTGCATTCATTGGGCTAGGCCAACCTTGAATTGAGCCAGCCTCAATAAACTCCAGGGACATTGAGTAAAGAATGATGGTCTCCCATAAAATATTAAAAAGGCACTATCAGCAAAAGGGAAATATTTGTTGGTCAGGCTACAAAAACAGATGTACTATGCAAAGCATCACATGTAATATGCAAAACATTACATATGCTATATGTAATCATAGTTTCAGTGGTACGTTTTGCTGGAGGCTTATGGAATAAATCCCAGCACTCTATAGTTGTATGTCAGGCTCTGTGTACATTTGTTTGTTTATATTTTAGATAAAATTTACCAGATGGGAGAAATCCATTGGTGATGCCTAGCTGGCTTGGTGGAAGTGATCAGAGGATGTGGGTAAATTCATCTTTGAACAAATGAATTAAATATGCACAGTAAATGGTTTAATGCACAGCAGGAAAGTGGCGCCTAAGCGTTGGGGAAGAAAGCAAAGCCAGCAGAGCAGCAAGCCTCGTGCAGTTACTCCTGTGGTCAGGTCTGAGAGGTGGCGATAGCCAGGAGGCTAGCAGAGTGCTTTGTAGCACAGAGCTTGTCTGAGTGTGCAATATGTTACCTACAGCTGGGTCTGGCATAATCATCCCTGACTAATGGGAGGTGAGAGGAGGGGGTTCAAGTGCTGAATAAATAAATTACTTAATTACATATTATCAGAGAGAAGAACAGATGGTCAGCTTAGCCCATCTCCTGATGCCTTTGGCTTCAGAATGGAGAGTAGATCTCATGAGACTGGAGCAGGTTGGGCTCTTGATTCTCTTTATCTGCTGGTCCTACCAGAGGTTCATGGTGTTCAGGAATAAACAGGCCTCATTTCCCCAAGGCTGGAGGGCACTGGGTGCTCCAGTGCCCATTCTGTACTAAAGCTGGGCAGGTCTAAACTACTCGGCATTTTCTACTTTGTTAATTTTGGCACCAGGTGGAGGTAAAAATGCATTTCATTTCCTGTAAAATGGTTGAAAAGTGATTTTCAATTGAGAATCTAATAAAATATGAAGGGGGTAGTTGAGCATTTATTTTATGTGCTCAGAAGTATCTCCTATCATGTCAGACCATACACTTGTTTTCCTTGGCTTTCGATGTCCCCGTGGAGAACCCACTTTTTCTGTGTACTGGTTGCTCTGGTGTCAGAGGGAAGGGTGGCTGAGGTTGGATTCTGGAAGCACCATGTTTGTTTTCAGATGCCTCAGTTTGGCATGGGAAGGTCTTTAGAGAGGGTGGCTGGTTCCCAAATGCTGGTATGGGGGTGGTTGCCAGATTGGCTGCATTGGAATCACCTATGTTGTTTATTGAAGCTATTTGTTCTTTAGCTCCAAGCATAGAGATTCTGATTCATTAGGTCTTGGATAGGCTCTGGGAATCTGTGTTTCTAAAAAGCTTTACAAATGATTATGAATTAAGTTTGGAGATCACTGTATCATATCAGTTGGGTGGCAGGAAATGGAAAGTCTCTTTGAGAGGTTAAAGACACTTTAATAACAGCTTATTTACAAAGGTGTGAGCAAGTTTAGGGGGAACTGTTAAGAGATGATGAGCCATCCTAGCAGTAGTAGGAAATAGGTGCAAGGGGAGGAAATAGTTACCAGAACTTGGTGGGACTTATAGCTGTAAGAGAAGACTCCTGCACAGGCACCATGGACAGCCATTGTCACCCCATCCTCCGGCAGGGAGGAAAACTTCTCTCTCCTTTGGCCCTTTGATCTCTTTCTGGTGCTTTTCATTGGCCAGATCCATAGGGCCAGGAGTCCAGGCGATGCAGTCTATAAAAGTCAGACTTCTGAGACACCAGACAAGATGGAGAAGGCTGGAGAGTGGAACTGAACGAGCAGATAAAGAATATCTAGCACGTGTTGATATAGATGATATTTTCTAGTTACACATTTGTATCAATATGGGAATGGCAAATATGTGGATGTGTTTTTGTTTACAGACACATTTGGGGGGGGGTATGAAATTGCCTTCTCAACAATTTCATCATAGAGAGCGGAAACTCTTAAGGAACAGGGCTGACATCTTTAGAATTATCTTCCTGTGCCCTGCCCATGGTTTAGCCAGTTAATATTCTTTCTCTGGAAAGGGCTGTAAGGAGAATATTTTGGAATATTACACATTTTAGAGAATGTTTTGGAAGTTGTGTACCTGGTTGGCAACTTTACATTTAACAATATATTTTTGGGATGCTCTATTCTCTCTTATTAAGTTATTGTGGCTCTATCGTTCCATATTCTGTGAATTTATTTATACTTTATAGGAAGCTGTTTATATTTGTAACCAATACGATCTTCATGCTGAATATGTCTCCTTAAAGAAACCACCTTTCTATACTTCCTAAAAGATTGAATTTAGTTGTATTCCTTTTTTTTTTTTTGGTTTTATGTCAGAAATTTATTTCACTGTATTCGAAGCTTGCATAAATGCTTATTTGTGAGTATAACGCCATATCAGAAGGATTGGATTAATTTTGATTATAGTGTGTTGCCTGTGAAGGTTTGAGCATATCTTAATATAGCGGTAAAAAAAAACCCCAAGGGGCGCCTGGGTGGCGCAGTCGGTTAAGCGTCCGACTTCAGCCAGGTCACGATCTCGCGGTCCGTGAGTTCGAGCCCCGCGTCGGGCTCTGGGCTGATGGCTCGGAGCCTGGAGCCTGTTTCCGATTCTGTGTCTCCCTCTCTCTCTGCCCCTCCCCCGTTCATGCTCTGTCTCTCTCTCTGTCCCAAAAAATAAATAAACGTTGAAAAAAAAATTAAAAAAAAAAAAAAAAACAAAAAAAAAAAACCAAAAAACCCAAACTTTATAGGAACTGTCCATGGAATCCCTGGAGATTTATCTACAGCTTCTGTTTTAAGACTCCAGCTCCTTCCCCCCCCCCAGTGAAGAAGTGTTTGGCATGTAGAGTCTCCCTTCATGATACAAACTAACAGCTCAAAGACAAAGTCTTCCACTACAGCTATTCATTAGGTCTCCTGTGGTCTGGTAAAGAGGACAGTTCTGGTCTCACACCAAGGGAATAATATGCATACTGATTGCCAGCATCTTTTAGTACCTAACGTGTCCTGGGCACTTGACATACAATTTAGTTCTTCCAGTTGCTCAGGAAGAAAGCTTTGGAGTAAACTTTGAATCCCTTTTTTTTTTTTCTTCACATACCTATATAAATCTACTCCAGATTGTCTATAAAACAACTCCAGAAGTCTCTACTTTCAAAATATATACAGAATCTGGTCACTTCTCACCACGTGCAATGCAGGGTGCTAGTTCAAGTCACCATCATCTCTCCCCTGGATTCGAGTAGTGACCTCCTAAATGCATTGCCTGTGTCTCTCTCTTCTCCCTTCCATCTTTTTTTTCTATAGAGCAAGCAGAGAAAGGCCTGTTAAAGATCAGATCATGTAGCTCTTCTATTTATAGCCCTCCAGTGGCACCCACCTCACAAAGTCATTACCATAGCTTCTAAGGTGGAACCCTATCTTTTCTTAACTCTCTCTCTGACCTCATCTCCTTTTGCTCTCCTCTCATTATATCTACCTACAGCATACTTCTGCCTTTGTATAGGCCATTCCTTCTGCCTAGAATCCTCTTCCTCCAGTTTTTTACTCTCTTATTTCATTCAGGTCTCTTGAAATATGACCCTCTGAGAGAAGCCTTCTCTGAATACTGTATATATAGCAGCCACCATTACTCTCCTTTCACCGCATTGTGTTCTTTTTCCTTGTATTACATATCAGCACCTGACATATTTACCTGTTTGTTTCTTCTGCATGCAAATTAAAGCTTCTTAAAGGCTGAGACCTTTGAGGTCCCTGGTCTATCTCTGGCACCTGCTTTAGTAAATGGAACATAGATAGTGTTCATCAAATATGGGTTAAGTAAATGAGTGGATTTATGAGTAAATCAATTTTATTCTTAAGAAATATATTATCTAGCGTTTAGCAAAAATAACTCAGAAAATTTTCATTTTAAATAATATTGTATTGAGTACTTACCTGATACTTTGCTAAGCATTTTATCAGCCTTATTGCCAATGAAGGATGTTTTGGTTTATTGTGAAGGAGGGGAATATGCGTATCACATACACACAAATGTGCACGTGTACATGCAGATATACACATACATATATGTTATGTATGAATGTGCATGTTCATGTATGTATGCATGTATGTGAGTGTGTGGAAGAATGTGCATGAGCTTTGCATGTGTGTGCATGAGTATGAGTATGTTTGTGTTTAAAACTTTTCTTGGCCCAGGAAGGAGATACCTTCCTACTCAATACTTCATTGGAAAATCTCCATCTTCTGTCCTAGGAGCCGGTGCCAAAGGTGGACATGGAAGAAGGAGACAGTGGGGATCTGCACATGAATGAAGAGACCTGACTGTGGAGTATTAGAGGATTTATTAAAGGATTGGACAGTTTTCCTTTATGGTCTTTGTGAAGCCTCGGAGTTACTAACTCCCAGTGCAATATGGTATCACAAAGATAACAGCCTTTACTAGAAGTTCAGTTTTCTATTCCTACCTTGGAAAGCAGCAGCTTAACAAACCCAAGTGGTCAACGTTTATGGTACTCCTTTCTTCTAGAACCCTTTGAAATATATGTCTTTTGAATTTAGTTTTGCTGGAAAAATCTGCATCCAATTTGAATGAAATTGAATATGTTTCAGGGCTCAAGCAGCATGCCTTCCATCTGAAGCAAAATGGAGATGAATTTCAATTAGATGTTCCCATTATAATCTGTCTCCACCTGTAGTTTTCCATAAAAATTGCTAGGAAGTGTGGTATAATGTATGATCAGGATTTGCCCACTGGCAGCAGTGTCCCATTATCTTAGTAAAAAAGCACAAAATAATTAGTCTGATGCATATAGATAGCAGCTTCTTACAGCGAGTGACTTTAATTGTGGTGAGTAATATATACGGAGTTTGAAGTATTATATATTTCCCTCCCAAGAAGATACCAATTACTAATTCAGTTGACAAAGTAACAATATTTCAGAAGATTTAATGCAAACTGAACATTGTAGTCAATAGCCACTGTAAAATGTCCATTTTATGGCCTTATTTTTGCCTGAGCTTAATTTATGGTAATTTGGTAGTTGCATATAGCCTGGAAGTATGCTGTTGGCTTGAATTAGTACTTGGGTATTGCATAAATCATACTGAATGTGTTGGCTTCATCTAATGCCCTTCTTTCTCCTACATTTGGAATCCTTCTTATCTTGTCATTTCTCTCTCCTCAATCCTACCTGTAAATTCATGGGGCTCTAAGCGCTCAGTATTTAGGAGATCACTTCCTCATAGAGTAGCATCTTCCAAATGCCAGATAGAGTTCTATGCTTCAGAGGGAGGGAATTTAGCAAAAATTTTTTTTGTGGGATAGAGTATTTGTATCATCCCACCTTAAGTGCTTTAAAGGAAAATACAATTCCCTCTCCCTGTCCTATTTGCCTCTAAAATCCATGCTAATATAAAAGGCAAGGTTTAAAAGTATTATATTATTTGAACTAATTTTTCCAGTGCTGGTTTATATTAGTTTTTTCAATTTTGTTTTTTAATCTGAAACATAGGACAAATATGCCAGCATGCTCTAAGCTCACAGGTAATCTACCTGGGGACCTAAATAATATGAATCATCCAACTGTATGGTAAGATTTAGTTTAGGTGACTGGGCTTCAAAGAAATACAATGGATGTTTCAGAACTAATGAGATAATTGCCTATGTTCTGCTGTTCTTTTATACTTGTTGATAAAGATTTTGAATTTTTAGTTGTGGTTAGTCATTTTTAAAAATGATTAAAAATTTTAAGTCAATAAATGTCACATAGACATCTAATTGTGAGCAACCTCATTTTAAATGTTGTAGGAAACCATGTTTAAATTTTTTTTTTTTCAATGTTTATTTATTTTTGGGACAGAGAGAGACAGAGCATGAACAGGGGAGGGGCAGAGAGAGAGGGAGACACGAATCAGAAACAGGCTCCAGGCTCGGAGCCATCAGCCCAGAGCCTGACGAGGGGCTCGAACTCACGGACCGCGAGATCGTGACCTGGCTGAAGTCGGACGCCTAACCGACTGCGCCACCCAGGCGCCCCGGAAACCATGTTTTAAAATGTAGGTTCTTCTCTTGAACCCATAAAATCATAATACAATATTGACATCTCTTCCTAAGTTGGATAACAATATTCTTCTAATTTAGTTACACAACTCTCTTCCTTTACTTATAATCACAATAGTTAACATCTGTACATAAATTATACCGAACTTTTATAGGCATTACCAGTTTTAACCCACATATCACCCCCCCATGTTGTAAGCATTATTATCTACAATTTAAATGAAGAAACAAGCCAATTTAAAATGGTATATTTTCTAATTATAAAATGACAAATGTTTATTGTAGGAAATCTCAAAAGTGTCAAAAGTACACAGGTGTTGTTGGGAAGACTGACCAAACAACAATATAGAAAAGACACAAATTACCAATTGCATGAATAAAATAAGTCGGTATCACTACAGACCCCACAGATATTAAAAGGACACTAAAGAAATGCTACAAACAACTCTATGCACATGAATTCAATATTCAATAATAAGAAAAATGTACTAATTCCTTAAAAAATACTATTACCAAACTCACTGAAGATGAAATAGGTAACCTGAATAGTCCTATCACTTTATTAAAAAGCTGAATACATAGTTTAAAACCTGTAAAAGAAATCTATGGCCCAGGTGGTCTGACTGGTGAATTCTAGCAAATATTTCAAGAAGAATGAACATAAATTTTATACAGTTTCTTTTTCCTTTGTCAAAAGTATAAATACACAGATCATTGGAGAATCCAGAAATAGATCAACACAAATATGACCATTTGATTTTATTTGCATTTGAGTATCTTATCTATTTTAATGAAAAACTATCTTTTTTTTTTTTTTTCAACGTTTATTTATTTTTGGGACAGAGAGAGACAGAGCATGAACGGGGGAGGGGCAGAGAGAGAGGGAGACACAGAATCGGAAACAGGCTCCAGGCTCTGAGCCATCAGCCCAGAGCCCGACGCGGGGCTCGAACTCACGGACCGCGAGATCGTGACCTGGCTGAAGTCGGACGCTTAACCGACTGCACCACCCAGGCGCCCCTGAAAAACTATCTTTAAACAATTTTATATTTACAGAAAAATTAAACAATTTTATATTTACAGAAAAACTGAGAAGATAATAGAGTTCCTATATACCCCCTACCCACAGTTTTTTCTATTATTAACATCTCACATTAATATGGTACATTGGTGGGGCGCCTGGGTGGCTCAGTCAGTTAAGCGTCTGACTTCCACTCAGGTCACGATCTTGCGGTCCGTGAGTTCGAGCCCCGCGTGGGGCTCTGGGCTGATGGCTCAGAGCCTGGAGCCTGCTTCCGATTCTGTGCCTCCCTCTCTCTCTGCCCCTCCCCCGTTCATGCTCTGTCTCTCTCTGTCTCAAAAATAAATAAACGTTAAAAAAAAATATGGTACATTGGTTATAATTAATGAACCAATATAGATACATTATTATTAACTAAAGTTCGTACCTTTTTTATTTAAAGATTTCTTTAGCTTTTACCTAAACTCTTTTTTCTGTTCCAGAGTTCGATGGAGGATACACATTACATTTAGTTGTCACGTGTACTTAGGTTCTCTCTTAGCCGTGGCAGTTTCTCAGACTTACCTTGTTTTTGTTCACCTCGATAGTCTTGAAGAGTATGGTTGGGTCTTTTGTAGATTGCCCCTCAATTGGGATTTTCCTGATTTTTTTTTCTAAGTGTTTATTTATTTATTTTTTAGTTTTTCAGAGAGAGGGGGAGACCGCGAGTGTGAGCAGGGAAGGAGCAGAGAAAGAGGGGGACAGAGGATGTGATGTGGGCTCTATGCTGATAGCAGAAAGCTTGACATGGGGCTCAAACCCATGAACTGTGAGATCATGACCTGAGCTGAAGTTGGACGCTTAACCGACTGAGCCACCCAGGCGACCCCCTTAAGTTTTTTCATAGACTGTGGCTTTATTTTTGGGGGAGGAAGATCATAGAGGTAAAATACCTTTTTCATCACATTATATCAAGAGCACATACTACCAATGTGACTTACCACTGTTGATGTTGCCTTTGATCATCTGGATGAAATATTGTTTGTCATTTTTCAACTGAAAACTTTTCATTTCCCCTGTTTTCCATACTTAACTATTTGGAGGCAAGTTGCTATACCTAGCCCATACTTAAGGAGTGGGGGGTTATGTTCCCTCCTCCTTGAGGAAAGACTGTGTAACTAAACTACCTGAAATTCTTCTGCATGGAAGATTTAGCTCTTTTCCCTATTTATATCTATCTATCTATCTATCTATCTATCTATCTATCTGGGAGTATGGGTCCATGAATATTTATTTTATGGGTTATAATCCAATATGACTTTGTTTTGTTGCTCAAATTGTTCCAAGTCAGAACATTGGGAACTCTTTCAGTTGGCTCCTGTTTCACTTTCATATGCCCTGATGGTGTTTTTTGTTTTTTGTTTTTGAAAGTATTTCCTTAATTCCTGGCACTACAAGTTGCTCCTGGCACATCTTGTACATTTCCTACTAGGAACCTCTTCTTTTTTTTCTGTTTCAGCCCTAGAATCCCCCCATTCCTTCATTCTCCAAGAAGACTTGGTTCTTTTTCTTGGATAGTGGTATTAGAAACCAAGACCTGGACACTAAGTTTGTCCACTGCTACTGAGATGTTACTGACTCTAGGCCCTTTGGTTGATGGATCTGGGAAATTTATATTTGTATACTGTGTCTATACATGTGTTTATAACTATTTCTGCATGTAATCATTTTAATTGATATTAAGCTAAACAGGAGTTAATGATGTCTCCAACTCTAATATCATATGGATCTTCCTAGCTCCTTCTCTTGTTTATCCATAGACCCCACTCCAACAATAAGAACTTGGGCTTCCATCATTCACCATTTATACTCTTAATTGTTTAATTCCAGTATACATGTATAGCTGAGTTAGATTTGTTAACCTTTTCTTGCATGGGAAAAATTTTATCAACTAAAGCATAGTGTTTACACTTGATCTTAGCCAAAACGATTAGAAGTGACTGAGCATAGCATTTAAATAGAGTTTCTTTTACCTTTAATTTTATAAATTCCATTAATTTCCAAAGTTACTTAGGTCAGCATCACCTCTTCCAGTGAGGTAGTTTTATACATTTGTAATACTGTTAGATTGCTTTGTCACATTCTATATTCCATTCTGGGATCATATGTCATCCTAAGTAATTTTTAAAATTTTGCATACATTAAGGTCCATTGTAAAGTTTTATAAGTTGAATGGCTTTGACAGGTGCATAATGTCATATGTCAGGAATCATACACCATAGTTACACCACTCTAAAAATTCCCCATGCTTCAATTCTCCCTTCTAAACCCCTGGCAATCCCTGATCTTTTTACTGTCTCTATAGTTTTACCTTTTCTACAATGCCATATAATTGTCATCAGACAGTATATAGCCTTTTCAGACTGGCTTCTTTTACTTAAAGATATGAATTTATGATTCTTCCATGTATTCTCATGACTTGATAACTCATTTATTTTTGTTCATAAATAATATTCCACTGTATAATTGCCATTTGACTTTTTCAAAGGTGCCTAAGTGATTCAATGGAAAAAGTATAGTCCTTTTGACAATGTTGGAACTATTTGGGTCCATTTACAAACCATGGCACTCAATCTTGTATAAAAT
The DNA here is from genome assembly GCF_022837055.1 of Prionailurus viverrinus. Taxonomy (NCBI): domain Eukaryota; kingdom Metazoa; phylum Chordata; class Mammalia; order Carnivora; family Felidae; genus Prionailurus; species Prionailurus viverrinus. Next base: position 186,037,488 of record NC_062561.1, on the reverse strand, counting down.
CCTTGTATAAAAATCAACTAAAAATGAATTGCAAATCTAATTTTAAAATTATAAAACTTTTAGAGGAAAATATTCAAGACCTGGAGTTGAGCAAAGTGTTCTTAGATGGAACTCCAAAAGCAAGATCCATAGAAGAAGTTGATAAATTGGAATTTATCAAATATAATACCTTTGCCCTGCAAAAGACACTATTTAGAGAATAAAAAGACAAACTACAGACTGGGAGAGAATATTTGCCAACCACATGTCCAACAAAGGACTTGATCCAAAAAACATAAAAACTCTTAAAACTTGGCACACTGGGGTGGCTTAGTAGGTTAAGCGTCTGACTCTTGATTTTGGCTCAGGTCATGATCTCATGGTTTGTGAGACTGAGACCCAATCTGGGCTCTGTGTTGACCACACAGAGCCTGCTTGGGATTCTCTCTCTCTCTCTCTCTCTCTCTCTCTCTCTCTCTCTGTCAAAATAAATAAATAAACATTAAAAAAATTCTCAAAACTCTATAGTAAAGAAACAAGCAAACTAATTTCAAACTTGGGAAATACTTGACTTTACCAAAGAATATATACAAATGGCACATGAAAAGATGTTCAACACCATTAACCAACAGGGAAGTGAAAATGTGTGGTCTGTCCTCTTGGTACGTCTCTGAATTCCTCTCCTGTGTTTTCCTACCTCACTTGCTCCACAATCAGCCACAAGCATATCTTTGCTGTTCTTAGAACATCCCAGATACAGTCTTGACTTCTACTTGAAATGTACTTCATCCAAATATTCCCAAAGCTAGCTCTCTCACCTTTTTCAAACTTTACTAAATGTCACCACCCTAATGAGGCTTACTCTCTCCATCACGTTTAAATTGCAATCCCCTGTCCTTGTGCTCTCAGCTCCTCCCTGTTTTACTTTTTTATAGCGTTTATTACCTTCCAACAAATTGTATAAAGTACTGATGGTATTTATTGTTTGTTGATTACCTTTATCTACTAATATCTAAATTCATGGAGACAGAAATTTTGGGTTTTATTTACAGATGGACTCCAGTGGTTTGCTTACAGTAGATTAATAGTAAATATTTATTGCTTATATTAAATAAATAAAGTTATTGCCCACCATTTTATAGAATGTTTATATTATGCTTTAAATATCAAACATCATTTTTATGTGCTTTAAATCCTTATTAATTTAGTGGTTAGTTATAGGGGGTAGTTGTGTACCATTACATTTTTCTGTATGTGCATTAGAGTGACATGATGATTTCACACAGAATCACTAATTCTAAGACTTACGACTGAGTATTCTGCTTTCTCAATGTTACTTTATCTTTCTATGTCTTTCTGTCTTCCTTCTTTCTTGTTATTTTTCACAGGAATTTATAATTAGGATAGATTAGTGGTATTCTTTTTTAAAAATTTTTAATGTTTATTCATTTTTGAGAGAGAGAGAGAGAGATCAGGAGCAGGAGAGGGGCAGAGAGAGAGGGAGACACAGAATCCGAAGCAGGCTCCAGGCTCTGAGCTGTCATCACAGAGCCCAATGCAGGCCTGAACTTATGAACCCTGAGATCATGACTTGAGCCAAAGCCAGATGTTTAACCGACTGAGCCACCCAGGTGCCACCCAGGTGCCCCAATTAGTGGTATTCTTTTATTGTTTTTCCTCAAGTATGAAATAATGCTTTTTTAAGAACTAAGAAGTTTACGGTAGTGTTATTAAATACTATTTATGAAAATAGTCTGTTTTTCACAGTAAGGGATGATGTTGCAACAGAACAAGGCTTTGCCTTTTTATTCACCTAAAATATGGAATTGGTACCAAAGCACCCAAGTAGAACCTATCAGAAATAAACAAGTAGATGTTCATTTTCCCTGAACAAATTAGGTAAGTTTATGGAAGCAGAAGTTTAGCTAGTTCCATTTTTACCTTATTGCTTATGTCCACAGTCAAGCTTTTTGGATATACCTTCAATGAGAAGGAAAGATCAAGATTTTTGGTTTTGCAAAGTGTTACTCAAAACACATATTATGGGTGTCTCAGCTCTTAGTTCAGTTCTTAGCTCAAGCTCATGCTTGAAAGTACTGATGTTGTTACGTCTGTATAAAATAAAGCAAATGGCACAGGTTTAAAAAACCTACACAGGCAATCTTTACATTGAGAGCTGTCTAGGTTTAAATGGCTATTTGTTCTTTGACAAATCTCTCCAGAAAGCAGTAGAATGAGGACTACCTTTGGAGCCAGAAAATGCTGGGATTCAAGAGAAGAAAAGCAAATTCCTTGGTTTCCCTGTGAGTACAGCCTAGTGGCGGGAACTGGGTATTTAATAAAATAATCACAATGACATGTAACCACAAACTAGAAGAGCTTCCCAAGTAGAGTAAAGGGAGCTATAGAGAGGATTAGAGAGTGGTGGATCTGTCCGGGAAGCACAAGGCCGGTATCCTTGGGTGTTTTAGTTGTATGTAAAAAGTGAGAAAGTGTAGAAGGTGATGTGAGATGAATGGGAAGAGTTTCCAGCCCGAGGCAACAGTATTAAAAAATCCTGAAGGCAGAAAGGACCATGGCATGTTGGCAGAGCAGGATAAAGGCCAATAGGACTAAAGTATAGAGAAGGGGGGCAGGGCGGGGCATGTTCTTAGATAAGAAGTAGGTAAAGGCTAGATCAGGCATTGCCTTATGGGTGCCAGTTGGAATCTTGATCTATATTAAATAATTCCTAACAGTTTTGGGAATTAATAAAAAGGTTTTATACAAAACTCAGATGTTTAGAACTTGGTTTCAAAATATCACTTGGCATTACCAAATGTGGAAAATCAACTTAAGGGAGCTGGACTGGAAATAGGCTAGTTAGGAGGCTATGTAGTGTTAGTAATAATCAGGCAAGTGATGGTTTGGACTAGAGTGGCTTGGACAAGATCAGTCAGGAGGCTTCTATATTTAAAAAAAAGTTTTTTTTATGTGTATTTATTTTTGACAGAGAGAGAGAGAGACAGAGCATGAGCAGGGGAGGGGCAGATAGAGAGGGAGACACAGAATCCAAAGCAGGCTCCAGGCTCCAAGCTGTCAGCACAGAGCCTGACACGGGGCTCGAACTCACGGACCATGAGATCATGACCTGAGTTGAAGTCAGACGCTCAACCGACTGAGCACCCAGGTGCCACAGGAGGCTTCTATATTAATCCAGGCAGGAGATGAGGGTGATTTGGACTAGAATGGTTGTATAGGAGTTGGAGAGGGACAAATGTGTTCTCCATAGCTTTCTTGTTTCTTCAGTGTTGTATGGAACAGTATAGGCCGTCCATGTAATTGATGCAATGAATTAACTGCCTAATGTCAGTTGATAGGAAATTTTCAGGTGTGGCTATGGTTTAATTGATCCATTTTGGAGATCAAATAGTGTAGTTTTTTAAAGGACTGAGATTTCTATCAAGATTTTCCTACAGTTTTAAGAAGATGGCATGATGTTGTTAGGAATAACAGTGCAGATAATCTGTCAAAGCTCTAAGAAAACACCAGAAGAGGAGGGCCCTTGATTCAGGAATTGATGCAATGGCTGGCAGCTAACACAGCAGCAGAAGGTAGGGAGGTGACAGACACGCAAGGCAGATGTTCTACTGAGCTCCTCCATCTGGATGGGGCCTTTTGGTTCTACTGCTCTTTCCCAGCCATGCAGGAAGCAAGTGCCAATGATGCATCTTCATTAGGATGAACAGGACTTTGGATAGATGAAAAGCAATTGCCACTTACCGAAAGCCCAGGGTCAATGAGCACCCAAATATGGTATTGATAGCACTGGGGGAAAGTGACAGGACCATAATCTATTCAGCAAGTTTCTTCTTTTGAAAGAGGACTTATCGGCATCTAATCCCAACCTTCATCAAAAATACGGAATGAAATGTGTTAACAATAGCTATATTTTGATCACTCATTCTGCCAGACTCTCTATGATCTGCTCCATTCCTTTCCCCTTATTTCTCATTTCCCCCTACTCCCCCCATTGACCACTGTACACAAGCCACCACAACTTCCTCATTATTCCTTGAAGATCCCAAGCCTGTTGCCATCTCATGGAATTTGCACTTGCTGTTTTCTGTTTAGAATTCTCTTCTTCCATGTCTGTGCATGACTTGTTCTATCACTTTAATGGGTCTCCTCTCAAATTCATTTCCAAAGACAGGCCTTGCTTGATCATCCTATCCCCAGTTAGTACCTTTGGTTACACTCTAGCCTTTCGCACTGCTTTTGTTTCTCTACATAGTTCTCTGCACTGCCCAACTGTAAAATGGACATATTTGTTTATCACACTGATTAGAATGGAGGTTCAGTAATGTGGAGATTTTGACAGTTGTCTTCATTGTGCGATCCTGAGTATGTAGAACAGTATTTACACAGAGTAGGCACCCAAGAAGTACTGGGGTGAATCACCAAATGGATCTTATTTAATATCCACAGTGCAATCTGAGAAATAGGTGTTACTGTTATCCAATATAACAGAAGAGGGAACAAGATTAAGTATTTTATACAAAATCAAAAAGATACTGATTTTAGAATCTGCTCTTTTTACTTAAACTGTTTTGTTCCATTTTAATCTTTGATTTTCTCTGAATCATATAAAGTGAAGAGGAACATCAGATAATACTACTTACTTTTGTTATCAAAACTGTCCTTTTGCTAGGCCAGAGGGTATAATACAGAGGATGATGGTATGGCTAGTGTTTAGGTATAAGAAAACCCTTTTGATACTGGAAGTAGAAACAGAAAATTGTTATGGACTAAATATTTGTGCTCATCAAAAGTCCTATGTTGAAACCCTAACCCTAATATGACAGTAGTAGGAGGTAGAGTCTTTGGGAGGTTTAGATGAGGTCAGGAGGCGAGTCCTTATATGAGATTAAGAGCTCTTTTAAGAAGAGGTAAGAGAGAGTGACATTTCTTTCTCCCTTTCTCCCTTTCTCTCTGTTTCTCTACCATGTGAAGACACAGCAAAAAGGTAGCAGTCTGCAAGGGGGCTTTCACTGGCAACCAAATCTGCCTGTACCTTGATCTTGGACTTTCCAGTCTCCAGAACTGTGAGAAATAATGTTTGTTGTTGAAGCCACCTAGTCTATTATATTCTGTTGCAGCAACCCAACCTAAAACAAGAATATTCTCTGAGCATTTATGCTCAAGGTTGCCTCTTTTGCAAGTTATACAAGAGACTTTATATGTATATGTCTCAAAGAAGAGGCTTGGCATGATGCTTCTGAAGAGCAGACAATGACCTTTCTGGACAAAGGACAAATGAAAGAAACTGAAAATAAATGTCCAGGAGAGACTCAGCCTCTAGCTAGAGTTCCCCAGGAAAGAAAATTGTAACCTCTCAGTCTCCTGAAGATGAAGCTCAGAAACACCATTTTTTAATTTAACAGTCTGTGTGGCCAGAGGCAGAGAGTGGCATCACTGATGAGGATTTAATGATGTGAGGCTCTATTTGTGTAAATAACTGTAGGAAATCCCAGAGTTTACAAGTGGTAATGACCATAGACTCCAGCTTCCTAAAACCAGGTGTGCAGTGTAATCTTTTCATGCATGTCCTGATCTACCTCAGGTTGAATGCTTTTGGTGAGAGCCATTATATTAACTTTCCTTCCCTATTTCTCAATTCCAGGTTAGCTTGTATGGAAAACCAGACACTCTCCTCACAGAAAGATCTAAGCTGCTGAACTTCTTTGTGAACTATTATGAGTATGTCCTTGAGTGGCTATTTTTTGTGTCACCAGGTGTAGAAATATGTCTTTGTTAACAAGCACATTACTGTAGTATGTGCATTTTAAATGCACTTTAAAAACTTGAATGCTGGGTTATTCTGGATAATTATTATTTTTTTAAAAAAATTTTTGATTAGCTGAGAGTTAGGCACCGTCTTCTTCTTTTTTCCCTGACACTGGAAATCAGGAATAATGCTTGAGTTCACTCCTCTGTCATTTAAAACAGTATATTAAACCTAATGAGAGCCCCTTTTAATTAAAAATCTGGGAGTGTACCAGGTAAATCCTTTCAATTTATCAATTTTCAGTGATTATTGTAGATATAAGATTGGCCTAAGTGTTGGTTGGTTATAAACCATATCTAGAATTTAAAAAAATAATCACCCTTTATAAATACCCTGTTTCATTCAAATGGGAAAACCCTAGTGAGTAGAATGTTATGGTAGTTTGTATTTCAAAGCTCCATTATATTTTTAGATTTTCTCTATGAAATATTGATGTTTGTTTCCTTCTTTTCTTTTTAAATATCAGTTTAATATCTCCACAATCTTATAATACCTTCATTTCAATGCTATTCCTAAACTTCTAAAAATGTACTGAAATCTTAACTTTAATTGTAGTTGTTACATGGACTCATTTGATTTAAGCAATTTTAAAATGCAATTGAGATTTCTTCCACTATTTTTTGAATGTGAGAAAGAAAATAAAAATGATTGGTTTAGTAAGAACAAAAATAAATGAAATATCAAAATAAGACAAAAAACACAATTTACACAATTTATTATTACAATCATAATATGTATTCCCATTTTAGTTTTATTTAACAATTCTTTATGTAGACCTCACCATATTCCAGGCATGGGTCTAAGGCCTGGGTGGATATTAAGTCTCTTTGTTAATCCTTAATATTACCCCTATGAAGTTTTTACTGTTATTCCCATTTTACACATCAGAAAATGAGACACAGAGAAGTTATATAACTTTCTCAAGGTCGCGGTACTATTAAATGAAAGAGTTGTGATTTGAAACATCCAGATTATGTGCTTTCAACTATTATACTATGCTGTCAGTCTTGGCTGCTTAAAAGACAGAAATGTTCAAAATGTCAACTTCCAGTACCCATCACTGTTTAGGGCTATTAATATCTGGAAATAAATGAATTTTATGACCTATCTCTCATACCTCAGGAATATATAATGAATATTTTATAAGTATGCATTTATGCATGTCACACACACACACATACACACGCACACTACAATAAAAATACAGTCTTAACTACATTATAGTTCTGGCATTTCCTTACGATTTGTCCTCTCCAAAGATTCAGGCATTTCCAGATAATCCCAGAAGAAGCTAATGGAGATGGCCCTGTCCTCATCATTCTGTAGTTATTATTTTTTGTCCTGCTTCACCTTTGGGTGCTGATTATCTCTGTGTTCTATGCTTTTCCACATTCTATGCGAATCCATGATACACTCATGCATAACTTATAGCATGGTTGATTTATGACAGTCAAAAATACCGAGTAGCCTGCAGTTACTCAACTTTCCCTCTGAAATAAAATCAGAAAAGCCAAAATTCTCATTATGACTCAGATGTGAATAAATATATAGCTTTTTTTCCCCCCAAACTGATTTCCTATTGCTCTCACGTTTTTCTTTTAGTTATTCCCTCTAACAGAAGAAAGAAGAATAGAAGAATAGAAGTTATTCTCTTCTAATAGAAGAAAAAAAACCCCATAAACTTGCCAGTCATATTAACTGGGACGCCTCTAGTTTGAAACCATCTCTTATAGATACAAATTAGTCAATTTAGGGTTGGTACTAAAGGCTATTTGTCCTGGGCTAATTCCTATGGTATTGAATTGTTTGGGTCCCCCAAATGCTGGCATCTGCCCTGGATCACCATGGGCCCTATTCTTGTCTCTGGTTGTGAGGTCCCTACTCTGTGACACCTTGTCCTGAGTACTGCTCTTCTCCTGTTCCCTAGACCTCTTAATACCCATAACAGAATGCTGCAGTAGGATTTTTCAAAGGCACAAGGATGTTATAGATGCTCCTTAACTAAGTAAATGCCAGATTAGAACAGCCTATTTAAGGGAGAAGAAAAAAAAAGAGAGAGTAATCTTTCAGTCAAATTGAAATTATAGAAAGGAGTCAAAATGCTGACAGGAGAGGATTTGGTGAAAAGATTTCCTTTACAGAATGTTATGCTAAACCCTGTATTAGTCAGGTTTTTCCAGGGAAACAGAACCAGTAGGATGTGTGTGTGTGTGTGTGTGTGTGTGTGTGTGTGTGTGTGTGTATGTAGATATGTGTGTATATGTATGTAGGTATATATAAAGAGAGATTTATTTTAAGAAATTGGATAATGCAATTGGGAGGTGGCTGGTAGGAGAGCCTACAGCTGGGACCTCTGTGGACTTTTGGACTTCACTCAGGTCAGAAAGAGCTAGAGGAGCCTGAGTAAAGGCAGAGAGAGCCCCTGAGAGACTACATTTAGGAAATAACTACATGTCCACTAATGGACAAACAGATAATGCATCTTTCCCATGGATCAAATGAGGGCCACATCAAGATCAGACCTGTCTCTGAACTGCTTTAGGTTCTGCCCTGAAGGAGGGCAAACAGCTTCCAACTGTGAAAGTCTGTGTATTAGAGTGGCCACTGGGGAACCACACTGAAGGAGAAATCTCATCCCTGTCATTGGAAGCACCTAAAAGGGTAGGAGGCTTTGCAATGCCCACAAAAGTACCCAGTTTAAATATCTGCCAGACTGAGAGGGCATGATGTTGCTCTATTACCTTCATGCCATGTGGTATGTAGTGCCGGATGAATACTTAGTTGGGCTTCTCTGAGTTGCTTCTGACTTCCTCAGCTATACCCATGGAATGGGGCACCTACTCCCAGTATTCTTAAATTCCAAAAACGTTGTGTGCGTATTTCTGTGCCTTTTCCATCCTGAAGGTTGTAGATTTCTGGGATGTTCTCATCTTTCTCTTTATTTCTTCCTCCCTCCCTCCCTCCCTCCTTCCTTCCCCTCCCCTCCTCCGTTCTTTCCTTCTTTCTTCCTTCTTTCCTTCCTCCCTCCTCTTTCTTTTCTTGCTTTCTCTCTCCCTTCCTCCCCCCTCTTTCTCTCTTTCTTTCTCTCTCTCCCTCCCCCCCTCTTTCTTTCTTTCTTTCTTTCTTTCTTTCTTTCTTTCTTTCTTTCTTCTTTCTAGCATTGTAAAAGGTTCCCTTGTTCATCCTCCTTTCAGGCAGGAAGTTTTGCCTTATGTTATAATATATTCTTTTTCTACTCCTTATTAGTGACATAATATAATGCAAGAAAAGAATGCAAGGAACCAAGTGTATTTTAGCAAAACCAAAAAGTATTTAGGGAGATGATCTTATGGCTGTTTCATTAGAATAGCTTCTCTCCTTTGTTCTGCTGCTGTCAGTGGAATTTCATGGACTTGCCTTGCTTGTGGATGTTTGAGTACAGCCCTTAATGCACTAAGAACCTTAACTCATGGTTGCCTCTTACACTACACAATAAATTTCTCTTTATCTAGATACATATCCCTTTTATTCTTCTTTTCCTTTTTTTGTATTTAAAAATCATAAGGTTAATTTTCCAGCCTGGATTAGAGAAGAATTATAATAACCCTATTTCAGTATTTTACTCTTTTTCTTCTATGTTGCTTTACAATCCAGGGTCAGTCCAGGGTCCTTTGGAGTCAAAGGAATGGATACACTGGAAAATAACTATAGTAAAATCTGTTTAAAGGTGCATGAGGAAAATAAAATCTTGATTTTCTTTAGACAAAAAAGATACATGAATATTCAATCATGGTGATTTCTAATAATTTTACCATTTTGTCTCAATAGATGGTTGAGTGACTTTCTTTTTTTCTAGTGGGGGGGTTGGAAGCATATTTTCAGTAAAGATTTTAATTGTGTAATTTGACTTCTTAAAAATACGATGCTAGATGTAATATCTGTATATGCATTTTCATTAAACATTCTTTTCAATCAGATATATTTAAAGATTCTTGTTTGGGCTAAGTCAGATTTGTCAGCTCTTCAATCAGTTTGTAGTACATTGTAAAAGAATATACTCAAAACAGAGCTAAGCTGTCAAGCTGCGACAACTTTGAATGAGGAAGATTTTCAAAAATTATGAGTGAGATATTTTAAATGTCTCCTTGACATCCATAGCACTATTCAAAATACTTCATCAGAGGCATGTGCTTTACAAATGTACTTGAAAATTAATGTGAGGAGTGCAATTTGTCAGTCTTTGTCTTAGCAAGCGCATCACTGACAGTCACAGAACATCTACAGTAATACAGCACTGAATCTCTCCACCTAGGTGCTGCTGGGATGGGGAAGAGATGGAATGACCTATTCAAGGGGCAGTTATAAGGGCCTCTAGCAAAGCAGAAACATAAGAGGCTTGATTCCAAGTCCTGTTGATACCTGTTTGAGCCCGTGGCGAATGGCAAACTCCATTTGTCCTTTGCCAGGAGGATTGTGTGATTTAGTGATTCCTCAAAGGAGCCATTTCATCCTTAGCTGTGAGTCAGGGACATGAGCTATTTGTCCTGACCTCAGTTCATAATAGGGAAGGCTATGGCAAAGAGACAAAGCCTTGGCTATTTATTTTAAGTAAGTCTCTTAAGGGGTAAAGAAAAATCACAGGCCTGGGGCTGTCCTACCCTAGCTTCTTCTAAATTTAAGGAAACCTTTCCAACACCTGACCTGGAAGAACCCTCCAGGGACACCACTTAATTGGTGAAGGGGCTTAAGAATGGATCACATTGAGCCATAGACTTTCATGTTTCTTTTCACTGCTTCTCAGTACCTGTCAAATGCATGTGTTGTATGCTTATCTGTTGCTAAAGTTTACGAAATCAAGGTGGGGAAGGCACACAGTGCTGGATATTGAAGAGAAAAACTTAAAATAGATTAAAGGTCATCCTGTCTTCCATTTGCATAGTATCTCTGGTCTTTTAAGGTGCCCCAAAGGGAAATTCACAGCAAAGATTCATGGCAGTGTCACAGAACCCAAACTTAGGAAGGTCGGGTTCCAAGACCCAAAAGAAACATAGGTGGCCACTGCCTCTTGGACCTTGGTGCCTTCTCTTCTGTGTGTCTGTCTGCCTTTCTGTCTCTAGAGAGAAGAGGAGGTGCCTCAAGAATGGAGAATGGTCAACAGTATTAGATGCTTCTGAGGCATCATAGTAGAATAATAGGGGCTGTACAAATAGCCTTTGGGCTTAGTGACAAGGGTGACCTTAAGGAGAGCTGTTTCAGTGGAGTGGGGAGGCAATACCTCATAATGGAGTGGGTTGAGAAGTGTGTGAGCTGTAAGAATATGGTAGTAAGATAACTACTTGATACTTTACCTATTCTCATTGTTCCATAGCTAACCAACTACGTAAAAGGGGACTCAGAAAGATTCAGTACTTTACATGGGATTACACATTCAGTGAATGGCAGACACAGGATTCAAACATTTAAATGTCTGCCTTGCAGGGTTGAGCTCTTACCTGCAGTTAATTTTTCTACCACTTTCATCAGGGCCATGGGTATGTGGCTGCTTATGGTCCCAGGGCATACTGAATATATTTGTGACCACTGATACTATACAAAAGTGATAGCTGCCATGTTTTGCTTAGGCTCACAAAAATATGACATAGCACAAGGAAGTAGTTTGTATTGTTAATCCACTTATTAAGGTAGACTTACTATCACATAATTGTCTAGTTTGTTCCAACCTTCCAATATCACTTGCAGGAACGATACCATTTTGGTGGCCTACTGTCCCTTATCAGGGCACCTATAATGATACAGTATTTTGCTATTTGACTTGTACATTCTATGTGTGGGCATTAGAATAAAAGAATAATAGAGACAATTAGCTCTGCTAAATGCATCTTGGAGCCATGTGCTAGCTTATCTATGGATTTTCTCCTTAGATGTTTAAATATTCCCCCTGCAATTTAGGTTTCATGAAACAAAGGAGATCTGATTTAAGATAATTCTCTTGGTAAGAAAGCAATTGCTGTTGCAATCTGCCATTCACCCAGAGCCATTGATCCCAGGATAAACATTCATTTATCAGAGAATTCAAAATAAAACACAACATATGCTGTCGTTTATAACAAATTGATGGGTAGAATTCTGCATTCTTCTTAGGTTCTCCTATCTAAGCATTGTTTCATTCATTTGGTGAAAATTACCGTAATATATCAGTTATATCAGTTTTGTCTCCTCTTGCCATTATTTTAAACTCAAACTAAATGCTGGTTATTATTATTATTATTTTTTTATAAAGTCAGCCCATTATCTTAATTAACCTCATTGTACTATTAAAAAGTTTATTTAAAACTGTCTTTTCAAAGCATTATTAGGATATTTAAATACGGTCTCTTTTATAAGCCACTCCATCGTTTGGAGTTGTTGAGTCCACAGTGTGCTGGTAGGTGCTTGGGAGGAGTTCAGGCATCTGGATTGTTACTTTGGTCTTGTGTGGTGACATTCTTTCAGCAACCATATAATCATCTTCTAAAAGCTGTGGTCCAGGTGTAAAGAGGTTGTGGCCATGAAGACATGCTTTTCATTAGAATTGTTATTGAGTTTTGCAATCTGCACATAGCAGGCAAAATGACCATGAGATGGTAATTAATTGGTCTATTTATTATTTCAGAAAGGAAGAAAAGTTCACAATTCTGGTCATTGCAAAGCCTCCAAATTGGAGATTAAACAACAACAACAACAACAACAACAACAACAACAAAAAACCATAAAACACTTGTGTGAACACAGATTCTCTCCTTTCATTTTTTAAATGTAGATATTTTTTTCTTGAATAATGAGTGTCTTGTAGGACAAGAGGCTCTTGACTGAAAGTTGGCATTAAAATATTTGCTATCTAACAGCAGTATAAGCAGATTGTACAAAGGAGACCACTGTTTAATCACTGAAGTTCAAAACCAAGGTTTCTCTCTGCGAAGGGTGTTTGGAGCCTCTAAAAAATGCAACAGATGGGTACCTCAAATTTAAATTCTTTTGATAATGATTAAGGATTTTCTGCTTAAAAATGATGAAAATAAAACTTTCACTGACAGCCTTTGAAGATGACAGGAGAAGATCTATCAGGAAATTATAAATTTTTTGTGGGTTTCATTTTAAAGTAAATGGTTTTTGCTTCTCTGTACTATATGATCTGACTTTTCTGCATTTTAATAAAAGTTTTCACTTGAGCTCACGTAAAACTCAGAAAGAAGCAATAGTTATAAATAAGAGTATATGCATTATTTCTTGTACTTTTACTGAATTGAAAAACTTGAAAAAAATTTAATCTCTGGTGCAAAAAAAATAGAGATGGTTCCAACTGAACTGTTAAATTATTTATCTTTTCTCTCTTAGTCATTGTATAGAAATTTACCACCTCAAGCAAACAAAACCTATCGATGAGCTACATGACACCATGGTGATCTTCATTTAGTTGTCTGCTAGTCTTTTCATCTGTAATCTGGATGGGATTATGTAACATTCCATAAACATCAACAATGAATATATTTTGTTAATTCCTAATATTTTTTAGAGAAAGAGAGAGAAAACATACAGATGCAAGTGGGCGAGGGGTAGAGAGAGAGAGAGGGAGAGAGAGAGAATCGTAAGCAAGCTACATACTCAATGTGGAGCCCAGTGCAGGGTTCTGACAAGCCTGAGATCATGACCTGAGCTGAAGTCAAAAGTAGGACACTTAACCCACTGAGCCACCCAGGTGCCCCTCTTCCTGATAAATTTTTAAGTTGCTTTCACATATTTAAGGAGTTGTTTTGAAAACTTTCCACTGTAGTAGGTCCCACAGTGCAGGTTTTAACATGCAGAGGAAGGCTGTCTTGAACATATTCAATTAAACTTACTGTATAGGCTGACATGATGTTTATTATGTCTCCCTATAAAATTTGTCATTTTGGTAGTATACCAGTGCTTTGTTAATTCAATAACCACATATCTAATAAATTAATTCTATATCTTTATAGACTCTTAAAAAGCACATTGTGTACTTATACTTCATTAGTATGTCAAGGAAAGCTTTTTACATCATAAACTATCAACAGTTATTGATTGGATTAGAGAGGGTTGAGGAATTTTGGAGTGGCAAATTTGTACTAAGTATAAATGAAACATTCTACAAAATCATAGAAGATTTCTTAAGTTCCGGAAGGGACTTTTTATATCATCTGTCTATTTTATAGTTTGGATGGCATACTGAATATGGATGAAAAAAATCAATATTAAATGCATTTTATTTAAATTAAAAAATATACATCATATTCAAATGCAACAGCTCAATGGTTACACTAGAACAATCTAAAAGTTGTTAATTCCACAGCATGAGGCCCTATATATGCAAAATGAGATGAAATCTACTATGTGCCAGAGCTCCAGATTGCGGGCTGCCTTTGCCTTCTGATATATGCGAAAGCTCAGTAAAATATGCGATGTGAGAAAAGAAATCAGTGGGTTTATATTATTATTTCTAGTAGGAAAGGCTACATTTCTTTGTTTATTAAGAACTTTAGAGGTCCATTGTTCATTTTTCTTTTCTTTTTATTTTACATTACAAATTCCTCTTAGAATTTAGTCGAGTTAAAAAAAAATTTTTTTAGATCATTACCTTTAAGGAACTAGTCATAAATCTACATATATTAGGCTTCTTAAAGCTGCATTTGCATAACTGATTTGAAAGTAACATTTGTTATAAGCTTAAGTCTTGATGCTATTATCCCATGGCAATTAATTCCAACCACTATGAAATGTCAAGGATGATCTGTTTATAGTATGACCCTGGTTCTTTTCCCTTGCCAAAGTAGAAGACATTGATAAGTACTTAGATTCTAAGAAGTTTAGGAATAGGCATTTAATATGCTCCATGACTGGTTATTCTTTACACCAGTCCCTATGGAATTAAAGGCATCCTCAGCTGTTGGGCGCCTCCCTCTTTTTCCCTTTTGCTACTTCCCATTGGTTGCTACTAAGGTTAAATCCTAAAGGGCACATCCGATTATGCATCTCATTGCCCTCAAGTTTATATTCTTAGAGAGGCCTTCCCCAGCCACCCTATTTACAGCTGTTGCTCTCACAATGTAGTTTTGAAAATGGCATACTTTGCTTCATATTTATCATTTCATTTATCCCTACCTGACATTATATTCATTTGTTTGTTTTTACAGAGAACATTTTTCACAGTTCCTTACTAGAATGTAATGTCTGTGAGGGCAGGAGCCTTGTTTTCTGTCCTGAGGATTGGACTTGGCACATAACAGTTTCTCAATAAACATTTTTTTTTTTAATTTTTTTTTTCAACGTTTATTTATTTTTGGGACAGAGAGAGACAGAGCATGAACGGGGGAAGGGCAGAGAGAGGGAGACACAGAATCGGAAACAGGCTCCAGGCTCTGAGCCATCAGCCCAGAGCCCGACGCGGGGCTCGAACTCACGGACCGCGAGATCGTGACCTGGCTGAAGTCGGACGCTTAACCGACTGCGCCACCCAGGCGCCCCTCAATAAACATTTTTTAAACAAATGAATGTATTTTTTAGAAGTTTATTTATTTTGAGAGAGAGAGAGAGAGAGACAGAGTACAAGAGCAAGTGGGGGGAAGGGCAGAGAGAGAGAGAGAGAGGGAGAGAGAGAATCCCAGGCAGGCTCTGTGCTGTCAGCCTAGAGCCCAACACGGGACTTGATCTCACAAACTGTTAAGTCATGACCTGAGTTGAAATCAAGAGTCAGATGTGTAACCAACTAAACCACCCAGGCACTCCTGAATGCGTTTTCTTTAAAGGCAAATTGTATCTCAACATTCCCTCCTTCAGTCTTGTGGTTCCATTGTTTTACCATAGCAGTATGTGTTATTCCCCATTTATTATCCCAAATAGAATATTTTTCTTTTCGGTGATGGTGTGTGATATATTTATTCAATGCTTGGAGATGCCCTGGCTAAAAATGTATTTATGAGAAATAATCACTACAAATGACAATATTTGTGTTAAGCTCTTTTTTTTTTTCCCTGTGAAATAATTTCTTTAGAATTTTGCTTCCTCTAATCTTTCCAATCTGCCATAAGATTATCTGTGAAATTGCTACAAGATTTGCTTGTGTTCTCTGGGTGTAGGGACCACAGCATGAAAATTACACTGGAGTATTTTAGAAAAGTACATTGGGATTAATTTTTTGTTGTTTTTGTTCTGATCTATAAGCAGTTTAAATTCTTACTGGCCTCTGCTGTGTGTGGGAGAAATCCATAGATAATTTGCACTTTCATTTATTTATTTATCTATCTATTTACTTTTAATGTTTATTTATTTTTGAGAGAGAGAGAGAAAGAGAGAGAGAGAGAGAGAGAGAGAGAGAGAGAGAGAGAGAGAGAGAGAGAAAGCAGGGGAGGGGCAGAAAGAGAGACAGAATCCTAAGCAGACTCCAAGCTGTTAGCACAGAGCCCAACTTGGGGCTCAAACTCACAAACTACGAGATCATGACCTGAGCCGAAGTCAGATGCTTAACCTACTGAGTCACCCAGGCATCTTGATAATTTGTGCTTTTAATGATAAAGGTTCTCACAATGCTTTACATGAATGTACTGACAGAAAAGACAAAATTGCCTTTTTGCCACTTAGAAATGCAGGACAAAGCAGCTGACAAATGTCATCTGGAATTTTAGATCATACAAACGTGCTCACTCCCTGTGTCAGCAAGGGTATGCCTATAGGATTTTAGCAGTTTCCTTCCAGTTTCTCCAGAAATAATGGGTTAGTTCACATAAGACAGTCTCAAGATTATTGATATAATCACAAATTGAAATGGGACCCTGAGCTCTCTGTTCACAGAAAAGCTTGCCTGGCTCTCTCTGTATTTGAAGTGATTAACGATGCTTCAGCATTATGGGAAAATGATATGTCTATAATTATATGAAGCCACAGGAGGGAGAAACCCTTTCTGATACCGGTCTTTGAAGCCACCCAAGTTATTTGAGTCTGAGCCATTAGGGGGAAAAACAAGCAGAAAAAGTAAGACAAATATAAGAAAAGAAAAAAATCAGAATATGCAGTAGTGATACAGGTTTAGGGGGAGACTGTGTGCAAGAAAGAAAAAAAATGGTTTTGGCCATGAAAAGCTAATCACTGCAGGAAATATTGTCTCAGCAGTTGACAAACCACATAAAGTCATAGAACACTCACCTGTTCTCTAAGTAATTATCTTCCTATTTTTCCCATCAGGTCACCCTCCTTTCTAATTTGTAATGGAGATAACATTTCTCACCATCTCTGTAAGGCACAATGACACAAAAGGACTACTAAAAATCTAAAACGCTATGTAAATATTATAAACAATGATACGGAAGAGGTGTTCTTCATTGCTCTTCCCTACCCCCACTGCATGGGTGTTCATTATAAAATAGTCTTCCTTGGGGCACCTGGGTGGCTCAGTCAGTTAAGTATCTGACTTCGGCTCAGGTCATGGTCTCATAGTTTGTGAGTTCTAGCCCCTCATTGGGCCCTGCACTGACAGCACAGAGCCTGAAGCCTGCTTTGGATTCTGTGTCTCCCTGTCTTTCTGTCCCTCCCCCTATCGCTCACTTTCTCTCTCTCTCTCAAGAATAAATGTTAAAAAAAAAAAAAAAATTTAACAACATCAGTCTCCAAAAATTTAGGATAGTTTAGGGCTTATGTGGGTTTCAGGATCACCTTTAAAATGTCAGGGGTATATGGGGTTCCTTTTCCCTCCCCAGCCTTGGTCAACCGCTCTGAGGAGATGGATGACAACCTCCAGGTGCCTGAGAACAGCGTTGGATTGACATGCATACAGCCTGCCCGGAGGATGCAAATACAAACTGGCAGCCCAATTCCCTTCCTGACCACTTGGTGCCACTCTAGCTTTAAGAACTGCTCAGCTGCAGCCAAATCCTGGGAAACCGCTTTCTCCTAGATTGGCTTCTGTGGTTTCAAAGACAGTCATTGTTTTGAAGAAGGTCATTTGGAGAGTTCGATGGCTGATGTGATTAGAATGTGTACAGCGAGTCGCATTCCAGGTGCTTTGTGTGCTAACACTTAGGTGTTATTACCAGCATTAATTATCCAAGGGACATGTAGCAAACACAGGTGGGCCCTTGTTGGTTCATTAAAAAGGCAAGGCTCTGCAGAATGCAAACCACCAGGTAGCCACCCAGGCCTTTTAACTTGGAGTTTAATTTGAGAACAGGCTGGTGCCCATCAGACCTACTCTATTCATGGACTGGAAGTTATAAAAAGAAAATTTGTTCAATATTAGTTCCTCCCCAATATTTGTTACACACACACACACACACACACACACACACACACTGAAATCAGAAAGCAATGAATTCAGAAAGGGTTCAGAAACAGACACCCCTGTAGTGAAAACAGGAAGGACCTGAAAATGCTGTTGAGTATGTTTCCTGACATACGATATTTTGTTTTTTTCCCCGTCTCCACACTCTTTACTTGCATAACTTTTTATTTATCAATAAAAAGGGCATTTTCCTTTACAGAAAGAACCATCTTTCATGTGAGTTAACTACCTCTAGTGATATCCAAAATGTTACCCAAATGACACATCTTCATCTCTTTCCCCACCTCTCTTTTTCTTCTGGGACCACAAAGGACTCAAGGAAGGAATCTGTGCATAGGCGTTTACAGCTTTGGGATGACTTTCTCAATTGGAGGACATTGCAGCATTTAGCTGAAGGTCCTGTGTTCTGTTTTAATCAGAGCCCAGGAGGGCGGCTTGCCTACTTCTGAAGATGCTATTGAGAGGAGTGCTTTTCTGACTCATTAATTTGGAAAGGCAAGAGAAAGCTGCCATTAAGAAATGTCTTTGCAATTAATTGCATGTAAAATCTCAAGGTTTTTTTTTTTTTTTCCCCTGACTCATTTATAGAAAGTGCTTTGCCTTGTTTATGTAGGGGTACCTATGGCCTTAACATGACTGGAGCTGTCCCCAGGCAAAATTGAGTGGCTGGCAAAATCTGTTTCTGAGTCCTTTCTGATTTCATTGCTTATTTTTCCCTTCTCTGAGCCTAAAACTTCTTTCTGTTTCCCCTTAAAACTTATGAGTTTTGAATTTAACTGCCTCTGGCATTTGGCTTACCAACTTTGGGTTGTCCTTGGGCTTGGGGGTCTGGGAGCTCTGTTAGGATCCTGAATCTGCCATTTCTTGGCTGTGTGAATTTAGGCAAATTATTTAACCTTCAGGTCCCCGTCTGTAAGGAGGGCTATTTTGAGCAATAAATGAAACACCACTTATAAAGCTCGGGGTCTGGCATCAGAAGCATCAAGCACTTAAGATGCTTGTTAAAAATGAAGACTTTCTGAATATTATTCTAGACAACTGACTCAGAATCTTGAGGGAAAGGCCCAGGAATCTACAGTTTTAAAAGACCTCTTACACTCACCAAAGTCTGAGAATTCCTGGCTTCAGGAATAAATCTTATGAAATGTAATTGTTGTTATGAAAGGATCAGGGAAAAGGGCATAATCAAAAGGAAGGGATGAGTAGCTGAAGGACCCAGGCATCATAGTTGTTTTGTTGAGAGAGATTTTAGGGCAACTATAGGGCATGATTTGATTAGGGCTGTCCTGAATCCTATGCAGAATGGAATATGTAGACAATTTATTCAGGATGTTGCTGGAGTAAAGTATGCAGTGTCTTCTTTCTAAAGTGAAGATGCTAAATCCATCTATTTTACTACTGTAATTTGTCATTTTTTTTTCCAACTGTGTTTTGTTTTGGGTATCCATATGTGTGTATTTAAGGCAGGGATTACTCCCCCTCTGTTTCTGCTGGTTAGTAGACTCTTGTTCACTAGACTGTAGGCTCTACAAGGGTAGACATCATGACTTTGTGCTCCTTTGGAGTTTCAGGGTCTAGTACACAGCACATGTATACGGTAGGCATCTGGTTAATGAGGGCATGAGTTGGGAAGGAAAATGGTTTCTTACCCTCTAACATATGCCAATTAACCTCCCCTTTTCTTCCTTCTGTTCACATTCACACACGTACTTAATGCTTAATCAGATCCAGGTTCCTTGAGTAATAGAATCATTTGGGGCTGGGTTGGTGCTGACACCCTAGAGGAAGCTAGGTCATCTAAAAATTAGGGATGACCAAATATATGGAATATAGATTTTAAGGGAAATTAATTCAGTATTGGCTTGCCACTGGGCCATCTTTCTAGTTCAGATCATCTGGGAGATTAAAGATCCACTGACCCAATACGAGCCTGATTTGCAGAGCTTATTGACCATGTGGAAAATTGAGCGATGGAAAGCAAGTTGCTGCCTGCTGGGCTTTGTTGTTGACCCCAGTATTTAATGCCTGCTCAGAACATTTTAAGAAGTGACAATGGAAGGATTGTTTTGAACATAGTTAATATTTCCCAGAGGCATTCACAACCGTCTAATTTTTCTCAAAATTTAGTGTAATAGGAGAAATGCAGATTTCTGGACCCTATTCCAGATCAAACCTACATTTTCCAAATGGTGGGTGTGAGGCAGGGCATAAGAAAAACTCAAATGAATTTGGTCTGAATGAAGCTGTTCATGAGATCCAGGCCATCCCAAGTTACCCCCACTCTGCCTTCTGGGGTACTAAGGGGAGTGATATCTGATATCTGTAATGTATTTATTGCTCTCCATGTATAAAACTGTGGCACAGGAGTAAGTGTATTCTTTGGTCTACAAATCCTGTAGCCTTTGACATCAGGATTCAGCCTTGTCACATCTTTCATAATCAAGGACCACATAACTTTTTTTTTTTTTTTCCCCACTAACATTTTCTTTTGTTAGGGCAGTTTTAGGTTCAAAGCAAAACTGAGGGGAAGGTTCAGAGATTTTTCCCAAACCCCTTGCGGGGTACATGCACAGCCTTTCCCATTACCAACATCTCCTACCAGAGTGGTACATTTATTACAATTGATGAAGCTACACTGCCACATCATTATCACTCAAAGTCCATAGTTTACCTTGGGATCCACATACGTTTTTTAACCTCATTTGCTTCTCCTGTAAATGCTTTCAAGTGAGAGAACTTCTCTCCTGTGCTCTGGACGTTCCTATTTCCATGTTTTAAGTAGGTAACAAGAAGAGTTTTGTAGATTTTTGTTGTTAACTTTGAACTCTTTAGATTAAACGGGCTAGAAGCCCTATTTGTCCTTTTAGTTTAGTGATTCTCAAAATGTCCCCGAGCCAGCAGTATCAGCATCCCTGGGGGAATTTGGTAGAAATGTCAATACTTGGGCCTGACCCCAGACGTGCTAAATCAAATGCTGGAGTGAGGCCCAGCAACCTGTATTTTAATCAGCTGCTCAAATGGTTCTAATGCTGCTATAGTTTGAGAGTCACTGAACTTAAGGGAAATGTTGCTCGTTGGCTTAAAATTTTAATGAGCGCTAATTTGGCTGAGTGGATAATCCTTCATACAGTGGCATTTAAGGAAAATAGAAAAAGGCCAGTCTGAGGCTCTGTGTGGCAAGATCAGGGCAAGACAGTACCATGGATCAGCTATGTCACAATCACATTTAGTTTTTTGCCTAGGACTGACCCTACGTATATGTTAGAAAAAATTTCTTAACCTCTGGTTTCACGGTCCTTGTTTGTACATTTGGGCAATGATGAGAATCCTACTTCAGCTGGCTGTTGTGGGGTTAAATAAGGATGCAGGTTAAGTGTCTCTTGCAGTGTGGTGTATGGTAGGTGTTCAGTGATGTCCTTTTGCTGCCCTCCCTGAAGACGGGGAACCGTGTGAGATGACACCAGACTGTAAGACCAGGGAGGGGCAGGACCTGCATCTCTTAGGGTCCTTGTTGTAGTCCTAACAACTAGCACAGTTCCTGGCCCAGAACTCATGGAAAAATATTGGTTATATAAACAAATATGAAACGGTCAATGCAAAATAATGAATGAGGGCGGTTTTATTTGATATGTTGACTGATACAGTATAAATGTGAGGAAAATGTGACTTTTTGAGACCAAGTTTAGACCTACTGTAAGAAATTTAAGGGCCAATTCTAAGGTTCAGATCAGAAGCTCATACCGGGACTCAAGTAGGGATGGGAGACAGGTAAGTGTGGGGATTGAGGACCCCCACTTCCAGCACAGCCAGGCTCCGCGTGGGCAGAACCACTCTGCAGCAGCCCAATTTCCTCCTCCCAGCACCTGGCCTTGCAAATCTCCTGGGATGGCTCCGCCCCGCCTAGAGGAAGGGGGCGGGTGTGTGGGCGTGGCCTGTGCCCTAGCTCATCAGCGCCAGGGTAGCGGCTGTGTCACGTGGCGCCTGGTGCTCCGACACCCTGTGTCTGCCTCACCTCCTTGGTGGTGAGGCCGAAAGGACGATGGAATCCCTTCCGGATTTCCCTGAGCGTTTTATGATGATCCTGGACCTACCGTGTGGACAGGGAGGGCAGGCCCAGCTTGTATCATTCTGATTGTCAGCGGACACCATTTTAGGGCCCATCAGGCTCTTTTGGCTGCTTGAAGTAAGTTCTTTTAAAATTCTTTCAGGGGTTTACCCAGGAACTTTAGGCGGAGATAGAAGGTGTTAGTAAAATGGCCTTTTGTCGTTTTGTTGAGTTCACGTATACAGCAAAATTAATACTAGGAGAAGAAGCAGCCAATTCTATGGAAAGCAGCAGAGCTTATACAAATGCTAGAAACTCTCAAAGCCCTTGAAATCGGATACAGACAGGTGAATAGCATATTTTTCTCACATTTACAGTATGCAAGTTTTTTTTGGAACAGAGTGTAAACTTCTTGAATGACTGAAAAAATATTAGGGCCTTTTTCTGTTTGCATCATTGCTTTAAAACTGTGTATAAAAAATAAAACTGTGTATGAAAAGGTTCCTATTACTTGTTAGGAAGCAGCAGGTGAATAGCATATTTTTCTCACATTTACAGTATGCAAGTTTTTTTTTGGAACAGAGTGTAAACTTTTTGAATGACTGAAAAAATATTAGGGCCTTTTTCTGTTTGCATCATTGCTTTAAAACTGTGTATAAAAAAATAAAACTGTGTATGAAAAGGTTCCTATTACTTGTTAGGAAGCAGAAGTTACCTTACAGATTTTTTTGTCCCCAGTATATTGAGGTATAATTTCATATAATACAATTCACCTATTATCCTGTAGAGTTTGAGTTCTGGTAACTGTATACAGTGGAATAACCACCACCACCACCATCAAGATATAGGAACATTCATTACCTTGAGTTTTCTTAGGACTCGGTGGTAACCCTGATCCCCATCCCCAAGCAACCACTGATCTGATTTTTATCGCTGTAGTTTTTATCGCTGTATTTAGAATGATGACATTAAATGGACTTCTATAGTGTGTGGTCTTTTGTGTTTGACTTTTTTTGCTTGCCACTGTGCTTTAGAGATTTGTTCATGTTGTGGGTATTACTATTTTGTGCCTTCTTATTGCTGAGTATATTCCATTGTAGGGATAAACTACCTGTTGATTGACATTTAGGTTGTTTCCAGATTTTGGCTGTTAGAAATAAAGTGGCTATGAACGTTTGTGTACAAGCAAAAAAAATTAAGGCAGTACAAGCACTTTTCATATCATTAAATATAAGAATAGGGGCTTCTCACTAAAATGTAAGGGCAATTATATTAGTATAGGTGTTAACAGATTCTGTATTTCAAGTTATGAAACATATTGTAGAGATCTATTGCTGAAAATGTTTAGACTAGAAGCCAGGGTAGATCAGCTTTGAAATGCTTTTTTTTCTCCTTTGGTTTCCTAATGATCCATTTGTTTTTGACTCTCTTTAAGGGTTGCCAAAAAAAAAATCTGTAATGAAATTGTGCCTTACATTCACTTATTCTTCTTTCCTTGTCTTCATTTTCGTCACAATCTCATCTCTTATTTAACTTCTAACTTTATGCCTGCTGTACTAAACACCTTCTCAACTTTAACAAATTAATGTTCTTAACCATGTTGTTACCACCCCATGTTACAAATGGAAAGGCTGAGACTCTGAAATTTAAGTAATATTAGCAAAGCCAGGACTAGAATTTAAGGCTGATTTCTCAGCCTATGATCGTTCTACTGTAGCACCTGGTACAGAGAAACCTCTTTACGTTTGTTTCTGGCTCGACGTGATTACCAGTTCTCCTACACTTAGCAATATAGGTGAGCTTACAGAACTCTTAGAAGACTTGCAGGTGGAAAAGGAATGAAGAAAGAATTCCCAGAGCATAAGCCATTGGAGAAGGGAGAATAGCTTTTCTCTTCTTCTAAGAAGTAGATGTTCGAATATCAGGATGGACAAAACTTAGAAAGGCTTTGTTGATCTTGGAATTGGATGAACAAATGCCCTCAATGCTCTTTGCTGTTTCCTTATTACCTCTTAGTTACTTCTATTCCAGGTTCCATGATTTGAGGTTAATTTTTTCCTGGCTTCTGACATTGGTTTTGCCTGTGCTTTTTCCTTTCTCTTCATTCATGGAAACTTGAATTGTCTTTCAAGCTCTTTCTGACCAGTCTAGGCAAAAGTGATCTCTCCTCTGAGTTCATGATTCTGTTTGACATTTATTAGGTACTTAATTACATATTGCTTTATGGTGGCAATAAATTATTTAAATAAGAGCTATTTAAATTTGGATAAGTATTGTTCCTCAACCACAATTGGATTATAAAGGTCCCATTAAAAAATAGCAAGCATTTAAAATAACAATAAAAATGAAATAATAGCTAATATTTATTGAAAGCATTTACTATGTATCATTATTTCATCTATTTTTCATATGAATTTTATGAGATGGATACTATTATTATTATTCATGCTTTATAGATGAGAAAATGGAGGCTTAGATTAATTTGCCTGTGTTGATATAGCTGGAAAATATAGTCCAAAAGGGAAAGTGAAAACATAATCCTATCATCCAACGATAACTACGTACTCTTAAATTTTAAATAGACCGAGAACACTTTTTTTTAAAAATTTTATAAACTTAAAGTGTTTAACAAAGTGGTAGTCAAATAATGAACACTCAGGGTACCTTTATTGAATGATCAAGTGCATTCCACAAAAATACCATTGAATAAACTTACAAAGTAGTTGAATTATATTTTCTTGACTTAACCTGTTTGATTTAGCTTCCCCTTTTCTTCTTACACAGCTTACTGTCCAGAATGAAGTTTTCTACCTACTGATGTCAAAGACTGTTATTATGTCATAGGAAACATCACACTTCCCTAGCCCTGACCTTTACCTTTTTGAAAAAAAAACAGACAGGATAAATTCTCATATAAGTAAAGCTTCAAGGCTCTAACAAGCTGCATTTTTAGAAAAATTTTACTCAACTTTAATCCCTTGTGGGTTCTGTAGCTTTGACCAGATTTTTCTTTCCTGTTGAATTCTTGGCCTTGTATAATAAAACGATTCATGCTTTTCTCTGGATCCTTCCCTTTCATTTTTCTTAGCCTTTCTTCAAAATGTTTGTTATGCCAGCAATCTTGACTGGGAGTGTCACAGAAAGTGGCTGAGAGCTTGAGATTTTGGATTTTCAAATAACCATCACTTTTTGGCTCTGTGAGTTTGGGCAAGTTATGTAACTGCCTTAGGTAGGTTACATAATTGCCTCAGTTTTCTTATCTGGAAAATGGAAACAATAATATTATCTACCCTACACGGTTATTTTGAGGATCTTATTTGAAAGACACTGCATATAAGATTCTTAGCATAATGTCTGATTGATGTTTAAACATAAGAAAGGCTTTCTTTTCCCCCAAATATTATCTTGTAGAAGATTGAATGGCATTTAGTAAAAAGTTCTTATGAAGCCTCTCCTAAGGGATACATTGCAAAAAAATGTCAAAGTTTGGGGAAAATACATAAGTCCTAACGACCTCAGTGAATGTTAGTTACTTAAAGAGATCATCTGCCATCATAGCCTTAAAAAAGAAGCAAAAGAATTTAACATAGCTGTAGGAGTTGTTCCTGTAGGTTGTCCTCACAATTTTAAATACTATATGTTAGTGTAAACAAAACTTTTAAAGAGTCTTTAAGTGGGGCGCCTGGGTGGCGCAGTCGGTTAAGCGTCCGACTTCAGCCAGGTCACGATCTCGCGGTCCGTGAGTTCGAGCCCCGCATCAGGCTCTGGGCTGATGGCTCGGAGCCTGGAGCCTGTTTCCGATTCTGTGTCTCCCTCTCTCTCTGCCCCTCCCCCGTTCATGCTCTGTCTCTCTCTGTCCCAAAATAAATAAATAAATAAATAAATAAATAAATAAATAAATAAATAAAGAGTCTTTAAGAAAGGAAAATTCTGTGTTTGGGTTTGTGGACATTGGAATATATTCCTTCTGGGATGACTGGGTGTCTCAGTCTGTTAAGTGTCCAGCTTCAGCTCAGGTCATGATCCAGCAGTCAGTGAGTTTGAGCCCTCTGTCAGGTTCTGTGCTGACAGCTAGCTCAGAGCTTGGAGCCTGTTTTGGCTTCTGTGTCTCCCTCTCTCTCTGCTTTTCCCCCACTCATGCTTTGTCTCTGAAAGATGAATAAATGGTAAACAAAAATTAAAAAAAAAGGAATATATTCCTACAGGATGATGAGAAGAGTAAATGCCCTAATATAATGCTGGTGATACTTTAGGCATGGGTAGTATTGTTAGCAATTGCATTTGCACAGATTCAAACAATTGAGGCAGAAGCAAACACGATGAACTCTGGAGAACCATTAAGGCATCTCAGAGTGTGAATCCAGGGCCAGTAAAGACATGCTGACAAAGATGTGTGTGAAGAACTTGAATAAAATTATTTCAGGCAACATCAAGGTAGTAAAGAGTAATTCTGAATTAATGTAGTTCATATAATATGTGATTTTAAGCCTGAGTATAAAAGTTTGAAAAATCAGTCATTGAAAGTAAATATTTAAGTCTTCTACCTTCATGTAAAAGTTTATATGCCTAAGTTGGCTACAAACATTGTAGGCGGTCTTTTTATTGAGAAAAAGGGGGAAATTCTATTCTGGGTCATCATCTACTTTGGTAGATATGGTATTAAGTTCTAAAAAGTAAGCCATAATAATATTAGTAACAATATATATTTTTAAAAGACCAGATCTTAAAAGTAATCAACTTGATAATTTGAAATAGTTCATTCAGGTTTTTTGTCCCTACAAGGACTTTTTTTTTTTCCTCTTAGCTTACCATTACCTATTCTATTGATCTTTTAAGTTATTAAATCACATCTTCTTCTTGGGCACTAGAGTCTACAAAGATGACTTCCTCTTCCAAACACAGACTGTGATTGAAATTAAAACTCTCAACAGTGTTTGTTTTCCTCCCATCTGAACCCCCCAACTTTAAGTACACACACACACATATTTACACAGTCACACACTCCTTCATACTGGAAAATTAAAAAAATAAATCAACTAAAAAAACCAACAAAATTCGTAGGGTGCCTAAGTGGCTCAGTCGGTTAAGTGTCTGACTTTGGCTCAGGTCATGATCTTCTGGTCTGTCAGTTTGAGCCCCGCGTGGGGCTCTGTGCTGACAGCTCAGAGTCTGGAGCCTGCTTTGGATTCTCTGTTTCCCTCTCTCTCTGCCCCTCCCCTGATAATGCCCTGTTTCTCAAAAATAAATAAACATTAAAAAAAAAAAAAGTCAAACAACAAAATTCGTGATTTATTTCATGGGAGAGTTTTATCCATAATGCTTAGTATATGCTATGTGCCAGGTACTGTTTTATTTTTTATTTATTTATTTATTTATTTTTAAATTTTTTTTTTTTTCAACGTTTATTTATTTTTGGGACAGAGAGAGACAGAGCATGAACAGGGGAGGGGCAGAGAGAGAGGGAGACACAGAATCGGAAACAGGCTCCAGGCTCTGAGCCATCAGGCTCTGAGCCATCAGCCCAGAGCCTGACGCAGGGCTCGAACTCACGGACCGCGAGATCGTGACCTGGCTGAAGTCGGACGCCTAACCGACTGCGCCACCCAGGCGCCCCAACCAGGTGCTGTTTTAAAAATCATGCAGTCATTATCCTATTTAATCTTCACAACCACTTTCTCTTACTACTGTAACTCCTTTTTAAAGATGAACAACTGAGGCACAGAGAGGGTGAGCAGTTTTCTCTAGGTCACATAGTTAATAAGCTGCAGAGTCAGAATTTGAACACAGAATCTGACTTCAGATTCCAGGCCTGAATTTAATAACTTTGATTCGGCCTTCAGTGGCTAGGTGCTCTTGTTTATGATCATGTAAAGAAAATAAAGCAATACCTGCTAATCATTTATGACAATAAAAAATAATTGAGTTGAGGAACACCTGGGTGGCTCAGTGGTTAAGCATCCTACTCTTGGTTTTGGCTCAGGTTGTGATCTCATATTCATGAGTTGGAGCCCTGTGTTGGGCTCTGTGCTGACAGTATGGAGCCTGCTTGGAATTCTCCCTCTCTCTACCCCTCCCCCACTCATTCTCTCTCTCTCTCTCTCTCTCTCTCTCTCTTTCAAAATGAAAAAAATCAATGTAAAAATATTAAATTGTTAAAACCTCAAACAGTGGTAAAATTGATAAAATTCTTGATTATAGTTCCCCCTCACCTACCAGTTTCTATAGATAGCTATCATTAAAGTTTGTTATATATTATTTCAGATAATATGTGTATATACAGTGACATCACTGTAAAAACATTTTGTAACTTGAGACTTAGTTATGTGTTACGGATTTCTTTACATGAAAGATGTGTGTCTAACTTAATTTATTTTACTGGTTACATAGTTTGAATATATCACAATGTATTTGGTAATTTAAAATCAACTCTTCTTGATACTTAGATTATTTGTAATAGTGGAAAATTAAGAAAGTAGTATATGGAAATGAGTATTCTAGTCTTTCCTATCTCTGTATATACAAATTTTATCTTTCCAGTTTAGACCCCAGACTTTGGTGTTTCCTTGATGCTTCTCTTTCTATAACACTCGATGTCCAGTTCATCAGTAAATCCCATTGATTTTATTTTTTAAATATATGCTGGTAGTGGCCATTTCTCTGTACCTCTTACCACCATCATTTGGTCCAGACCCTCATTGCCTTTTATCTGGATGATTGTCATCATCTTGTAGCAGTCTGTCTACTTCTAAGAGTAATCCTTTAGGGGCACCTGGGTGGCTCAGTCAGTTAAGCATCTTACTTCAGCTCAGGTCATGATCTCAGGGTTCATGAGTTCGAGCCCCGTTTCCGGGCTCTGTGCTGACAGCATGGAGCCTGGAGCCTGCTTCAGATTCTGTGTCTGCTTCTCTCTCTGCCCCTCCCCCACTCACACTCTGTCTCTCTCTCTCTCTCTCTCTCTCTCAAAAATAAAGAAACATTAAAAAAAAGAAGTGATCTTTTAAAACTCAGATAAAAATTACTCTTTTCAAAGCCCTTCAGTGACTCTCTCACTCACTATAATCCAAAGTATTTGCCATGGTCTTTAAGACTCCCCATGAGCTAACATCGTACTATTTTTCTGACCTTGATCTCTACCACTCTCCCTCTTATTCACTGTACACCACCACATTAAAATATTCACTATCTCTTGAATGTAATAAGCACAATTTCTCCTTAGCGTTTTTGCGTTTGTTGTTTTCACTGCTTGGAAACCTTCAAGCCTCTCCTGCTTCCCCCATATTTGTCTGACTCACTCCTGCATTTCTCCTTTAGGTGTCTGTTCAAATGTTGCCTTATCATATTTGTCAAATTAATGTTGAATGAACATATCTTTATCCACTTAAATAAATGCTTGTGTCAAATAAATTTCTGGAACTGAGATTGCTTACTTTTGCACTGAGTGCAATTGTGTTTAAGAAATCCTTTGTTATTAAACTTCCCTCTTCACACCCATGCCTGTTTATTTTAGTATTCTCATGCCCCTCTTCAAAGTGGTTCTGTGGGTCTGTCACTGTTTCTACTGTGGAAGGCTGGCTTGCTTTCCCTCCCTCATGGGAGCTCTGGAGGAAAAGCAGGCACTAGGCAGCTGGTCTGATCCCCATGGGTCTCTTCACAAGGCTGTGATTTCAGGAGTGACCTTGGAGTATGACTGAGTTGTCATTAAACAATTTAATAGATGAAAGAATTTCCTCTTCATACTTCAGCCACATTTATTTTTCCCCAAATGTCTGGCACTAAGTTGTAAATATTTAATAGCACAAAGTTGCAAACAGATCTGATTTATTATACTGGTTTAACATTTCTAGACATATGAAATTGGGATAATCAGAGAAATCCTGGGATTTTAGTGGTGAAATAAAATCCCTGTCCATGTGTATCTTTAAAAAATTAGAATACCTTTGCTTATCTTTACCACCATCCTTTTAAGAAAATGGTATGAATACTGTTTAATTGCCAAATAAGTTGTGATTTGCATTGTCTCATGTGTCACTAGGAAACAATGATAGCATGAGTAATTGGAATCATAAAATTATGGAATATTTGAATTAGAAGACCTCATTTGTTTAATCCCCTAATTTTACAAAAAGGGAAACAGAAGTCTATAGAGGTTGGGTGACTTACTCAAGGTCACACAGCTAGTTAATGGTACAGATGGGTCTTCTGACTCCCCAAATAGTGCTCAGTAGCATCCATTGGACAGTGTCTGTGAAGCAAGCTCTGTGCTAAATGAAGTTCTACCCGCTAGATAATTCCTGTTTCTTCCAATTGTCCTGACACCCTGCAGTTTATTTAGATTATGTGATTGGGCCTCATATTTCTTCTGGAGCTAGTGGGATAAGGATCACCCTATTAGGGTGCTTAATTTTGTGCTAATGATCCTTCTTTCTGTCTGAAGTCTTCAGGTTACAGTTTTTTCAAAGGAACTCTGTGCTGCTTGTCCTTTTCTGCTTGCTGCATGATGTGCACATCAGTGCCTCCTGCAGCCTTCCACTTTTTAATTGCCTCTCCTTCCTAATGAAGCCTGTATCAGCTCCAGTGCTAATTGAACTTCGTCCTTCATTCAGACTGTGTTATTAAACAAATAGTCACAGTGTTTGGTCTCACTTTAATAGGAGCATTGATGTTTGCTTAACATCAAAAACTTATTAGTAATCTATTGAAAAGGCAATTAATGGAGGACATGTGGGTAAGGAAATTGAACTAGTCTGCAGTACAGGACAAAGAATGGCAAAGACACTCTGGTGTTCTAAGGTTTAACTGTCTGTATTCTGGAAGTTGCAAACTGATTGTTAAATTCTGGACTCCTAGCCCACATCTATGTAGTTATCATTTTTATGAAGTAGCATTTACATATCTAGTATTAAACTGAAGGGCAAACCAATTGTCTCTCTTGATTCCATCCTACCTCCCCATTAAAGAGAGACTTTTTAAAGAGACTTTTTCCCAAGCTTTTTAGCATATAGACTTGTATTTATCATTGTAGAAAATACTGAAGGGTAAGAAGATGCAAATACCTCATCTGTAGTCTGATCACCCAGAGATAAGCACTGATAAGATTTGGGTGTGTCCTCTTCTGTGATCCATTTTAACACATGTATAAAGACATTAAATTGGGTCACATATCATGCTGACCTATTGTTTGTTTATTTTTCATTGGTATATATCCTGGACAATTAATAGAAATCTATATATCATATTTAATGGCTTTGACATATCCTGTTGGATGGATAGGCTGTAATTTATTTTATCATATTGTTGAAGGCTTAGAAACAAATTTCTTTTACCTAGTTGTTTGTATGCCCTAAATGAACTTTATTGTTTGGGTAAGTAATATGAGATTAGGAAATCAAATTGATAGACTTCTCTGTTGTAAAACCATCATCCTCTGTTGTGTGAGTATATACAGAATTTGGTGTTATTAGACTGTAGACCTAGATCCTATAAAATCACTTTTGTGAGTATCAAATGTCCTGTACTTGTAATTATGCCAATAAAATAATTAAGAAACAACAGAAAGCTGATCAAGAAGTATTCTTAAGATAATGGCTTCTCTCTCTGTCCCAAAAAATAAATAAACGTTGAAAAAAGATAATGGCTTAAGGTGTGGATTTCCTCCTACCTGTGAACTCATAAATGATGCGTGGGTTCAGAGAGAAAACAAACTCTAAAATAGGAATCTAATGGTATTTGGTAATTGAGTAAAGCATTGCAGACCAAATTCTTTTTATTATCCATGTTAAATAGATATGAGGGGAGAAGAACCAATAATGGGTTACTCCATTTGTTCCACAGACCTTGGATATGACTGAAACTCCCATCTACATTAATAAGAGTCATGCATGGCTAGGTCCCCAGGCAATATTTAGTAAATGAATGGTGTTACTGCCTGCCAGGGACCCTTTTAGAAAGTGCTGTTGTCGAGAGAACCTAAATAGATATATATATATTCTGATTTAGTGAGGATTATGATGCATAAAATGTTGGTAATAGGTTTAAAAGATTAGCATAGACTGGCTTTCCATGAGATCATTTCTTATATATAAAAAATTAAATGTTATTTCTAATGTCATCATAAAAGTAAGGCTGGGGATTATCGATTTTTGGAGGCTTTTACTAGATAGTTTGATAATTGACTCTCTCAAGTTTTTAGCACTTGGCCCTGGGTTTGCTGTTTACCTTGCTTAAGCAATTTGGTGTAATTAATTTTAATAGCTGTATTTATTTTTAGGGTTTATACTTTGGTGGAAGGTTCCTCTAGTCAAAATCACATAGAATTATTTTCTCTTTGAATTAAAAGCATAGAATAGTTTAAAATTAGAATCTCCCTTATAAATTTAAATGAAGAGAGCAGAATGCAAAATCTTTTAACATATTAACGACCCCACAAAATGGAAATGTTTGTTGATGAGGATTGAAAAGAAACAAAAATGAAAGCAGTTAATTTGTTAGATGGCAAAATTGATGCGTGTTTTTTGTAAAGAATAAATAAAAATGGAGGAAGAGAGGGCTTTAGGTGAGATCTTATTTTGAATGCTTCCAAACAGCTGTGAGTTGATGCTCCTCTATCAAAAAATTTGGCTGCAAAAATAGTCATTGATCATATTGACTGCTAACTGTAATCAGTCAGAAATTGCACATTGTTCCATAGGCTTCTAAGACAAGAGGAAGGAAACAATGAGTAAAGGTTGTAAAACCTTATACTCTCTAGCGTTCCTCTTCTGTTTGTATCCAGGGCTTGTTGGTAGTTGGCCTGTAAGGGGTGTGTTTTCATATGATATGGGATCTCAGTATCTCTTAGGCTGACACCCTGTTCCTTCCAGTCTGATTATTATTTTTTTTTTTTTTAATTTTTTTTTTTTCAACGTTTATTTATTTTTGGGACAGAGAGAGACAGAGCATGAACGGGGGAGGGGCAGAGAGAGAGGGAGACACAGAATCGGAAACAGGCTCCAGGCTCTGAGCCATCAGCCCAGAGCCCGACGCGGGGCTCGAACTCACGGACCGCGAGATCGTGACCTGGCTGAAGTCGGACGCTTAACCGACTGCGCCACCCAGGCGCCCCCAGTCTGATTATTTTAAGGCAGCTATAAAAATTAAAAAAAAAAAAAAAAATTGATCAGAGGACTTTTTTCTTGTTGAAACAATTTTTACTTTAAAAAAAGGTGAAAAAAAGATTTTTCTTAAACATTTTTTCCCCTTGAGTCTCAATTTTATTTGTAATTTGTGCAATCTGTTTCCTTATTGTTGGAATTGTTTAATTTTTTTTCTTAACTGTTTCTAAACTCTGAATTTTGTATGCAATGCATATCTTTTGAAGAAAATTTGGAAATACAAATAAAGTAAAAACAAGAATAATTGATATTTTGCCCATTCAGAGATATATCAATGTTAAATTGTCTTATTTAACTCCAGGTTTTTTTTTTTTTTTTCCCCTTTCCAACACGGGTTCATGTGTGTGTATATTTTTACTGCTATACTAGGATAATGCTGTGATAAACCCTTCTGTGCATACATTTTCTATATAGTTCTGATTGTTTCCATAGGATAAGTTAAGATTGCATTAAATTCTTCTTAAGTTTTAAAATCGCGTTGGGGGATGGGGCTGGAGATGGGGATTGGGGACAGTGAAGATGTTAGAGGAGGGCAGGAGCCATGGTCCTTGAAGTATTTTCTTCCCTTTCAGTAATCTCTCCCAGCTGTCTGGGGATAGCAGCAAATCGTCTCTGGCTAGATTACAATTCTGAGGATCCCTAGTTGATATTTTGGTTAAGTGGAAAAAAAAAAGGTTAGGAAATATTCTTATGCATGAAGGTCACTCCTTAAAAATAATGTAGAAAAATGAAAGGTTATTTGAGATTGTTATATGCTATAAATATTCTCATCTGTAAATTTAGTTATTTTTTATTGGGGAAAATATGAGTCACACAGTATCCCAACTATTCCTTCTTTAAAAGAGAACTTGGGTTCAATAATGGAGACTCACAAACAGAGGAATAAGAGAAATATGAAGTTTTGCTTTTGAAAGAATACTGAAGTGGAAAATAGAAAAGCTGAAATCAACAACAATAACAACAACAACAAAAAGCCACATCCATTTGGACTAAACTACATGTATATATAACACAACTTTCCAAGCATAAAAAGAAAACTCTAGCCAAGGGAAATGAAAGAAATGCCTTTGAAAAACTGCTGAAATAGGCCTGTTGTTGAAATAGTTTTATTTCCCCTTTAGAAGATCTATTTACTACAATGCTGGGAATGAGAGGGATGATTTTGAATAAAGAATAGAGCCATTTAAGATGTTGTGCACAGTACCAGAATTTATGAAGACTGGTTTGAATTAAAACTAAATGTCACCAGCAAATAGAAGCTAACAGAAATGTACATTTCATTTATTGTATTGGGAATTGGGGAGGGGAGCTGGGATGGGCTTATTCTTACAGGACCTTTTTATATGGCACTAATTTTATGGGGAGAACTTAGACCTTAAAAAAGCATGTATTCTCTCAAATCTTCTTAGCTGTTGAGATTAATTCATTAATTGGCAAGAGTTGGAATCATACCTCCTACTTCATCTAGTGCAAGAAGGAAAAAATTCAAATGTTTAATGCAGTCATTCATGTGGCAAATTTGTGTTATATGCCTAATCCTTGTCAGGTGTCACTTCTGCCACTGTGAGTACATTGGTGAAGCGGACAGGTCCTTGTCTTTAGGAGCTTCTAAAATTGGGGGAAAGGCAATACATAGCAGGAGAGGGGTGAGTGGTCTGCCAACAATTAAAATTGGGTAGTTGGGAGATGCTGGGGGGCACATTTCAGGCCAAGTGTTTAGGGAAGGTCTCTGTGTCACATTTGAGAGGGCCTTCCAGGATAATTCTATAAGCCTGCGCCTTTCTTCTGCAGTTGAGAGTATCTGTCTTTCCTCTTTCTGTGGCCTTCACCTTCTTGTCAAGGGCTTTACTGTTACGATTTGCTTTGAAGAACTGTAAAACTGAAATAAAGATGCAGTTTAAAAAAAGAGCTGGAAATGCATTTTTTATAAATCAGAGGCTCAGGTGCACCATCATTTTCTCAGCTCCAAGAAAATCATAAATTATTTTTTATTAGAGGGAATTACTGCAGCTCTAGATCTTAATGATTGCTGAACAGGAGCTCTTTTTCCCCCCCCCCTAAATATCAAGTAGCTGCCAGTTTTAATTTTCTTTTAGAATTTGCACATTCAAAACATTGTTTTAGCTGTTGAACAAAACTGTCTCTTATATCCAGGGGACGGTGCCAGAGTATGAAATGCACATCTTGGTTTGATTTCTTCCCCTCCAGCCTGATACATGGGTAAAAACCAGCCTTGTGTTTTATGATTAGAGGGCTAGTGTTCAATATTAATCACTGTGGAAAGAATCAAATTCCAGTGTTACCCTTTAGTATTTTCATGCCCAGAATTTGTGTAATTGGGAGTTTGTGAGGAAGTCGACCACATTCCTGCCATCCTTACTTGATGGTACCAAGTGGTTCTTTA
The DNA here is from genome assembly GCF_022837055.1 of Prionailurus viverrinus. NCBI lineage: Eukaryota > Metazoa > Chordata > Mammalia > Carnivora > Felidae > Prionailurus > Prionailurus viverrinus. Next base: position 186,001,776 of record NC_062561.1, on the reverse strand, counting down.
TCATGTACTATTAGTGCAATAATTCTAATACCTGGGATTTTAAGCACCAATAAAATGGAAAAAAAATTTAATAAATATGTATTCAGTATTTGTTATAATGTCAGATGCTGTTTTAGGGGACGGAGAAACAGTAGTAAATAAAAAGAGAAAAGAAATAGGCAGAAATTGCTGCTGTCATGCAGAGTACATTCAGATGAGGGGAGTTGTTAGACAATACATAAACAAATAATGCCAGATGGTGATAGATACTAAGAAGAATTGCAGAAAAGGGATAAAGGTATAGTCATTGTGGGAGTGAGGCCTACAATTTTAGAAAGAAGAAAGTTTGGCTTGTGAAAATTCTCAGATGGCAGGTAACTTCTGAGTATAGATGGGAAGGAGGTAGGGGGGCAAGACAATGAGAATATCTGGGTAGGTGGGAGCAGCAAATGCAAAGGCCCTGAGGCACGTGCATACCTAGTGGTCTAGGAGCAGTAGGGGAGACACTGTAGCTAGAGTATGGGGGTGGGGGGAGGAAGGAAGGGTTCTAGGAGATAAGCTGAGAGAGAAGATTACAGAGCCAGATCACGTAGATGGTTATAACCCATTATAAAGACTCTTTGGCATTTGGTTGGAATCAAGTGGGGAGTTATTTCAGAATTGTGACCACAGGAATGTTCCGATTTAACTTCAGAAGAATACACTAAAGGAGGGCAAGGGAGGAAGTAGAGAGACCAATTAGGAGACTATTTCAATCATCCAGGCAAGAGGAGATGGTAGTTTGCAGTCGCAGTTAAGGCGGTGAGAAGTTGTCTGATTCTTGGTGTTTTGAAATCAGAGCCAACACGTTTTACTGTTGGGATGAATGAGGGATGTAAGATAATGCAGAGAGTTGTGGATGAGTCCAAGGTTTTTGGCTGGAGCAATTGGCAGGGTAGAGTTGCTGTTTACAGAGAGTGGGAGGACGCTGTCTGGCAAGGGTGCAGGTTTGATGGGGAGACCAGGAGCTTGGTTTTGAATATATTGGGTTTGAGATGCCCTACCCACTAGATAGATATCCAATGGAGAGGATAAGCAAGATACCAGGGATGGGTGGCTCAGGTTGGAAGTATAAGTTTGGGAGCAATCAGAGCCAGATTATGTGTTTTCTCTGCTATTGTGCACACTGCCTTGTGTGCTGTGCTGTTTGTGACTTGCATAAAATTGGTGTTTGCAGTACCTAGAACTGTAACCCAGGTTGAAAGCCAGCCTCTCAAATTTTATCTCTTGCTTAATTCTGAACTGGGAGTGATTCTGTGTTTTGTTTTGGTTTTATTGAATTATCCCCGCAACACCCCATCACAACCAAGTAGCTTCTTATTACCCTTATTCTCCAAAGGATGGGGGTGAGGGGCAAAGGTTCTGAAGGCGATTTATTAGCCTCAGGAAGAGGATGTCTTTTTGAAATTCTTCTGAGAGGAGGCTCTTTCTGAGATTTTTTGTTACCTTTCCAATTAACCCATCTTAAAGTTGATTATGATTTTAAGTTTCATGATGCAATAATCTGTAACATTTATATAGTGCCATTATCTCTTTCCAAGTACTTTGTGAACATTTGTTAATTGCTTTCTCTGTTACCCCAGGAGGCAGATAGAGACACATTTGCATTCATTGTAGGAGTTTCCAGGCAGTGGGGGTTTGAGCAGTGAAGCGACTGCCCATCAAACACCTGGCCAGTCAGGGATAAAGGGATTCATAATGCAAGTAATGATAATGACTCATTTCCATTAATTATTATTATTTTAGTACCTGCAACATTCTCTTCATAAAAGTCAGAGCCCAAAATGAAAGAGGTGTTTTCTTTCCCTAGAGATCACAACTGATAGGCAAACTTGATGAACAGATGGGAGATACTAAGTACCAAGAGGATAAATGAGAAATGAGAAATGAGAAGGGGCCAAAGTTGCCTTAAGCACTTCTAATTATGGAACAGGGGACTGTTACCCAGGAGGATCTTAAAGTATTATGGTAGAGTAAGAGTAGAAATCACTTGGCTGACTGGAAACTCAACTTCATTTTTACTTTAATTATTGGAGGACTTAGACAAAAATATTTTCTTTCTTTTTTGAGAAACTCATTGACAAATTTATTTTTTTTTTTTTTTTTTTTTTTTTTTTTAAATTTTTTTTTCCAACATTTATTTATTTTTGGGACAGAGAGAGACAGAGCATGAACGGGGGAGGGGCAGAGAGAGAGGGAGACACAGAATCGGAAACAGGCTCCAGGCTCCGAGCCATCAGCCCAGAGCCCGACGCGGGGCTCGAACTCACATACCGCGAGATCGTGACCTGGCTGAAGTCGGACGCTTAACCGACTGCGCCACCCAGGCGCCCCATTGACAAATTTATTGATATTTCCTATATGACAGACATTTCACAGGCTCGAGAGGATTTAGTGGTGTATAAAAGAGACTAATGTTTGCAGAGTGTATATAATGAAATTAATATGTGTTCAGTATTTACCATTTGCCGGGCCCTCTCCTATTACTACAGTTAACAAATAATTGAGTAACAATAGTCCTGTTATTATCCACATTTTATGGAGAATAAAATTAAGACACAGAATAAGTGACTTGCTCCAGTGTGCAGTTAGTACATGGTAGGGCTTTAGTCCAAAGAGAACCACTTTGCTTTAGTTTTGTTGTCTACATTAAGTATTGGAGATGAAGGGGGTACCTGGTTTGAGTAATTCATCATAACTACTTAAAATGATAAAATTCAACATATTGATCTTAAATTTTTGAGAGCCAAAATGCATGCATCAGAATTATGTCACAGGTCAGAGGAAAAAATGGTCTCATATTGTTTTACTCCCAAGTTTTTGCCTTGGGCAGGTAGTAGTTGGGTTATTCCATTCTTACATATTGGCTTTCCTGTTCATCTATATTTAATGAAGGCTGCTGGTTTTTTGAGATAGGTCTTATTTCTAGGATACTTGGAGATGATAATTCAGGGCTAGCCTTAGGCAAAATTGTGAAGTATGTTGAGTTAGTATTCTTAGATATATTCTCAGTCTTGCACTATCTTCTCACCCTCTTTTTACTCATTAATACAACCCCTTCTCTCTTTTTTTCCCTACAAATAAAATGAATAAAAGTGATTTAATTTAACTCTTTCTTTCCACACAATAACTTTTATGTATTTCAAGAGGGATTCTGCTTTTTGTGATGAAATGTCATACAAACATTAATTAGACCCATGGTAAAAGTCTTAGGGGACCTTCAGAACATGTTAATATCTTCAAAGAATTATGTACGATGCAGTGGAAAGAGTACAACTTTTGTGTTGGATAGAATTGGGTTTTAATTCTTAATCATTTATAAAATGTGGAATGCTGGGCAAAATATTTTAGTCATTGGAGGCTCATTTTTATAATCTAAGTAGGATTATATAATTTCTAATATATGTGAAATGACTTTTTCTGACTGGCATTTTATAGGTACTTAATAAATGGTTGCTGTTTGCTAGTTTTCACTCAGCTAATGTTTGAATAGCTATTACATATGGGCTAGGTTCTGGGAAGAGAAATTATGGTGCGATGCAATTATTGTATATACTAATAAAAAAGACAATGACAAATAATAGTCCCTTTGAGCCTTAGTCACTGGAGTAGGTCCCCTCCCTTCTATCTCCCCACCCCCCCACCTTTTTTTTTTTTTTAAATTTTTTTTTTTTTCAACGTTTATTTATTTTTGGGACAGAGAGACAGAGCATGAACGGGGGAGGGGCAGAGAGAGAGGGAGACACAGAATCGGAAACAGGCTCCAGGCTCCGAGCCATCAGCCCAGAGCCTGACGCGGGGCTCGAACTCACGGACCGCGAGATCGTGACCTGGCTGAAGTCGGACGCTTAACCGACTGCGCCACCCAGGCGCCCCTCCCCACCCCCCCACCTTTTATTGTTGAGTACTCTGGTAACTAAAACACTCTTCTTAGTGGCCATTACAACCCTATTCTGGTAAGAACTGTCTACCTATATCATTTTGCTTTTGTCCTAAACTTCAAGAGACTGGCCATGAATGTTGCTACTTCTCTTCCTGTGGATTCTTCATTGCTGCTTATTTCCTGCTGTGTTCCTTATACGATGAGGAATTTGGGCATTTTTATTGCAGTGTCTAGATGTTTAACATCTGTCCTGGACTGCCTCCCTGAAATAGTGAGGACCTGAATCAGGCTCCAGTGGTAGTAAAGTAGAGGAGTGAATTCCAAAACTAAGTATAAGTAGGAAGCAAAAGACAGGAACTTGTTTTGCAAAGTCTAAACTTGCAAGAATAGCAGTGCCATTAACCAAAATTTTGAGCACAGAATGAGTGAGAAGAGAAGGGTACAGGTCTGGGCAATAGGAAGATGGTTCATCTTTAGATTTACCAAGTTGACATGTTTGGTATTTATCAAAATGGAGATATTCTGTAGTTATGCTAATAAAGATTTTTGGGAGCACAGACATTATTGTATATATTTCTCAGAGTATACTTTTATTTCCCATGGTATACTGTGACTGAATGTTTGGACATTGAGTAGATCAGGAAAGAAACTAGAATTTGATGGAGGAGTATGGGCTGAGAAGAGAGAGATGAGATAATAGGGATCAGAGAGTTTTCTGCACAGTGATGATATTTAAAGCTATGAGACAGGATTAAAATATCAAGAACAGAAAGAGGTGCAAAAGTGGAAAGAGCAGAGAGAAGCATCTCTGCTTCTGGGAAGCATCTCTGTACTTCTCTGGGAACTCACAGTGTAGGAGGTGCAAGAGGACCTGTGTTGAAACAGACACACAGGAAAATAATGATCTTATGAGATAAGAGAGTTATGGAAGATAAGCTATCAAGACTATGAATGGCTGCATCGGGGTCAAAAAGAAGGAGGATTGAGAAATGAATCTAGGATTTTTTGTGATGAACTGGTCACTAGAAACTTTAAAAGAAGTGGTTTGGGCATGATAGTTGCCATACTTTGCTGTGGATTAGGAGGGGGCACGTGCGAGATGTTCTATCAAGATTTTGGATAGTGAAGAGGGGAAGGGAAGCAGATAGAAAGCAGAAGATTTAAGTGATTGGGCTCAAGGAGAGGTAGACTTAGAAACAACTGTAGGTGGAGGAGAAGGCTCAAGTGGAAAGACGGGGAAAAAAAGAGCTTAAGTCTCTTTTTAGAAAATAATGGTAGTTCTAATTTCCAAGACTAGTGGGAAGAAGATAGATTAGATACAGATAAATGCTGAGGAGGATGAAATAATGTTTAAGATTTAAGGAGAAGTCTTGATATAGGCATTTTGGAGGTCTTTAATTTTATTTTTGAGCAGTAATTGTTCCAGATGAAGAAGATTGCAGATATTTGTGCTGGAACACATCACCTCCATTTTACAGTTTTCTCTAGTAATGCTGATGGGTGTGTTTGTGTTCTAACATTAAAGTTTTAACAGTTTAATTGATGATAGGATAGAAATTTGTGCCTTTGGAGTAGCTGGGTGGCTCAGTTGATTAAGCATCTGACTCTTGGTTTTGGCTCAGGTCATGATCTCATGACTCCTGGGATTGAGTCCCAGCATGGAGCCTGCTTTGGATTCTCTCTTCCTCTCTCTCTCTCTCTCTCTACCCCTCCCCTGCTCTGTCTCTCTCTCAAAATAAACATTACAAAAATTTGTGATGTATTTCTGAATGTAACCTTAAATATAATTAGTTTTCTATTTTCTATATTTATTCACACATTTTTAAGTCACATTTTGTGATTAAAAATAGGATTTTCAAAACTGAAAGTATCCAAGGGAACATACCATCTAGCCCATTAAGTTGATTTCAGCTTATTAGCAGCCTGTAGTTTTTGTTTTCCTTGTGTTTTATTGAGACTACGACCTTTCTTAGGGTGATGAGATAATCCTATTTCTACAACTCTGTCTCTAGAGAGACAGGTAGAGAGCTGAGATTTAGGAAAGCCCAGTTATTATTCATGTGGCTTTAGTTTCTTCTCATGTCACAGGGCGTAATAATATCTTTCTCCTATATTTCCCAAAGCATATACGAGAAATCACAATTAAAAAAAAAATCTTTGAATACTTAAAATCCATAGTATGTTAGTCATAGGCCCTGGAGAAACCCATTAGCTTATTTGGAAGATCAATATTTTACAAGTTTTAAACTGTGTTATTTCTAAGATTTGATATTTTAATTTAAAGGAAAGATTTTAAAGAGGCTATTAATTTAGTATCTGGTATATTTATTTAAGTACAAAATATAAATGTAACATTCTGTGTTTACCGTGTTATCCATTATCTAAATAGATGATAGAGTCATAGTATTTTATCAAGAATCTATATGTCAAGCATTTCATACTGTATTTGGACATGGGATTGGGAAACAAAATTAAATATGCAATGATCAAAATACTAATGTGTATAGCTCAGATATATATGTAGAGTTTAAGAGAAGGGAAAATCCATATGGGCTCTCACAGTTTGAGACAGCTTCCTTAAAAAGGAGGCTCAAGGTATATCCTGAAGGATGGGAATAACTTGAGGTAAGTGGAAAGGTAAATATGAAGTTTCAACTGGGAATTATCCATGGTATTTTATTTTAACGTGAAATTACACATTGTTTAAAACAAGTTATGTTTGAAACTTTAATCATTGGCTATCATGCCAGTATTAACATTCATACCTACTTTCACACACATACACATCTCTGTACACATAGTTCATGGGTGGTGAAGTGCTAAAATGTCTAACCTTTCATTAGACTTGTATGATGGGGGGTCAGCTATTGCTTCAGTTTTGAGGGAATGACCCAGGGAAGTTGATTTTATTTCTCCAAATTAAAAAAAAAAAACAAAAACCCTCTTATTTATCTTTGACAGACTAAGATAAACTGTTTACTTAATTACAGTAAAAATAATCAACAAGTTGAACTGGACAATAAAAAAGTTTTGTTTGAGGGGTGCCTGGGTGGCGTAGTCGGTTAAGCGTCCGACTTCAGCCAGGTCATGATCTCGCAGTCCATGAGTTTGAGCCCCGCGTCAGGCTCTGAGCTGATGGCTCAGAGCCTGGAGCCTGTTTCCGATTCTGTGTCTCCCTCTCTCTCTGCCCCTCCCCCATTCATGCGCTGTCTCTCTCTGTCCCAAATAAATAAATAAACGTTGAAAAAAAAAATTTAAAAAGGTTTGTTTGAATGGTTAATTTACACACAGTGGTGAGGGCTGGGGCGTTGATCCCATGGAAGAAGTCCAACAAACCATGTGGTTTCTGGAAGAAGGGAGGGGTGCTAGGAAGACACAGCAGTAAATACCCCATTACTCTGTATTTGAAGACTATGTTTATTGTATCACCTGATATTCCCTACATAATTTTTCCCTCTGAGTTTGGTACTTGTGAAAATGCTTTGTGCTGCAAGTCAGAGAATACTCAAATTTAACAGCATTGCTTATTGCATTAACGAAAGTACACGGAGAGGCTGCTTTGACAGCTCATTGATGTCAGTAAAACTCAGGGGCTTAAGTCTTTTGTCCATCCTTTGTAATTCCTCTGTTCCCTTCCTTTTTTCCTGGTTACAAAATGTACATAAATGCAAGTTCTGGTACATCAATATACATAAATGCAAGTTCTGTTCAAGGTAGGAAACAGAGGATCTGCCAGAGTGACTAGAGATACAGATCTCCTCATGTTATCCTGGCTTTTTGTCAGGCACAGAAAACTCAGGAGAGCTTTAGCACATTGATTGATTGCTTGATTGGTTGGTTGAGAGAGAGAGAATCATAAGCAGGCTCCATGCCCAGTATGGAGTGCAATGTAGGGCTCAGTCCCATGACCGTGAGATCATGACCTGAGCCAAAATCAAGAGTCAGATATTCAACTGACTGAGCCACCCAGGCACCCCTTATTTTATTATTAAAAATCAGTTTATTGAGTTATAATTTACCCAATTTAAGGGTGCACATTAAATTTTCACAGTGTGTATAGTCATGTAATAAAAACCATAAACATAACACAGAACCTTCACATCACTCTGAAAAGTTGAGATTTTTTTTAATGGATCCAGGTGGAGTACAATTTCTTTAACTGCCATTCTTAAAATCCTTCTATCCATGATGATGTTTTCATGGTGTTGATTCTGAAATCTTAATGAAAGCTGACATTACAGTAATAGCTAATGTTTATTAAGTGCTTTTATGTACTAGTTACCACACTCTTTGACATACATAACCTCTTTTAACCTCCATACATATTTGACATACATTGTCTCCTTTAATTCTTGAAACAACAGGATGGGATAGGCTCTATAGACAGGCCTGCTTCTAGTCTATGTGGTGCCATTGTGTGAAGAGAAAAGGAAAGCCTCTTTGGTTGGAGGGAGGGGACAAGTCTGGCTAAATAGAACAGGGATGGATTTTGGCTCCTTCCTTTCCCCTAAACCAAACACCTTTATGGAATGCATCAACATTGCATCTGGATGAGGCAGCCTTGTCAGTAGTTACCATTTTATGATATGCAAACTTCTGGTTTGAGAAGTAAATTGACCTATTTATGGTTATATAGACAGGAACATATCTTGGCTTTTTATAAGCTTTGGTAGGTTTTTTTAAAATTTATTTTTTAATGTTTTTATTTATTTTTGTGACAGAGAGAGACAGAGATGAGCAGGGGAGGGTCAGAGAGAGAGGGAGACTCAGAATCCAAAGCAGGGTCAAGGCTCTGAGCTGTCAGCACAGAGCCCGACGTGGGGCTTGAACTCACAGACTGTGAGATCATGACCTGAGCTGAAGTTGGACACTTAACTGACTGAGCCACCCAGGCATCCCAGCTTTGGTAGGTTTATGGAGAAATGTAATTGACTAAACAATTCCTTGAGTTGTTTCCTCATCAAGTTTTGCTTCCTTCCTGTTATCTATTTACCCATTCTCATATACTTACTCAGGTTTATCTCTCTCATTGATTTATTCATGTAGAGTAATTTTCTCAGTTATTACACTATTAACAATTATTGCAATTACTATATGTTCATGGAACCTTGTATAATTATATTTATCTTTTTAGTGGAAATTAGTTTTAGATGATAATTATTACATTAATTTTTAATCGACTAGTTACTAGCAACCTGTATGAATGAGTTTGTTTGTATTCAGATACATAAAAAGCTCATATGTATGAGGTTTTTTGTTTCTGATAAAATCCTTCATAAAAAAATCTCAGACCTCTTTGAATAACCATGTATCTTGTTTTATTAGTCATGGAAGGTTATTAGGTTCTATTAAATTGCATGATGATGCCATAACATAAAATGACAAATCTGGTCTAGTATTATGTATCTTGTACAACTTCTATGTAATTTTATGATTTTAAAGCTGTCACAGAAAATCCCAGGGGAAATATCTTTGGGAATTGCAAAACAATTGTTTTGAAATAAATTGTTTAGAAGTTGTCAGTCTGTACTAGATTTTGTGAATGTAACCAGTAATTGGAATTTTCTTCTTTTTCCTGTTGTTGAGAGCAAGTAAATTAAAATTGGATGTTCATTTCTTGCTAGTTAAGTCCATGGTTTACTCATCTTGTCTTCTGAAAAATAGATATAATTAGATCTTTTGCATAATTTACTAAATATTCTGTAAAGCACAATATACAGATTAGTAAACAACTAGAAAGGTTGGCAGAAAAAACTCCCAATTAGAAAATTATTGATTAGTTTGTTGAAGCTGATACAATATTCATGTCATATTTTCAGATTCTAGGACTATAAAGCAAGTAACTTAACCTGGAGTATCTACTGTCTGTTAAAATCAAAGAAGCTGCCAGTTCCTTTGAGACACACTACTTTTTGTAGTAAACTTGTTTCATTGTTTCTTCCATTTTGTTCTTGTTTCTCAGAGATAATCCTTCTCCATTAACTATCATAAGAGCTCTTTTATGCAAAACAAGAACTTTTTTTTTTTTTTTTTTTTACAATATGCCAATTCAAGGTTTAAATCTGGGACAGCACATTACCCTAGAGCAGTGGTTCTCAAAGTGTGGTTCTTAGATCAGTAGCATCTGTCTCATCTGAGATCTGATTGGAAATGGGAATTCTAAGGCTCCATCCCAGACCTGCTAGATAGAAACTCTGCGATGAGCCCAGGGATCTGTCTGTGCTTTAGAAGTTCCCCAGGAGATTCTGATGCATGCTAAGATTTGAGAACTACTACCCTTAAAGGAAATTTAGTGTAACCAAATTACTTAGGTTGTATTCATTATTTAAAATATTTTACTCCTGGTAGTAGCGCTTCTAAGTCACAGGGTATGGACATATTCAACTTTACTAGGTAATGCTAAATAGTTTTATAAACACTTGTTCCCATTTGGATTATCACCATATCACCAATCCTATTGAAAGCCTTACTCTATATACCTAACTTTGTCAGGCACTTTAATTTCTATAAATTTGGTGGATATGAAATGGTATTGAGTTTTAGACTTAATTTGAATATCTCTTATGAGGTTTAATATCATTTTGTATATTGGCCCGTCATGTTTGCACTTAAGTAAATTGCTTATTTTTATCTTATGTCCATTGCTTGATTGGGTTGTCTTTTTTGATTCATAGGAGTTTTAAAATATTCTAGATACTAATACTTTGTCATTTTATATTTCAGATATCTTTTTGTTGGTTATAATTTTTCTTTTCACTCTTTCTGATCTATCTTAGAAGAAAGAAGTTTCATAATTTTAATGTCAAATTTATTCATATTCTTATTTATAATTTTTATTTCTATGATTTTTAAAAAAAAATCCTTTTCTACTCAGAAAACACAGAACTATTTTCTGGAATTTTTTCCTCAGAATGTGTTTAATGTTTTGTCTTTAACATTTAAGTCTTTAGTTCATATTAAAATTATAAATGTATACATATATACATACATTTTGTTGAAGTATAATTCACATAAAAGAAGATATACCCATTTAAAGTATACAGTTCAGGGGCACCTGGCTCAGTCAGTTAAGCCTCCAACTTTAGCTCAGGTCATGATCTCACATTCGTGGGTTTGAGCCCTGCATCAGGCTCTGTGCTGACAGCTTCGGTTTTGGTGTCTCCCTCTCTCTCTGCCCCTCCCCCACTCACACTCTGTCTCTGTCTCTCAAAAATAAATATTAAAAAAAATTTTTAGGGGCGCCTGGGTGGCTCAGTCAGTTAAGTATCCGACTTCGGCTCAGGTCATGATCTCACAGTTCATGGGTTTAAGCCCCGCGTCGGGCTCTGTGCCGACAGCTCAGAGCCTGGATCCTGCTTCAGATTCTGTGTCTCCCTCTCTCTCTCTGGCTCTCACCTGCTCACACTCTGTCTCTCTCAAAAATAAATAAACATAAAAATTAAAAAAAATTTTTATAAAAAAATGCAGTTCAGTTTTTGACAAATGTGAACACTTATGAAACCACCACCACAATCAAGATGTAGAACATTTCATCACCTCACAAAGTTCCGTTGTGTCTTGTGGTTAGTCCTTCAACTCAACCACTGATCTGTTCTGTAACCAGAGATAAGCTTTATCTTTTCTAGAATCTCTTATAAATGGAACCATACAGTATGTATTATTTTGCATCTGGCTTCTTTCACTCAGCAAAATGTGTTTGAGATTTACCTACATTGTTGTATGTACTAGTAGTTGATTCCTTTTTATTTTCTTTTTTGCTGAGTTCTGTTACCTCCCATTGTGTGGATATATTCCACAAGGTGGGTATCTATTTACCTGTTGATGGACTGTTTTCAGTTTTTTGACCATTGTGAATAAAACTGCTATGAACATTTGTATTTAAATCATTTTGTGGACATATGTTTATCTTAGGAAAATATCTAAGAGAGATGAATTTATGTTTAACTTTATAAAAACTGCCGGTTTTCAAAGTAGTATTTTTTGTGTTACCACCAGCCACATATGAGAATTCCTGTTACCTCACATTCTCACCAACACTTGTTATTGCCAGTGCTATTAATTTTAGATAGATGATACTAAAATTATATAAAAACTGGTATGGTTTAAGGGTGAAGATGGCAGAGTAGTAGGGAGACCCTATGCTTGCTAAGGCCCTCAAGCATGGCTAGATAAATATCAAATCATCGTGAACACCCAAGACCAATCTGAGGACTGAGAACAAACTGCACATCTAGAGGGAGAAAAATGGGCCACATTGTGGAAGGTATGAACTGCAGTGAGTCTATTAGGGGGAGGAAATAATTGCGGGTGTTATGGAGGGAATGGAACCCTGATTATGGAGAGAGTAGAGAGAGAGAAAGACAGAGAAAGAGAGAAAACAGTGCACAGGGGATTGCAGAAGAAAAACTCTTCCCTGACAACATTGGGAAAAGGAAAGGGGCTGATTATCACAAGTTTTTATAAATAGTAGAGCTCAAAATCTGGTTTTAGGAGGCTGTGCAATTGCTGTTGTGCCTGGAAGGCTTAGGGGTCCTCCTATGGGGAAGGAGGGCAGAGGCCTGGGAACAGACAGCATGGTCTGAGCATCTCCTGGGTCACACAGGGAGAAACAATATCCCTTCTTGGAGTGCATTTGGCAGAGGTAGCACTTCTTAGGGGACAAAAATGGTGGGTACCATTGAAGGGCCCCTTTAATTAACATAGCAGCAGAAGTACCTGCTGAAGGCAGCTAATCTGGAAGCCAACTTTTGGCTGTGCTTTACTGTAAATACTGAGTTCCCTGTGTAGTCATGCAGTTGCAATTCTGGGACAAACTGGCACCAGCCACGGCACAGCTAGACTGATCCCCCAGGTCAGTGTGAGTCCACTCTGCACCAAGTCCCTAAAATTCGGGGTTTTTGAAATCCAGCCACACACCTAAGATAAAACACAGGAGTACTGTGCTGCCAGGCAGGTAGATAGTGTGGACACAGACAGGGTGAAAGCAGAGTTCTGATGGAAATCTGGGACACAAGAGGGGAGATTGTTTGCTCTTTTGTGAGGACTTCCTGAATAGCAGTGCGTGTGAACTGTCCCTGGAGACTAGAAAATGGGGTGTTGCCATTTTTCCCCCCTGCCCATCATCAGGACAGACTTCAGTGAGCATCACAGTGCTTCCCAGTGGAAGCTGGAGCCATTTACACCAAGTCTCGCCCCACTGCCTTGATGGATGGATGCATCTTTAGGGCCAGACTGCCTGAGAAACAGTGCAGCAGGCCTTTCCCTGCAGAAGACCAGCACAATCCCCTGCCTTTCCCCTCATTCCTGTATGCATTAAGTCTGATCACAGATTGTTGCAAAGTTTCAGCTCTAGTGGAAATAGGATTGGGTTTATTAAAAAACAATTTTTTTTAACATTTATTCATTTTTGAGAGACAGAGACAGAGTGTGAACAGGGGAGGGGCAGAGAGAGGGAGACACAGAATTTGAAGGAGGCTCCAGGCTCTGAGCTGTCAGTGCAGAGCCTGACGTGGGGCTTGAACCCACAAACCGTGAGAGCATGACCTGAGCAGAAGTAGGATGCTTAACTGACTGAGCCACCCAGTCACCCAGGATTGGGTTTATTTCAACAAATGGACCAAATAACACCTATTTAAAATTCATGCACTGGACAAGGTCCAAACATTCCCCACTGCAGGCAAGGAGAAACTCTGCAGAAGATTGACTTGAAACAGCAGCCAAAAACACAACAGGAGAGTGCACACTCTGAAACACTTTCCTAAGTGCCAGATCCCGGAGAGTATAGGACCTCTTCTAAATATAGCTATTACTCTCAGGATCGGGAAATATAACAAGCTTTCCTAACACACACACACACACACACACACACACACACACACACGTGACTTAGATGAAATGACAAGATGGAAGAATTCATCCCAAAGTAAAGAACAAGAGATTATGGCCAGGGATTTAATTAAAACGGATGTAAGTACATGCCTGAACCAGAATTTAAAACAACAATCGTAAGGATACTAGCTGGGCTTGAGAAAAACATAGAAGACATTAGAAAATCTTCTACAGAGGTAAAAGAACTAAAAACTAGTCAGACTTAAAAAAAATGCTATAACCCAGATACAAATATGACTGGATAATGACAATGAGGATGGACAAAGCAGAGGAACAAATCAGTGATATAGAAGACAAAATTATGGAAAATAATGAAGCTGAAAAGAAGAAAGAATAGTATTAGATCATGAATGTAGACTTAGGAAACTCAGCAAGTCCATAAAGCCTATTAACATTCCTGTCATATGAGTCTTAGAAGAAGAAGAGAGAAAAAGGGGCAGAAAGTTTATTTTAGCAAATCATTGCTGATGACTTCCCTAATCTGGGGAAGGAAACAGACATTGAAATGCACAGAGAGCTCCCATAAAATTCAACAAAACCAGCCAACACCAAATATAATAAAAATTTTAAAATATAGAGATAAGGAAAAAGTCCTGAAAGCATGGGGGAAAATATCCCTAATCTACAAGGGAAGGCAAATCAGGTTTGCAGCAGATCTCTCCACAGACACCTAGCACAGCAGAAGGGACTGCCATGATATATTCATTGTGCTGAAGAGGAAAAACATGCAGCTAAGAATCCTTTATCCACAAGTCTGTCATTCAGAATAGAAAGAGAGAGAAAGAGTTACCCAGACCCCCCCCCCCAAAAAAAAACCCACCACAACAAAAAACAAAACCAAAGGATTTCATGACCACTAAATCAGCCTTGCAAGAAATATTAAAGGGGACCCTTTGAGTGAGAAAGACCAAAAGAATAAAGACTAAAAAAGAAATAGAAAATCTCCAGAATCAGTGACTTTATAGGTGATACAATGCTATTAAATTCTTATGTATTGATAACTACTCTGAATGTAAATGGACTAAATGCTCCAATCAAATGATATAGGGTATCAGAATGGATAAAAGAACAAGACTCATATATATGCTGCTTACAAAAGACTCATTTTAGACCTAAAGACACCTGCAGATTGAAAGTGAGGGGTTGGAGAACCATCTATCATGTTAATGGATAGCAAAAGAAAGCTGGAGTAGCCATACTTCTATTAGACAAACTAGATTTTAATTTTTTTTAATGTTTATTTACTTTTGAGAGAGAGAGAGAGAGAATCTGAAGCAATCTTTAGATCTCCAGGCTCTAAGCTATCAGCACAGAGCCTGATGCGGGGCTTGAGCTCACAAACCATGAAATCATGATCTGAGCTGAAGTCGGACACTTAACCAACTGAGCCACCCAGGCGCCCCCAGACAAACTAAATTTTCAACCAAAGACCAACATGAGATGAGGAAGGGGGTAAGGGGTCTATCCATCAAGGTGATCTAACAATTGTAAATATGCTTCCAACTTGGGAGTACCCTAATATATAAATCATTAAATCATTTGTGATTTCGAATTGATAACTCATTGATAATAATACAATAATAGGGGACTTTAACATCCCACTTATAGCAATGGACAGATCATCTAAGCAGAAAATCAACAAGGAAACAATGGCTTTGAATAATATACTGGACCAAATGGACTTAACAGACATATCAGAACATTACATCCTAAAGCAGCAGAATACACTTTTTCTTCAAGTGCACATGGAACATTCTCCAGAATAGTTCACATACTGGGTCACAAATCAGACCTCAACAAGTACAAAAAGATTGAGGAGTGCTTGGGTGGCTGGTGGCTCAGTCAGTTAAACACCTGACCCTTGATTTCGACTCAGGTCACGGTCTCATCGTTGTGAAATGGAGTCCTGCATCAGGCTCTGCACGAGCATGGAGCCTGCTTAAGATTCTCTCTTTCCCTCTGTGCCTCTCCTTCTCTCAACAACAAAAAAAGATTGAGATCATACCGTGTATATTTTCTGATGACAAGGCTATGAAACTTGAAGTCAGCCACAAGGAAAATCTTGGAAAGAACACAAATATATGGAGGTTAACAACATCCTACTAAAGGTGAAAGAGTTAACCAGGAAATTAAGGAAGAAATAAAAAATACATGGAAACAAATGAAATTGTAAACATGACAGTCCAAAACATTTGGGATGCAGCAAGGGTGGCCCTAAGGGGGAAGTATATAGCAATATAGGTCTATGTCAAGAAACAAGAAAAGTCTCAAATACACAACCTAACCTTAAAGGAGCTAGAAAAGGAACAGAAAATAATGGTTAAAGCCAGTGGAAGAAGGGAAATGATAAAGATTAAAGCAGAAATGAACAATACAGAAGGAAACAAACAAAAAAACCCCACAATAGATCAGTGAAACTAAGATCTGGTTCCTTGAAAGAATTAACAAAATTGATAAAACCCTAGCCATATTTATCAAAAAGAAAGGACCCAAATAAATAAATTCACAAATGAAAGAGGAGAGATCACAACCAACACCATAGAAATTAAAACAATCATAAGAGATTATGAAAAATTATATGCCAGAAACCCGGGCAATCAGGAATAAATTCCTAGACACTTACAAACTACCAAAACTGAAATTGGGAGAAATAGAAAAACAGACCCATAACCAGCAAAGAAAATGAATCAGTAATCAAAAATCTTTTCAACAAAGAAGAGTTAATACCTGTTCTTTTCAAGCTCTTCCAAAAAATAGAAGTGGAAGGAAAACTTCCAAACTCCTCCGAGGCTACACCTTGATTCCAAAACCAGACAAAGACACCACTAAAAAGGAGAATTACAGGCCAATATCCCTAGTGAACATGGATGTAAAAATTCTCAACAAGATACTAGCAAATTGAATCCAACAGTACATTAAAAGAATTATTCACCATGATCAAGAGGGATTTATTCCTGGACTACAGGGCTGCTTCAATATTTGCAAATAATTCACTATGATACACTACATTAGTAAAAGAAAAAATAAGAACCATATGATCCTGTCTCTAGATGCAGAAAAAGCATTTGACAAAATACAACATCCATTCTTGATAAAGACCCTCAACAAAATAGGGATAGATGGAACATACCTCAACATCATAAAGGCTGTATATGAAAGATCCATAGCTAATATCATCCTCAATGGGGAAAAATTAAGAGCTTTTCCTCTACAGTCAGGAACAAGACAAGGTTGTCCACTCTTACCATTATTATTTAACATAGTACTGGAGGTCCTAGCTTCAGCAATCAGACAACAAAAAGAAATAAAAGGCATCCAAATTGGCAAGGAAGAAGCCATATTTTCTCGATTTTCAGATGACCTGATATTTTATGTAGAAAACCCGCAAAACTCCACCAAATAATTACTGGAACTGATACACAAATTCAGCAAAGTTACAGGATATAAAATAAACATATAAAAATCTATTGCATTTCTATACACCAATAAAGAAGCAGAAGAAAGAGAAAACAAGGAATCAATCCCATTTACAATTGCACCAAAATCTATAAGACACACAGGAATAAACCTAACCAAAGAGGTAAAAGATCTATACCATGAAAACTATAGAACACTTATGAAAGAAATTGAAGAGGACACAAAGAAAAAAAAAAGTTACTTGCACATGGATTAGACAAAAAAAGTATTGTAAAAATTTCCATACTACCCAAAGCAATCTACACATTTAATGAAATCCATATTAAAATACTACCAGCATTTTTTTTCCCACAGAACTAGAACAAACAATCCTAAAATTTGTATGGAATATAAAAGACCCCAAATAGTCAAAGCAATCTTGAAAAACAAAAAGCTGGAGACATCACAATTCCGGACTTCATGCTATTTTACAAAGCTGTAGTCATCAAGACAGATGGGACTGGCACAAAAACAGACACCTAGATAAATGGAACGGAACAGAAAACACAGAAATGGACCCACAACTATATGGTTAACTAATCATTGACAAAGTGGGAAAGAAGATCCAATTGAAAAAGCCTCTTCAGCAAAAGATGTTGGGAAAACTGGACAGTAACATGCTGAAAGAATGGAACTGGACCACTTTCTTACACCATATACAAAAATAAATTTAAAACGGATGAAAGACCTAGATGTGAGACAGGAAACCATCAAAATCCTAGAGGAGAAAACAGGCAGCAACCTCTTCAACATTAGCTGTAGCAGCTTCTTACTAGACATGTCTCTGGAAGCAAGGGAAACAAAGCAAAAAATGAACTACTGGGATTTCATCAAGATAAAATCTTCTTCACAGTGAAGGAAATAAAAAAAATTAAAAGGCAGCCTGTGGAATGGGAGATGTTTGCAAATGATACATCTGATAAAGGGTTAGTATCCAAAATCTATAAAAAACTTATCAAATTAAACACCCAAAAAATAGATCATCCAGTTAAGCAATGGACAGAAGACATGAACAGACATTTTTCCAAAGAATACATCCAGATGACCAACAGACACATGAAAAGATGCTCAACATCATCATTATGAGGGAAATACGAATCAAAACCATGATGAGATACCACCTCACACCTGTCAGAATGGCTAAAATCAACAACACAGGAAACAGCTATTGGCAAGGATGTGGAGATAGAGGAAACCTCTTTGCATTGTTGGTGAGAATACAAGCTACTACAGCCACTCTGGAAAACAGTATGGAGGTTTGTCAAAAAGGTAAAAATAGACTGCCATATGACCTAACAATTGCACTGCTAGGCATTTACCCAAAGGACACAAAAATACTGATTTGAACAGGGCACCTGTACCCTGATATTTGTTGCAGCATTATCAACAATAGCTAAATTATGGAGAGAGCCCAAATACTCATTAACTGATTAATGGATAAAGAAGAGGTAGTATAAATATACCATGGAATATTATTCAGCCATCAAAAAGAATGAAATCTTGCCATTTGCAATGATATGGATGGGGCTGGAGTGTATTATGCTAAGTGAAATAAGTCAGGAAGAAGAGAAATACTGTATGATTTCACTTCTATATGATATTTAAGAAACAAAATACATGAACATAGGGGAAGGGAAAAAAAGAGAGAGAGATGGAAGGATATCTGAGGCTATGAGAGAGGCTATGCTGACAGTGCAGAGACTGCTTGGGATTCTCTCTCTCTCTCTCTCTCTCTCTCTCTCTTTCTCTGCCCCTGTGCCCCCTTAACACATACTGTCTCTCTCTCTTTCAAAATAAATAAACATTAGAAAATGACCTTTGTGTTTGGTATTAAATTGTGAAAACCTAGTTAAAGGTATTTGCGAAGGTAAAAGAATACAAACAGGGTTGATGGAGGGAGGTGGGCAGGTGTTGTACTAAATGGGTGATGGGTATAAAGGAGGACACTTCTGATGAGCACTGGGTGTTATATGTAAATGATGAATCACTAAATTCTATTACTGAGACCCAATTTTACTATATATGTCAACTAACTAGAATTTAAATAAAAAATTGAAAGAAAAACTGGTATGAAAATTGGTACTCTACTTTTTTTTTATATAGCTTTCAGTAAAAAAGTTTAACATGCATATTTAACTTTATACTTTGTTAATCAGCATTTCAATAAGCTTCACTTTGAATTTAGAAGGTGATCAGTTATCCAACCTTAGTTTATTCTCTTCTTGTCCATTGTGTTATTCTGTTTTCTCTTTTTAAGGAATTCTTAGTCACAAATTTTAAAAAGCAGTGTCTTTAAAAAATACATTTCAACTAGAACTTCAAGTCCACCACATATCTGGTTGGCTATATTGTTAGCAGTTGAAGTCCTTTTTGTTTTACTTTTAATGTTTATTCTGCCTCTGAATAAAAAAAAAGTATTTTCCTGTGGAAGAGAATTAGGAAAAATATAAAACTATGAAGGAGAAAATCAAATATGCCCTGTAATCTTACCTCCCAGACATAACTATAATCTTCCTTTTTGTTTCTGTTTTCCAAAATTGTACATGGAAATATATGGAAATAAAATAATTCAGAATAATTTAGCATTAAAAGTGTTTAACTCTTTCTTCTCAATCCCCATTCTTTCATATATACTTTAACATTAAGTATATAGTCTGCTCTAGAACTATTTTAAGACTTTTGTAGTTTGTGGGATGCCTGGGTGGCTCAGTTGGTTAATTGTCTGACTCTTGATTTTGGCTCAGGTCATGGTCTCACGATTTGTGAGTTAGAGCCCCGCGTCAGGCTATGTTGACAGTGCAGACACTGCTTCGGATTCTGTCTCTCTCTTTCTCTCTGACCCTCTCCGCCCTTAAACATACTCTCTCTCTCTCTTTCAAAATAATTAAACATTAAAAAAAGGACCTTTGTGTTTGACTGGCATTAAATTGTAAAAATAAAACCTAGTAAAAGGTATTTGCATTATTGTGTCTGTATATTTGAAAATATTTTTATGAAAATAATATTTTAAGACAGTACAACAAAATAAAATATATGTAACTATAATCACAATTAAGAAAATGTATTCTAAAGCATAGCAAGATTGCAATATTATTTGACCTGAGAACCATGTTTGATATTGCTCTGAGTCAAGGATGTTAAATTGTGCTAATGGTTTGTTTTCTCTCTCAGTTTTTATGGAAACCCTATAGTGAGGTAAATAGTGCAAACTGAATTCATCTATTTTTATGTTTTTCCTGACAAAATTTATGTTTTCATCCCCAAAGCAGAAGCTTCAAATTTATTTTCTGATATTTAAATTCCCTAGTTAAGGGCAGAGACAAGATTTAAAATGTCTAATCTCTTAGGGTTTAAAAATACAAGCAATTATGGTATGTTGGATTTATTACTTTTGTAGATTAAAATCAATGGGATTTTAGCAATTAATGACAAAATTGCATATGATGGTCTTAGAGTATTAATAGTCTTAGTAAGCCATCTGTAGCAGTTTTTAATTCTCGACATAATTGCATAGAGTAGTTTATGTTTTCGAAGGAAAAGTCTCTAAACAAACTACGCCTTATTTTACTTCTATTTTAGGCTCATCCCTGGAATGAATGTGGTATCCATGAGTTATTCCTCTTTGGAGATTTGGGAGTTTGCAGAAATATAGAGATAATAAAATCATGATTTGAAAAACAGCATGCTATTTAGAGGTGGCAGCTTTTTTTTCCTAAGCCAATATCAGTGTTTCTTTTGCATGTGTGGGTAGGGGAGAAGGGAGAAATAATGTTCTCCCCTTCTGTTTGGATGTGAAAGTTTATCATTTGGACCTAAGAATGTCCAACCTGGAAATCAGTTGGGTGGAGTGGATCTGTCAATTGGCATTTAGTTACATGACACAGATGGTCATTTCCCTTCTAACATGTGGATATGTGCCTGAGGATGAGGCGTATAGACCATTTTGCTTTTCTTAGTATGAACTTCAGGTACAAGAATTGAGTTAATCTTACTAAGTTCATGACAGACTCATCACTGCTTAATACCTTTTGTCTTCCTTTATGATTTTCCCCCCTTTATCTTCATTATTTATAATCATTCCACTGTGTCTATAAGCACCCATTTTATTGAATTTAACATATATTTTTTAAATCTTATGTTCATATGTTTATTCAAAATATGTCCCTAACACACATGCTTCTATTTTGTGTGTGTGTGTGTGTGTGTGTGAGTTTCTAGTTGACATAGATGGTTTTATGCTATACAATGCACTCTTAATTTTTTCCTTAATTTTTAAAAAAATATTTGTTATTTTTGTTTCCATCATACACATTTATTACATTTTGTTTATTCATTTACTGATGGGAAACTTGGAGACCTCTACTATCTTGGTATGAGAAACAGTGCTTCAACAATTATCTCCGTAGGTGTCTCCTTGAGGACAATTTTTGGGTGACAGGATGTATTCATATTTAATGTTCTTCCAAAAACAGTTCATGAAGTTTTACCAATTGATATTATTTGATCTTTAAAATTTTGCCTTTCTAATGTAAAGTGACATCTCATCCTCTTTCTTTCTTTCTTTCTTTCTTAAGAAAATTCACATTTTAAAAATAGGATGCTTGCTGATCTAAAGGAGATATTTCTTCTTTTTTTTGATTTTATTTTTTATTTTTTAAAACTTACACCCAAATTAGTTAGCATATAGTGCAACAATGATTTCAGGAGTTGATTCCTTAATGCCCCTTACCCATTTAGCCCATCCCCCCTCCCACAACCCCTCTAGTAACCCTGTTTGTTCTCCCTATTTATGAGTCTCTTCTGTTTTGTCCCCCTCCCTGTTTTTATATTATTTTTGTTTCCCTTCCCTATGTTCATCTGTTTTGTCTCTTCTTCACTTTCTTTCATAAGCTTTCTATAGTTTTCAGGGTATAGATTTTTCACCTTTTTGGTTAGATTTATTCCTAGGTATTTTATGGTTTTTTGTGCAACTGTAAATGGGATCGATTCCTTGATTTCTCTTTCTGTTGCTTCATTGTTGGTGTGTAGGAATGCAACCAATTTCTGTGCGTAGATTTTATATCCTGCAATTTTGCTGAATTCATGAATCAATTCTAGCAGTTTTTTGGTGAATCTTTGGTGAATCTATTTCCGTATAGAGAATCATGTCATCTGCAAAGAGTGAAGGTTTGACCTCCTCCTGGACGATTTGGATGCCTTTTATTTCTTTGTGTTTCTTTGTGTCTGATTGCTGAGGCTAGACTTCTAATACTATGTTGAATAACAGTGGTGAGAGTGGACATGCCTGTCTTGTTCCTGACCTTAGGGGGAAAGCTCTCAGTTTTTCCCCATTGAGGATGATATTAGTGTCGGGTCATTCATATGTGGCTTTTATGATCTCGAGGTATGCTCCTTCTGTCCCTACTTTCTTGAGGGTTTTTATCAAGAAAGGATGCTGTATTTTGTCAAATGCTTTCTCTGCGTCTATTGAGAGGATCATATGGTTCTTGTCCTTTCTTTTATTGATGCGATGAATCACGTTAATTGTTTTGTGGATATTGAACCAGCCCTGCATCCCAGGTATAAATCCCACTTGGTCGTGGTGAATAATTTTTTTTAATGTATTGTTGGATCTGGTTGGCTAATATCTTGTTGAGGATTTTTGCATTCATGTTCATCAGGGAAATTGGTCTATAGTCCTCCTATTTAGTGGGTCTGTGTCTGGTTTTGGAGACATCTCATCTTTTTAATTTGCATTTCTCTAATTATTGATGTCAAACATCATTAATAGCTATTAAAAGTTTTAATAGCTATTAAAGGTTTTTCTTTTTATAAATTGTCTATTCATAGCTTTGCCCATTTTATTTATAGATTTCTAGTTTTGGGGGATGATTTATAGGGATTCCCTATACATTATTATAATTAATCCCTTGATTGTCTTAATTATTGTGAATGCCTTACCTCAATCAGTCATTCATAATTTGTCAAATTATTCATTGAATAGGAATATTTTACAAAATTTGCATTAAAATTATTTTGTCTTTTTATGGTATATAATTGTGACTATTTAAAAATTTTTTAAATGTTTTATTCATTTTTGAGAGAGAGAGTAGAGAGCCTGAGCAGGGGAGGCATAGAGAGACAGGGAGACACAGAATCCAAAGCAGCTTCCAGGCTCTGAGCTGTCAGCACAGAGCCCAAAGCGGGGCTCGAACCCACGAACAGTGAAGTCATGACCTGGGCCGAAGTCAGATACTTAACAGAGCCATCTAGATACCCCTATTTTTGACTCTTTTATTATTTTTAAAAGTTTATTGTTTATTTTTGAGAAAGAGACAGAGTGAGCGGGGGAGGGGCAGAGAAAGAGGGAGAGAGAGAACATCAAACAGGCTGTACCGTGTCAGCATGGAGCCCAATGTGGGGCTGGAACTCACAAACCATGAGATCATGACCTGAGTCAAAACCAAGAGCTGGACACTTAACTGACTGAACCACCCAGGTGCCCCCTAATTTTGACTATTTAAAAAAAATGATTTCCTTCTCTATCCCTAAGTTCCTAAAGATCTTCTCCTATATCTTTTTTCTTTAGCTTTATATTTTTGTATTACTGTTTTTTTCCTTCTGTTGAGGAACTGTCCCACACAATTTACCCTAGAATGCATTCTAAACTTATTGATTTATGATGTTTATTACAAACAAAGCTCCTCTATTCTTTTTTTAAATTTTTTTTTTTTTCAACGTTTATTTATTTTTGGGACAGAGAGAGACAGAGCATGAACGGGGGAGGGGCAGAGAGAGAGGAGACACAGAATCGGAAACAGGCTCCAGGCTCTGAGCCATCTGCCCAGAGCCCGACGCGGGGCTCGAACTCACGGACCGCGAGATCGTGACCTGAGCTGAAGTCGGACGCTTAACCCACTGCGCCACCCAGGCGCCCCTAAAGCTCCTCTATTCTTTTCCACTGGCCTAATTGTCTGTTCTTGCACTCATTAATTACTGTCTGTCTATCTAATCTTTATATTTATCTTTATCTCTTTGGGTTTATAATATTTGCCAGAGTAAGCCCTCTATTTTTTTCTTATATTTCTAAATTGTCCTACCTACTTATGATTCAGTGTTTTTCATTATAAATTATAGAAAGTACCTATCAAATTGCATTCAATTTTACTCATAATATTTTTTGGATTGACATGAAATTTGTATAGTAGTCTAGGGGACAATTGGTATCTTTTAACTATTTAATTGTTTCATACATGCACATAATGCGACTTTTTACTCAGTTTTAAACATTTTTAATAGTTATTATTTTTTTCCTGAAAATGGTCTTTTACTTTAGGGTGATTCCTAGATATTTTATAGGTACTTTGTTAAGGGGTGTCACTAGTATCTTGTTTTATATTATTTAGTTATTATTACAGACAAATCTATGTATTTTCATGTTAATATTTTATTTGCAATCCTTTTTCAGCTCTTATTAATGAAAGTATTTTGTTGATTTTCTTGGGTTGGCTATGCAAGAGATAATATTGTTTGTAAAATTAACAATTTGATTTTTTTCTTTGAAATCCTCATCCTTCTATTTCTTTTCTTTGGCTTATGGCATTGGCTTATGACTTTCTTATGGTTTATGGCATCTACTATAGATTTAAGAGTGGCATTGTTTGTGATATTATAGGGAATAATGTCTAACCTTGTGCCATTGATTATGTATTTGCTGTGGAATTTGGGCAGAATCTATCAAGTTAAGAAAGGCCTCTTCTGTTTCTTATTTCTAAGTTTTTATTTTTATTTTTAAAATAATAATCCCCTACAAACTATTAAGGTTTGTGTAATGCCTCTACTGCATCTTTTGAAGGGATCAGGTCTTTTTTTCTTAGTCCATTAATGTGGTACATTATGGTGATTAGATGTTTTGATGTTACATTTGCTATATTCCTGGGATAAACCCTGTTTGGTTATGATGTAGACATTTTAATATAGAGTTAGAATAGTTTATATCTTATTTAGGATTTTGATACCTATGTTTATATGTTGAAATGATCCTATAATGTCATTTCTTGTATCCAGATTGGGTTTTAGGTTAATACTTGGCTTTGCAGTATAAGCAGTGAGTTTACATTCTTTTTATACTTTCTAGACTTTCTTTTTAAGTCCATTTATTTTTGAGAGAGAGAGAGAGGGAGAGAGTGAGAGAGAGAGCATGAGCACAAGTGGGGAAGGGCAGAGAGAGAGAGGGAGAGAGAGAATCCTAAGCAGGCTCTGTACTGTCAGCACAGAGCCCAATGCAGGGCTCAGACTCACGAACAGTGAGATCAGGACTTGAGCTGAAATCAAGAGTCACTTAACTGACTGAGCCACCCAGATGCCCCTCTTTTTTTTTATTAGTAAGTTCTTAATTTTAATTCCAGTATAGTTAGCATACTGTTCTGTTAGTTTCAGCCACTGTGGAAAACAGTATGGAGGTTCGTCAGAAACTTAAAAATAGAACTACTCTAAGATCCCATAATCACACTACTGTGTATTTACTTTCTGGATTTTTTTTTGAATTAAAAAAAATATTTGTTTATTTTTTTGTGTCTCAATAAATTTAATATGATTTATGCCATACTATGTTCTCTGTAACAATAAAATAAAATTAAAAATAAATAGCCAAAAATTTCCTACCAATCTTCAAATATTTGGAACATAAACAACACTCTTCTGTATAATCATGAGTAGTAGAATAATTTTGCAGTAAATTAGAAATAACTGAAATGAAATGAAAATGACAACATACAAAATTTGCAGTGGTGATATTCATTAAGATTCAACTGAAGTATTGCTTAGTAGGATTTATAGTTTTTAACATTTGAATTAGAAAAATACAGCTTCAATCAATAAAATGAATGAAAACTTTGAACATATACTTCACAAATGAAAGTACACAAATAGTAAATACATAAAGGTTTTCAACATTTGTCATCAGGTAATGTAAATTTAAATGCATAAGATACTCTTTCATTAAAACGGCTAATAGTAAAAAAGGACAGTATCAAGTGTTGGCAAGAATTTAGAGCAGCTAGGACTCTTTTTTTTTTTTAAATTTTAAACTTAATTTTTAAAAACTGGAATCCAAGTTAGTTTACATGTAGTGTAATAATGGTTTCAGGAGTAGAATTTAATGATTCATCACTTACATATTAACACCCAGTGCTCCCAACAAGTACCCTCCTTAATGCCTATCACCCATTTAACCCATCCCCCCCACCACCTAACACCCCTCTAGCAGCCCTCAGTTTGTTCTCTGTGTTTAGGAGTCTTTTATGGTTTGCCTCTGTCTCTGTTTTATTCTTACTTTTCCTCCCCTTCCCCTGTATTCATGTGCTCTGTTTTCTTAAATTCCACATATGAATGAAATCATATGATATTTTTCTTTCTCTGACTGACTGATATTCGCTTAGGAATTTCTTGAATAAGATCATCATTGCTTTCAAAGCATCTGATAATGGTTACTGTTAATTAGCAGGGAACCCATTGACACTTTCCTATCTGTTACAGTGTTGTGCTGAAAATATTTAACAACAGGCTGGAGCAGGGGAGCGGGGAGCTTACTGATTTAAGTGTTTGCCAATTTCAGTGGTGTAAATATTGCCACCATGTTTGATTTAAAGCTACCAATATGAAGTCTTCAAATTTGAAGTTGTGAAGAAATATGCATAATCAGCTCCTGTGAACTGGCACAGGCTGGTTCCAGCATACCACTAGTCTGTCACCACAACTGACTATGACAACCTTCAGAGAGTAATGGCAGCTGCTTCATTTCTGCCTTCCAAATCTTTTACACATTTCTCTTTTGGCCGGCTTTAACTCAACTATTCAAGGAAGAGGATTCTGGGAATCTTATTTCTAGCTTAACATGTCATTTTTAGCTTAACTTAAAATAAACTGCCATGAGGTGCCTGGCTGGCTCAGTCAGTAGAACATGCAACTCTTGATCTCAGGGTCGTGAATCCAAGTCCCACGTTGGGCATGGGGCCTACTTAAAAAAACAAAACAAAACAAAAAACAACTGCTGTAATTACCACTTTTAAGTTATTTGATGGCTATTGGCCTGTTCCACTTTCCTATTTTGACATTTTATATATTTCCCAAAGCATACTCTTTTTATCTAGGTTTTAATTTGTTACCTTTAGTTTTCCATAGCTTTTAAACATTCTTAAAAATTGTTTATTCATTTTTAAGAGAGAAAGAGAGAGAGAGAGGGAGAGTGAATGAGTGGGGAGAGGCAGAGAGAGAGGAGAACAGAGGATCTGAAGTAGGTTCTAGAGTGACAGCAGCGAACCCAATGTGGGGCTCAAACTCACAAGTTGTGAGATCATGACCTGCTCCAAAGTTGGACATTCAACTGAATGAGCCACCCAGGTGCTCCTAAACATTTTTATTTAATTAAAAAAAATTTTTTTTTTACATAGAAGGAGTGGGCACACAAGCAGGGGAGGGGCACAGAGAGAGAGAGAGAGAGAGAGAGAGAAAGAGAAAGAGAAAGAATTTTAAGCAGTCTCCATGCTTAGCACAGAGCCTGATGTGGGGCTTGAACCCACGACTTTGAGATCCTGACCTGATTCAAAATCAAGTCAGAAGTTAACTGACTGAGCCACCCATATGGCCCAGCATGTAAAAAAATTTAAATAGTGTCATATTGTAATAATTTACCCACTTTAATTCTGATTTATAAATTTTTAATTCTTTTTCTTGATTTGTCTTTCTGGAACTTTGTTAACTTACTAACTTTTCATTTTACCAACATCTCTGTCTCATTGATTTCTGTCCTTATCTTTATTATTTTTTTCCTTCCTTCTTTTTTATTTGACTTTTCTCTTGTTTTGGTCTTTTACTTTTTTAACCTATTTATAATAATCCTTTTTGTCTCTTATATTTTTTCCCCCTTAAGATATGTATTATCTGATACAGATTTGTTTCCCTTAGTTTATTTGGTTTTGTAGTTACTTAGTGTAACCAACTTTACTCTTTTTGTTTCTCTTTATCATAGTTCATTTGCATTTATTATGAATATCAAGAGGTTGGATTTATTTCTGCAATTTCACTTAATAAATAGGTCTGTCTTTTGTCAAATATTACAAGGAGTGCTTAAAGATACAGCATATACTGCCCACCCTCAATTAATGTATTATTTATCAAATATTTTATTTCTGTGTTGTTTTACTGATCACAGAAGTAGATGATAGCATCATCATTATCACTACCTTGTAAATTTTTATCTGTAGCTACCCCACTTTTTTTTTTTTAATGTTTCTTTTTGGATTTTAGACTTTTCTTTAGCAGTCTTTGTTGTGTTTCTGAAACCAAAGTACTGTTGTCCTAAAGCAATCTTAAATGTTTTCATCTAAATGTTTTCTTCTCTCTATTTTTCCCATCATTTCTGGAATATCAAATTTGTGTTAGAATTTACACCTTATCTCCTCTCTTTTAACTTGGTTTTTATTTTGTTTCTCTTTGTGTGCTTCATTCTGAGTTAGTTCTTCAGTTCTGCCTTTCAGTTCATTAACCACCTCTTCAGAGGTCTGTTTAACTGATCCAGTATATTTAAAATTTTACTGTTATTTTCTATCTCTGACGCTTCTCTTTGATTCTTTTTTAAAAGTCTTGATAGTCTCTTTTCCTCTGTGCCTCTAATTCCCCTTTTTCAGTTCCTTAAACACATTAAATATTCTTTTTTAAAAAAATGATTATTCATTTTTGAGAGACAGAGTGTGAGTCAGGGAGGAGCAGAGAAAGAGAGGGAGACAAAGAATCCAAAGCAGGCTCCAGGTTCTGAGCCTGATTCAGCCCAGAGCCCAACACGGGGCTCAAACCCACAAGGATTGAGATCATGACCTGAGCCAAAGTTGGGCGTTTAACCAACTGAGCCACTCAGGTACCCCAACACATTAAATATTCTTAATTTGTATTCTAGATCATATAATACCAGTCTTGACCGTCTTCAAATACATGCTCTCATTTAATCCTCACCATGATTATGTCAAGCTTTAACTCTCAATATTCCTATTTCTAGTTAAGGAAAACTGAGTCTGGGAATACAAGTAATTCATTCAAGTCACAAATTTGGTAAGTGTTTAGGCTGAGAGTATTTCTGGTCTGTTTGACCATAGAAATGCCACTGATATGATCAAGCGTGATTCTTCCATTCACTACCTATTGATACAACTGATGTATGTTCCATTAGATCACATACTAGACTCTGAGTGCATTGAGGATGTGAATAATATAAGGTAATATTCAATACTGTATCCCAAACATCTATTTCAAAGCAGAAAAAAACTGGACAAACTCAGTTAATATTTGTAGAATTACGTAGTCATTTAGTGCCATAGGATCTCATTACTGCATCTCCTACTAGCACAGATGCACTAACTTTATGTGATCAGTTAATATTTGCCTCAATAACCATAGATGGCCTCTATAGTAGGATGTGAAGGCTAGTTCTGTATGTAATTACAGAACATCGTTCTTGTCTTTGTTTATATTTAGTTCCATTCTGGCACTTTAGATGCTAGTTTTGGGTTGTTGGTATCTTCCTGTACCTTTGCTTATTTGGACTTTTGTCTCAATTCATTCACTAATGCTAGTCTCTTTTTTTTCTAGTCCGTCCTGGATACCACCAATATATTCTTTCTGAAATCGGCTCTTCTCAGAAAATCCCTTGACTCACAAACTTTCAGTATTACCTCTCTGTTGCCATGAGTACATTATGTGAACTCTTCTCAGTGGCATTCACACCAGTCTTCAGTGTTGTCTGAACCTTCTTTTTCAGTCTTGTCCTGCAGTATCTCCCCACATAATAACAATAGCTATTGACAGTTAATGCACTTGTTATGTGCCTTGCCCCATCTTAAGAGCTTGACATGTGTCATATCATTTAATCTTTTGAGACAAATCTAGAGATTTGTACCATTATCCTTATTTTATAGATGAGGACACAGAGGTTTAGAGGACTTAAATAATTTGTACAAGTTCACACAGCTAACTCCAGAGCTCATGCTGCAAATCTGTCCCTTTGCTTTGTAAATCAAGCACATTGCTTATCTGTACCCTATTCTGAAGCCAGAATTGATTGTGTGTTGTGTCCCAAACGTCCATTAAAGTATTTCATTTCTGTTCTTTTGTTTACACAGTTTCTTCTGCAGTGCTTCTTGAGCCACATGCCACACAGTTTGCCATGGGCCCAACTTAAATTTCATTTCGCAAATCTTCCCTTATTTCTCAACTTCTAATGTGGTCTATGCTCCCTTCCTTATAGCACTGTCACAGACATATTTATTACAGTGGCCTTTAACTGCGACATCATCTGCACTCCAGAAACCCATCCCTGAACCAGGGAGAAAGACAGAGGATGTCTTTATTTCTTCTGCAGGAACTTGCATGGGAATTTGTGTCGGCAGAAGTTTAGATGCTGCTTCTGCCACTTTGTAGGTGTGTGATCTTGAGCAACGTGCTTACTGCTGTTTGTGTCTGTTTCCTCTCTTGTAGAATGAAGACCACGACCTACCTCACAGGGCTGTAATGGGAGAAATAAGATAATGCATGCAAAGCTGCGGGCACTTAAGTGGTTTTCATCCACTGCTACATTCCGTTCTCTTCCCACTTCATAGGAATACAGGACCTTGAAAATTTTGCATATTTGGTAAAAGATGTGGAAAAAAATTAGTGAATGCCCATCGTGTCTGTTATTGGTGGACTCTACCAGTGTGTTCTGTGATTGTATTCTTTGATTGCGATTTTCCACATGTTGCCCTTTTTCCTCTCAAAGGAAACCTGCCAGCCTTGTGGTACATTTTTTCGGGTCATCTTACTCTTTTAGGTGATAGTGGCTTTAATTGGTTCAAGAGGTAAACTAATCCTTTCTATTGAATTAGTTGTCTAATGTTTCTTTCTTTGAGGACAGGTAAATCTTAATCCATTTCAGTGCAGACTCCTATCAGTAATGGATCCTTTGTGGAAGTTTCAGATTTAAAGAGAGTTACTTAGGGTATATGGGCTTGTTGTTTTTTTGTTTGTTTGTTTTTTTAAGGATCCTCCAAGGCTGCTATTCTCCTTGTTCAGGGAACTAAACCTACTTCCATTTTTTCTCTTGTGCCGATGACCAAATGGTATAGGGTTTGTCATTTAGATAGCTGGGAGTTTGAAATAGAATTCCTCATTGTGATATCACTTTCAGCTTATAAAATGAGAAATGAAAGCCTCTTTCATTTTTGGGTGCCATATGGAATCAGTTTGATCAGCAGATTGCAGTGGGTCCTGCCACAAGTGGATGTAGGATTCCATCTTCCCACTCAGTGTCATTGTCGGCTTGCCTTCTGAGCAAGATTTAAGGATTTTTTTTTCTTTTTTTAAATACTTTTTTTTGAGAGAGAGAGAGAGAGAGCATGTCTGTGAGCAAGTGGGGGAGGGGCAGGGAGGGGAAGGCACAGAATCTGACGGAGGTTCCAGGTTCTGAGCTGTCAGCACAGAGCCTGATGCAGGTCTCGAACTCACAAACCGCAAGATCGTGACCTGAGCTGAATTTGGACGCTTAACCGACTGAGCCACGCAGGTGCCCCTAAGGAATTTTTCTTGATGGTGTTAGCCTCTGAAGTAAATCCAAGGTCCTAAATGATATTCTTCTCAGATATTTTTCCATGTCTGTTTTCATTTATAAGATGGGAAATGTTTCTTTGGAGTCCACATATGGGCTCCAAAATAAATGCTTTAAAAGACATTGCAATATACAGTCTCTAAAGACTTTTATTTGCATATTAGTTTTCTGATAGTTTTTATTTATTTGACACAAGTTTAATAATAATAGTAACAGCTCTTATGAATGAATACCTTGAAAAAGAACACAAAAGCATCATTTTTGGATACTTTGTAACAGCTACACAATGCATACTTTTTCTGCAAATGTTATCGAGTGAAGCAGTCTTTTATACAAAGCAAAATAAAGCTGTTGCTGTAATTAGTGTGAATATACCAAACAAAACAAGGCCAATTACTGGATGGAAAAAAAAAACAGAGTGAATTTTGTGAGATATAGGCTATCTTCCTTTCTAGGTAGGTTTTTACTTTTTATTATTTTTTTTTCTTTCTGTTACTTCAACTCTGGAGAATAGGAATTTTGATGACATTAACACACTCTATTAGTGATGATTGTAACTCACACCGTCCACCTAATTAAATCATCAGTTACAGTTGGTTACAAGGGAGTATAATTTAAATGGAACTGTTCTGACAAACTAGATGCCACTTCATTCCTAAATATTTAATATTCCCTGTGGCTAGATTAACCAGAAGGTTTAAGGAGCCATTTAGCCAGGTCTTTCAAAGGTGAGTGACAGACATTTTCTATGCCTTTTTGAAAAAAGACAAATTAATTATAAATAAATTTCTGATTAAACCCTTGTGTCATTGGTATAATGTAGACTGAGGAATTATAATTAAAACCATTTTTAAATTTCATTAATAAAATAGCTGAGCCCCTGAAGGGAAATTGATTTAAGTACTTTATTAAGTCAAAGAACTACAGTTAAAAATATGCATCTAGGTGCATTAAAACAGTCCAGAAACTAGATAAGAGGCATAAATATTTTATCACTCAAGAAGTCTGTTAACTGAGCATTTACTATGTAACAACACCAAAGTAGATTGTGGGGATTTAGTTAACAAAATGGAATGAAACAGATCTTAATAATTACAAGTGTAATGAGTACTATAAAGAAGAAAAGGGAATGGACAAAATTTTCAATTTGACTCTCAACCTATTTTAGGTCCTAAAAGGGAGAAGAGTTATGTAAAATTATGCCCATCTGTCTCTACTACTTTCTCTGTCTTTTTAAATAAGTCCTTGTTTGCCAAGTGGTTAGGTACAATTATAGTATTTTTTTTTCCTATTTTTATCTCTTTAGACAAGTTTGAATCATATTTCCTCTAAGGACTTTTGTTTTGTGGAAAACAAAAGTATGGGTATCCACTTCCTGGCACTTAAACAAAAAAAAGGCTTACAGATCTGTAAGGCCTGCTACCAGTAACAATCCTTACAGGTAGTTG
This sequence comes from Prionailurus viverrinus, assembly GCF_022837055.1. Classification (NCBI taxonomy): domain Eukaryota; kingdom Metazoa; phylum Chordata; class Mammalia; order Carnivora; family Felidae; genus Prionailurus; species Prionailurus viverrinus. The sequence continues at coordinate 185,968,472 of NC_062561.1, read as the reverse complement.
TTAAGATAAGTTTCATAGTTTTGGTAAACTGGAAGCTTTCACCTCAAATGGTCCCTAGCCTCTTAATTATTCATCATTTCCATTGCTTCTTAGTTGCAAACTGGATCAAGGTTGCTGGGCATCTTTTGGGTTCTATGTAGGGTGGAAATGGTTGGCATCAAATGTGAAACTGAGGAGGGAATAGGAAATTAACATTTCATAACATCAGGGCCTCTTAATCTCTTGTTGAGAAAATTTCCTACTGCCTATTTGCATTATGAATGGGGGCTATTTTTCTGCTGGTTCCTACCAAATTCAAAGAAAGATTATGTATGCCTTTCTGCTCTTTCCAGATAGCTTTTGTGTTTAATATAGGTCTTGTGGATTGCTTCCGACAGAAAAGAAAGTACTAGATAAGTAAAATTGGGAAGAGTTTTTCTGGCAGAACAGCATGTCTAGAATTTTAGGAAATATCATCCTTGAAGATTGAAAAGAGGTACAACATGGCTAGAAAGGAGAAAGAGTTGTTTGCGATGACCTTGGGGAAGTAAGCAAGATAAGGTTTATTTTTCCTTGCTTTGGACGAACATAGAGGTTATAGGTTCATGGTTGCTAAAAAAAATCCCTACTAGGTTTTTAAAAATAAACTTTTAAGTTTTAGGATAGTTTTAGATTTATAGAACGTTGCAAGGATTGTACAGAGAGTTCTACCTCATCCCCATCTTCCCCTATTATTAACATATTACATTGGTATGGTGAATTTGCCACAATTAATAAACCAATATTGAAACACTATTATTAATTAAATCCATACTTTATTCAGATTTTATTAGTTTTTACTTAATTCTTTTTTCCCCCTGTTCCAATATCCCATCAAGGATACCATATTGCATTTAGTCATCAGGTCTCTTTAGTTCCTTCTGGTTGTGACAGTTTCTCAGACTTTTTTTGTTTTCATGACGTTGACAGTTTTGAGGCATAGTGATCAGGTACTTTTAGATTGTCCCTCAAATGGAATTTGTCTGGTGTTTTTCTCCTGACTATACTAGGGCTATGAATTTTGGGGAGGAAGAGTACAGAAGTAAAGTGCCATTCTCGTCACATTATGTCAAGGGCACATACTTTGAACATGACGTACTGCTGCTGATAGTACCTTTTATCTTCTGGCTGAAATGGTGTTTGTCAGGGTTCTCCATTGTATGATTACTCTTTTCCCCCCTTTACATACTGTCCTCTTTGGAAATAAGTCATTGAAAGTGACCTAAACTTAAGAAATGGGAGTTATTCTTTACCTTCTTGAAGGTAGGATATATACATAAAGTATTTAGAATTCTTTTGCATGGAAGATTTGTCTCTTTTACCCCAGTTCGTTCGACTGTACTTATTTTGTTGCTCAAACTGTTCCAGCTTTGACCTCTGGGAGCTCTTTCAGTTGGCTTCTGTCCTTTGACATGCCCTTATTATTGTGTTCTTTTGTTTTTGCTTTTGTTTATTTGCTTTTAGCACTTATCTACTCTAAGATTCTCCAGGCTCATCTTGTATATTCCCTGCTCCAGCTCTAGAATCAGTCATTTCTCCAAGGATCCTTTTTGTTTCTTGTGTTGAAGAATGGTATTAGGAACAAAGATCTGAGCCTTAGATTTGCTCATTGCTACAGGGACATCCTTGCTTCTAGGCTTTCTTAGCTGCCAGAGTAAGAAAATAATATGTGTGTATGCTAGCCATGCATATACACATACCTGTAAATACTTCTGTATGTACCTATTTATATTTATATCAAGATAAACATAAGAGAATACTGATGTCTACAACTCTAACCCATTACCACATGATCATTCTGGTCTCTTCTTGTTTGTAACTTCCCGTTCCTACACTGACAAACCTGGCTTCTACCCTGTGAGCTCTTTACTGAATTTTTCAGTTCTGGTATACATGCATAGTGGTTTAAGAATCATCCGGACTGTTCCCCCTGCCCTGTTTTCTTGACACAGAGGACATGTCTTCCAAGGTGGTTTGAGTCTCCAAATGCCCACCTCCCTTCTTTCCTTCCTTTTCTCCATACACTCTTCTATCCATCTATTTGTCCATTTATCCAGTAAATTCATATTTATAGAGCTAAGTGAAGCACATTGACTCTAAGAGGCAGTGATGCAAATGGTAGATTTGGGTAAACTAGTGCTATTTATTATAGTAGACTGATTCTTAAGTGGATTCTGTTAACTGACTTGCTGGATTAATCTGACTCCATTCTTCTTGTAAAATGCACTGAAAGTTTCTTTTGCTTCCTGAAGGCTTTCACGAAGCTGGCAATTTTTATCATGCTCATACCTACATACTCCCACCATTTGAGTTTTGTACAATAACAGTTGTTTTTATTTCTACATCTGTTTGACTTTTTCATTTTATTGTAATTATTATTATTTCATTATTGTAATTATAAATTCCATTAATTTTTGTAATATTCAATCAATATTTAAATATGTAAATTATTAAATATTAAATTTATTAACATTAAATAATATCAAATAATTAACAATTAAATAATTAAATGATATTAATATTAAAATTTATTACTATTAATATTAAATTATTAAATTTTAAATATTACACAAATTAATGAAATCATACTGAAAAGTTAAAAACTACTTTGGATATTTTGTAAAGTCTCAAAGAAGAGAGTATATATAGATGGCTATTGAACTGGGTACGAAGGGTGATTACAAAATATTGGGAAAACTTACTAAAAATCTAGAAGGGTTCTATGCCAGCAATGCTACACAAGTGTTTTCAAATCCTTGTACAGCTTTCAAGAAACAAATGTAGGGAAACTAAGGTGATGTGCAATGGAAGCCATTTATGGAAGAAAGACCATGTGCAATTTCAGTTGTTTGTAGACTCACATTAAAGCAAAGACCTTGGCCCTTTACCAAAGATTCACAATTAATATATGTTTATAAGTTAATGTAATAATTCTTTATCTGACTTTTTGTGATTTATTTATCAACCATTTATCCCAACTTTGGAGGAGAGGTTTACTACTAGAGTTTTATTCTTGAGGTATGTTTGAATTTAGTAGACTTGTGGCTTAGTTGCAAAACCTAGTCACCACTAAAAATTTGTGTTCAGAGTTATAAATGACCTTGGTGAACATTGGAATTAGCACCTTTGGAACTTGTGCTGGACATCTTGCATCTGTTCATTTAGACCCACTCTTGAAGTTTCTCTCCTCTGTGTCTAGGAGACTAATCTGTATAGATTACATCAGTGGTGATCCCTTGGCCTCTGGCTTCCAGCTGGATCAGGCTAATGTAGCCTCCCTAGAGGAAACTGGAGAGATGGAGAAGAGTGAGGCCTGAGGAGTGGCTCTTTGTATTTCCTTTTTGCAAGGTCACCTTTAGCTAGGTATGTCCCTCAAATACAGGTTGTTCAAGGAGGATTCTGCTACATCACCCTCTTTTCTTCCAGGTTTTGGCAACTGCTCCCACTCATTCTTTGACCTATGAGTGGTAATAGCCCCACTCCTTTTAGATCCAGTTTACTACTCTTTTCCTTCTATATATCTACATCTCTGTGCATCAACCCTTTATAAATAAATACTTTTCATATTATTCTGAGCTCATCCATAATGCATATACTATAGTCTGAAATATATTCTAATGAGAAATAGGTAGGTATTGGTGGGGGTGACAATTGGAAAAAGGTGGGTTCCTTATTCATTGATGTCGTTATTTACTGACTGATCCCGTAGACCATTTAACTTTTCTCAATTTTTGTTTCTTCTTAACCTACCAAAGGATCTAAGAGAAGTATTCTCATTCATTTGGAAGAGGAAATGCAGCTATCCCTCTCCTAATTCTGGTAGGGAAATTAAAGAGAGCTAGCATTTGTTGAGCATATACCAGGTATTATATCAAGCATCTCATTTCAGTCTTACAAAAACCCCATGATATGTGGTGTTATTCCCTCTCACCAGTGAAACTGAGACTCAAAGCTACTAGGCTAGTCATATAGCTGAACTATTATTTGTCTTAATAGGCCAATTTATGGCAATATGTCCAGTATCCAGTACAATATTTAGCAGATATTGGTGCTAAGGGGAAGGTAGAGTAAAGGAGGCAGAATTTGGATCCAGGCTCAGTGACTTCAAAACACACTAGTATAGTTAATAAAACAGTAATTTTTATTCCTGACATTAAGTAAATGGTCTAAAATCATTTTCTATGGGTTTATCAAGGGAAAATTAACCTACAATATTATATTGGTTTCAGGTATACAGCACACTGATTCAGTATTTAACTACATTGTGAAGTGATAACCACAATATGTCTAGTTACATCTCTCAACCTACATAGTTACAGAATGTTTTTCTTATAAGGAGAACTTTTAACTGTCTTACAGCTTTCACATATTCAGGACAGTGTTATTAGCTGTAGTTGTCATGCTGTACCTTATGTTCCCATGACTTACTTATTTTATAACTGGAGTTTTCTACCTTTTGACTTCCATCACCCATTTTTCTCACCCCAACTCCCTGCTTGTAGCAATCACCAATCTGTTCTGTTTCTATGAGCTTGATTTTTGTTTTTAAGATTCCACATATAATTGAGATCATAAGGTATTTGTCTTTCTCTGACTTATTTCACTTAGCATAATGCCCCATTTTGTCCATCCATGTGTCACAAATGGCAAACTTTCTTTCTTTTTAATGACTGTGTAATATTCCACTGTGAGCACACATGCACACATACTCATACATACTGCATTTTTATATACATTCACCTGTCAGTGGACATTTAGGTTGTTTCCGTATTTTGGCTACTGTAAATTGTGTAGTGAACATGAGGGTGAATATATGTGTCTTTCTGAGTTAGTGCTTTCATTTTCTTCATTTTTCTATTATGGACTAGATTTTTTATCTGTGTGTTTACTATTATAATTGGGTTTGATTTACTTTTTTTCATTTATTTAAAACTTTTTTTTAGTGTTTATTTATTTTTGAGAGAGAGAGAGAGAGAGAGAGAGAGAGAGCAAGTCGGGGAGGGGCTGAGTGAGAGGGAGACACAGAATATGAAGCAGGCTCCAATTTCTGAGTTGTCAGCCCGGAGCCCATCATGGGGTTTGAACTCATGAACCATGAGATCATGATCTGAACTGAAGTCAGATGCTTCAACGATTGAGCCACCCAGGTGCCCCTGATTTGATTTTTTAGTCAGTTACCACGTATCAGGAAAATGCATACAGATAGATGAGAGGGCACAAAGATGAGTATTGCTGCAGTTGGTCAGACTGTAATCCTCCCAGTCTAGGGTGGTATTGCCAGTAAAGCTCAAGGAATGGTGGGATCTTGATGTTCTTGACAGATATCAGCCGTAAATAATAGACATCACATATTTCCTTACAAATTTCTTGATCTATTTTCTTTAAAGTTTTATTTATTTTGAGAGAGAGAGAGAGAGAGCACAAAAGTCAAGGAGGGACAGAGAGAGAAGGAGAGAGAGAATCCCAAGCAGGCTCCATGCTGCCAGCTCAGAACCCAATATGGGGCAGGAACCCATGAACTGCAAGCCATGACCTGAGCTGAAACTGAGTTGGCCATTCAACTGACTGAGCCACCCAGGCGTCCCTTGATCTGTTTTTCTTAAATAGATTGGTGGCTTTTTTTTTTTTTTCTGGTTGGGGAGGAAGCAGTGATTTTTCTATTATTATATCCTATGTGAAGTAATGCTTTTATTTGTCATATACTTAAGCCATTTATATTTTGATATTGTTTTTTCTTTAACATTTTGAAATTTATTTTTTATTTATTATTTTTATTCAATTTTATTTTATTATTTTTATTTTTTTATTTTAGAGAGAGTTTGTGAGTGGGGGTGAGGGGCAGAAGAGAGAGAGAGAGAGAGAGTCTTAAGCAGGCTCCGTGTTCAACAAGGAGCCTAATACAGGGCTTGATCTCATAACCCTTGGAAAATGACCTGAGCCAAAATCAAGAGTCAGATGTTCAACCGACTGAGCCACCGAGGCACCCCTAGCATTTTAAAATTTGAATCAATCTATCACCTTGTACATGGCTTTGATTAAAAAAAATTGGTAATGTCCTTTTACAGCATTCCAAAACAAGTCAAGTTTTGCAGGCAGTGCTCTCATGGCAGTCTCTTCATTTGTCTTGATGGTTACAATACGGAGAAGTAAGTTGAGGATCACATTGTTTGCTGCTGAGGGCACTTGAAGTAGATAACCTCTGGAGTGTGTCTTATCACTTATGTAAATAGACAAAATTATTATCATTCAGAAGTTTGTCATTCTTTAGCACTATGTATATATAAAACACACAAGTGAGTAGACATGTATGCATATGTGTGTGTATTTATATTTCTACCTGTTATTTTAAAGTCACTTGCTGAAAAGTAACTTCATCTCTCCTGTGCAAGTACTGGTGTAGCCTGGGTAAAGATAAACCATGGTGGGTTCAAAGAACCTTTGATGGCAAATGTGAGCATCAAATGAATCAACTCTAATGACTATCCTACCCTTTTTATTCTGAGTTTTACTTGGGCTAAGGACTTGGGAGCTTAACAGTGGTTAGAGACTTCAAATAGGTCTTATGAGTGTTAGGTCTGTAGGGAAGTCCCAAGCCAAACACCATGAACATTGACAAATTTCTGTTTTAGTTCAGTTGTATTTACATGATGAATTGTCAAATAAAAGGGTGTGAATATGACAGCTTAGTTTCACATTAATCAGATCCCGCTTTATTGCCATTACAAAAACTTCTGGGGTCATGATCTTGAGGGGCTGTGATTCTGAATCTCATAAATATGGTTTTATAATGTCTATGTGAAATTATTAATATTAATTGTTTGTGGTTTTCCCTTGGTGTTAAATTCTCCATTGGTGTTTGTGGTTTATTCTGAATTCTGTGGTTAGATTTCACGGTGTTCCTGAGATTGTGCATGGAGATGGATTTTTGAGTTGTTCTGTATCATCTTGAGAGGCAGAAATACTTAGTATGTAATCTTTTCCTTTTGTGCCCGTAAGTTTTCCTCTGTGGGGATTTGTTGGACCACTTTTTTTTTTTCACTTTCCTAATCTAAGGCTCCGTTTCCTTTTGTAAAGCAAAGATAATAGCATTACTTACTTTATAGTGTTGCTATGAAGATTAAATATGCTAATGTTTGTAAGGGGATGAACCTGGTGTATGGCATTAAGTGCTAAGTAAATGTCATCCACAAAAACCTTTGGTACTCTCAGAATTAGGTAGGCTATAGCAAAGCTCATAATCATTTTAATTTGCCAATGTGCCTGTCTGTGTTTCCATACCTTTTTTTTTTCACTCAACAATGCTTAGCCCTGGACCTCAGCATCAGGTAATAAATAGCAACCCCTGAAAGGTCCATTAATTTTCAGAGGCCATGTATGCATCATTGAGTAAACTGGCTCTCTTGGTTCTCTGACTGATAACCTGAAAGAGTTAACACTATTTTTTTTCCAAAAGGGAAAAGTGGTTTATTCCTTTCTCACTACTATTTTCAGACCCATTAAGCTGTAAGTAATGGTAAGGTTTCCATGGCTGCTTTGAGGAATACAATATATTTTTTATTTTCCCTTCAAAGGGCCTATTACAGCTCTATCACTGAGTTGTTTGTTGTTTGCTCTCCATCAGAGAGAATAATTCCAGAAAGGTTAACAAAGTCCTTTCTCTGTCTCTCATATTGCCTTTCTATTATCTGACTTAACATTTACTGATTATGAAAAAGTTAAATCACAAAAGAGTTTAATAAAATAGCTAAATAAAAGAATTAGATAAGATGAAAAACATAGCATCTGTCAAAGGCTTAAAGGGCATCTTGGATTTTTCCCCTCCATGTACACAGCTAAAAGAAATACCAGTTTTCATGATAACTCCTGGATTGTGATTAGAAAGGAGGAGGAGAGAAAGGGAAAGGAATTGTCCTTCAGGTGGATTGAACTTTCAAGATCCCTGGTCTGCCATATTGCTGGCATTGAAATTTATGAAACCAAAAAGGCAAATTGCTTATGAATTTTAATAACTTTTGAAGATTAAATACTAAACATGGAGTATAGTCTGTCTGCCTGTGTATTTTAATGGGTAATATTTCTTTCTTACTTCCTCTCTCACTTCACCTGTGAAATAATGGGGGAATCTTCTCACAAATTCATAGCCCTTTAGCAGGATGGGTCTGTTGACCACAGCTAGTAAAGGCCTAGCATTTAGTAGTTCACCTTGTCTCCCTTTGTGTTAGTCACTGATTTTTATCAGAGTGGACAATTGTCCTGTAGGTAATGAACTCACACCCAGATTTCTAGGTACAGTTTTACCAATGACCTTCATCTTACAGCTCTTTTGTACAAAAACTTCAGGATTAATATGATGCTTCTGGTGTACCATGGGTGGAAGAGGAACTTACTTTGGGTCCACTAGGTTAAAACCCCAGGACTTCTGAATGATATCAAGAGAGGTCACTTGTCAATGCCGATTATGATTTTACGTACAAAAGCTTTGATATACAGTTAAAACATGCTAAATCTTGGAGAACCCAGCCCCTTGAAGACTGCTACAAGCAGAGGATATTGTGACATGTCTGCAGAAGGTTTTTCCCAAGGTTGTCCATTACTCTGGAAAATGCTTATTGTATTTTATTTTGGTCTTTTCTAGTTACACCTGATCTTGGTGAGGTTTCTTTCCTCTGCTCCTGGCCAGGCTGCCATGCTCTACATCATTAACCCTAAACTCTGGGGAACTGATCCCCTGACAGCCTCTTTGATATTAGATTAGATCCCTTCCAGGCTGCATTTAATTGACTGAGTTCCTAGGGGGAATACCTGGTTCCCTTTTCCTCTCTATTTTACTTGGCCACTCTTTAGTAGGTGGCTTGCAAATTCACTGTGCCTCCGTGAAGAAGGAAGTGTGACAGATAAAACAAATGCCTGTGATTCTGAATTCTCCTTTTTTTCCTCTTCTAATAACATGTCTACAGTTAGACCTGTCAATGAGCATCTTTGTTCTTTTTGAATCCTCTTCCTCCAAGTAATAAGAAAGTGACTTCTTTCTTTTCTCTTATGTCCTTTGTGTTGCACCTTATCTATTTTTCTGAAAATGAAAGACGAGAGTACTGGTAATTAGAACACCAGTTCTTTTTTCTTGGCTCAAATGTCTTCACTTCTGTTTTTAAACTTTTAAAATCTTTTCCTTTTTTAAAAAATGAATCTTATATTGTTAACATTTTTGCCCATCTTTCATTTTTTTGCAATGATCAAAAAAATTAAAGCCTCTTTGTTTCCCTCAAAAAATAAAAATAATATTTGCTCAGTCTCAAAGATTCTAACATTATAGAAATATGTAATAAAGAAAATAAAAGATGCTCATAATAATAACACTCTTTTTCCTTCCCCAAAACTTAATCTTTATTTTTTGATGTCTAATCCTCCTGATTCATGTGTGTGTGTGTGCGTGTATACATTACTATATATTATATACTATATATTACATATATAGAATAATTGATTTTCAATGGTAATAATACCACCTTCCAACAAATTAAAATAATTTTGGGGGGGTGCTGGTAGTTAAAATTCATGTTTACTCCTAAGACATAACTGGAGGCTTTTAAGCATACTCTCTAGAGTCTAGTTTGAATTGAACATTTATAATTGGTTGAAATATTTAAAAATCTGGTCAGATCATTGAAACCCCTCTTTCTAAGTCCCTTCCATTTCCCAGTGGAGCTCTGAGATGTTATACATGTTCTCTGATGTCATAAACTGCTGATGTCAGCCACTTTGTTCTCTGTCCTTGTCCCTCATTCTGTCTGGTGTATCTCCCTTTGATAGCTCAGGGTTAAGACCAAACCAATTGTTGAGTTTGAACTTTGCTCTTTACTACCTGTATCGCCCTGGGAACATGTCCTGATGTACAAAATGGGAAGAGTGCCAATTATTGTGGTTGTTAATTTTGGAATTTTTCATTGGGTCTGAATAATCACAATTCAGAGTTTATGAGAGACCCATTTGCAAAGCACTAGTTCATCTTCTCCTTCAGGAAGAAACAGAGCTTTGAGGTAGAGATAAGCTGGGCAATGATTAGGTACACCTCTCAACAACCCAAACTGTGTTTCACCCTGAAACCAAACTGAAACCATACTTTGCCTCTCTACCATGCCCAGTGTTACGATAAATTTCTTTTATAATTTATTTTTTCTCCTCATACAAGAAAATGAATTAGTCATACTTTAGGTCCAGGGCTTTTGATGGTGACTTTCAGATATGCCAGTGAATTAAAAATAATTTTGTGCCAGGCAATAGAATACTGCCAGAGTGATGCTCTCATTTAGTTGTTTTTTTTTTCCTGATTCTCTAAAGATAAAGTAGCTGAGACAATAATACCAGCCTCTCTTTTCTCCTGGGTCTTAGGATGAAATAACCCCATGAAGAATTTTCCCTACCCTTCTTTCTGGTGTGTAGTTACTGGAGGAAAGGCACAGGTACAAGCTGGTTCTGCTCAAGTGGATGTAGATTGTGAGAAGCCCTTCAAATTCTTTGAACTCTAGATACAGAGTAGAGCTTTTGAAATACGTATTACATCTACTGCATCAAGAAAAAGTCCCAAGACCCAGTAGTATCTTAATATCATTTGGATACTAAATCTGTTATTCAAGTCCTTTAGCTCCTCCAGGGATGCAAATATGTTTCTAGAAAAATCATAACATTAGGCACACTGTAAGCTATATCTATCCCAAAGCATGACATGCACGGTTCTTGAAACCAAAGATGGACAAATAGTTGAAGGGGGCTTGGAGATTGGTGATATTACCGTCTTTTTTCTCCTTTGTTCTTACACAGCAAATAAATGTGCTCTGTGTGTGTGTGTGCGCGCGTGTGTGTGTGTGTGTGTGTGTGTGTCTGTGTCCCCATCCCATTTAAAAACTCTTAATTTGCACAAAGCATGTGGGTTAGCCAAGAAAAGTTAAGAGTGGTGGGAAATGAATGGAGTTAGCCCATACAAGTCATTCTACAACACCTGTAGTACCTTGTACCTGTAAACACTTAGAAAATGATTGCTCTCATGATGGTGGATGGTTCTGGCATCTTTCAGAGGCTTCTTGTTTCCTTATTCATATCCTTTTCCTGCTTTTTAAATGATCCTTGTCACTCCATTACACTGTAAGCTATCACTGTCTTCATCTGTGGTGACCTCTTTATTCCCAAAGCCAATGGTATTGAGTCTTTTGAGGTGGGGAGGAGAGGAATGCTGTGTTCACAAGAATTAACCCTTTTAATTTGGTTCTTCAAAAGTTGCAACTTTTGATTTTGCCCTTTAAATTTCTAATTGTCCCTAAACTTGAAAAAATTTGAGAATAAATCTTTTTAGGGATTCTGTTGGAGGGTAATTCAAATAGCATTCACCCAATTTCATATTTAACATTCTTTACCTGTTTATGCTAATCAGAGCCTAAAGATTGGGTTAAACACCTTAGCTCTTTTTTACTTTTGGATGACATTATAATTTATTAAAATTTGTTACTGTCATGTCTATTATATGCCAGGTATTCTTATAACATTGAGAAAAAATAATTTCCATGCCTTAATGAAGTGCTTACATCAGTGGGAGAAATAGAAAATAGAGTTTCAAGTGAAGGAAGCAAAGTACAGGACCAAGCCAGGAATTATCCTGGAAGGCCAGGGAGACTGGATAAGATTGAGTAGAGAGCAGGATGGCCCAGAAGAAACCAGAGTGGTAGCCACAAACCAGAGTGTAGAGAGCTCTGTAGACCATGGCATAGAATATGGATCCTAAACTTACTGAGGACCAGAATCTTATTTAAGAATTCCTATACCAAAGTTATAAGAAGAACTTGCCTCATTGTCACTTCTTTCTGGAGATCTATTAGGGCTTCTCATATGATACCGTATTTTATTCATTAGAAGATGAAATTTTAAAAATAATTTTTATACCTCTGAATCTGGGATATGGCCAGTAATTGAGAATGTCTTAGCATAGTGTCTTAGTTTATTTGATATCATTTGCCATTCCTAATGGTAAATAAAATAATGGAGCATCTTATAATTGTGGATATCTTTGATTTGTTGAAATATGGTGTGTCCAGCTTTCTTAAGTGGTTTACAGTTGACCTTTCTTTCATCTCCCTAGCCTCTTGGTGACCTTATAGAATAGAGCCACCATCAGAAGCTTTTGAGTATTAAGGCATTTTCTTATAGTGAGAATGCCTTTCAACCACACATACTTGAGAATCAGTCCTCCTAATTGTACATTTTCATGATGATTGATTGGAAATAGGAATGTAGCTCATAGCTTTGGGATACAGTTTGTCACATGCAGAGCTAAGTGGGCCACAAAGTTAATGGATCCATTACTCTGACTTTGTTAGTTTGCACTACCTGATCTAAGCAGATACATGATGTGTGGGTTTGGCATATTTTCTGAGTTTGTATTTAACTTTGATGATTCTTGTAGTCCCTCATAAGGTTTTGAAACCATGTTCAGGATCCTGTTTTTTGTGACTGAACCTGTGGAGTTCCTCTATTAAAAATAATTGGTCACTTTCTGTCTATGCTGTAGATTCTGAGTGCCTTGAAGGCAGGGACTATACCATTCGTTTCTGTATTTTTAGTGCCTATGAGAATGCCTTGCTCATGGTAGATATTCAATAAAAATGGATTAAATGGATGAGAGGACTCAGTTCATGACTTCTTATAGCTTATCGTCTTAAGGCTAGCTTACTTCTTAATATATTGAAAACGTAAAGATATTCCTAGTTTAGTAGGGCCAAACATATATGTGCTACATCTCACAGATAAAAATAAAGTGGCTCTCTTTATGATACTTATAACTGTTCTTACTTTATTCTTGGACTCCAATTTCTGCTGACAACAGAAAATATTTAAACTTCATGTTTAAAATTAATCTCTTCAGGTATAAAACCATCTTTGGGTAAATAGCTCAGAGTTCAGGAACTTATCAAATCTATTTTTTCTTCTTTAAATGTTTTTGCATAATAAAAGTTTATATCTTTTTTTCTCCTTTTTATTTTTAATTTTATTTTTTAAAATTTATATCCAGATTAATTAACATATAATGCAACAATGATTTCAGGAGTAGATTCCTTAATGCCCCTTACCCATTTAGCCCATCTCCCCTCCCACAATCCCTCCAGTAACCCTCAGTTTGTTCTCCATATTTATGAGTCTCTTCTGTTTTGTCCCCCTCCCTGTTTTTATATTATTTTTGTTTCCTTTCCTTATGCTCATCTGTTTTGTCTCTTCAAGTCCTCAGATGAGTGAAGTCATATGATTTTTGTCTTTCTCTAACTGACTAATTTCACTTAGCATAATACCCTCCAGTTCCATCCAGGTAGTTGTAAATGGCAAGATCTTATTCTTTTTGATTGCCGAGTAATACTACATTGTATATATATATACATTTTCTTTATCCATTCATCCATCGATGGACATTTGGGCTCTTTCCATACTTTGGTTATTGTTGAGAGTGCTGCTATAAACATGGGGGTGCATGTGTCCCTTCGAAACAGCACACCTGTATCCCTTGGATAAATGTCTACTAGGGCAATTGCTGGGTCATAGGGTAGTTCTATTTTTAGTTTTTTGAGGAACCTCCATACTGTTTTCCAGAGTGGCTGCACCAGCTTATGTTGCCACCAGCAATGTAAAAGAGATCCTCTTTCTCCGCATCCTCACCAACATCTGTTGTTGCCTGAGTTGTTCATGTTAGCCATTCTGACAGGTGTGAGGTGGTATCTCATTGTGGTTTTTATTTGTATATCCCTGATTGATGAGTGATGTTGAGCATTTTTTCATGTGTTGGTTGGCCATCTGGATGACTTCTTTGGAGAAATGTCTATTCATGTCTTTGCCCATTTCTTCACTGGATTATTAGTTTTTTGGGTGTTGAGTTTGATCAGTTCTTTATAGATTTTGGATACTAACCTTTTATCTGTTATGTCATTTGCAAATATCTTCTCCCATTCCATCGGTTGCCTTTTAGTTTTGCTGATTGTTTCCTTCGCTGTGCTTTTTTTCTTTCACTTTTTATTTTGATGAGGTCCCAGTAGTTCATTTTTGCTTTTGTTTCCCTTGCCTCCAGAGACGTGTGGAGTAAGAAGTTGCTGCGGGCAAGATAAAAGAGGTTTTTGCCTGCTTTCTCCTTGAGGATTTTGGTGGCTTCCTGTCTTACATTGAGGTCTTTCATCCATTTTGAGTTTATTTTTGTGTACGGTTTAAGAAAGTGGTCCAGGTTCATTCTTCTGCATGTCGCTGTCCAGTTTTCCCAGCACTGCTTGCTGAAGAGACTGTCTTTATTCCATTGGATATTCTTTCCTGCTTTGTCAAAAATTAGTTGGCCATACATTTGTGGGTCCATTTCTGGGTTCTGTATTCTGTTCCATTGATCTGAGTGTTCTTGTGCCAGTACCATACTGTCTTGATGATTACAGCTTTGTAGTATAGCTTGAAGTCTGGGATTGAGATGCCTCCTGCTTTGGTTTTCTTTTTCTTTTTTTTTTTTTTTTTAACGTTTATTTGTTTTTGGGACAGAGAGACACAGAGTATGAACGGGGGAGGGGCAGAGAGAGAGGGAGACACAGAATCGGAAACAGGCTCCAGGCTCTGAGCCATCAGCCCAGAGCCCGACGCGGGGCTCGAACTCACGGACCGCGAGATCGTGACCTGGCTGAAGTCGGACGCTTAACTGACTGCGCCACCCAGGCGCCCCTTGGTTTTCTTTTTCAAGATTGCTTTGGCTATTCGGGGTCTTTTCTGGTTCTGTACAAATTTTAGGATTATTTGTTCTAGCTCTGTGAAGAATGCTGGTGTTATTTTGATAGAGATTGCATTGAATATGTAGATTGCTTTGGATAGTATCAACATTTTAAGAATATTTGTTCTTCCTATCCAGGAGCATGGAATCTTTTTCCATTTTTTGGTGTCTTCTTCCGTTTCTTTCATAAACTTTCTATAGTTTTCAGGGTATAGATTTTTCACCTCTTTGGTTAGATTTATTCCTAGGTATTTTATGGTTTTTTGTGCAACTGTAAATGGGATCGATTCCTTGATTTCTCTTTCTGTTGCTTCATTGTTGGTGTGTAGGAATGCAACCGATTTCTGTGCGTAGATTTTATATCCTGCAATTTTGCTGAATTCATGAATCAATTCTAGCAGTTTTTTGGTGAATCTTTTGGGTTTTCCGTGTAGAGTATCATGTCATCTGCAAAGAGTGAACGTTTAACTTCCTCCTGGCTGATTTGGATGCCTTTTATTTCTTTGTGTTTCTTTGTGTCTAATTGCTGAGGCTAAGACTTCCAATACTATGTTGAATAACAGTGGTGAGAGTGGACATGCCTGTCTTGTTCCTGACCTTAGGGGGAAAGCTCTCAGTTTTTCCCCATTGAGGATGATATTAGCGTCGGGTCATTCATATGTGGCTTTTATGATCTTGAGGTATGCTCCTTCTGTCCCTACTTTCTTGAGGGTTTTTATCAAGAAAGCATGCAGTATTTTGTCAAATGCTTTCTCTGCGTCTATTGAGAGGATCATATGGTTCTTGTCCTTTCTTTTATTGATGTGATGAATCACATTAATTGTTTTGTGGATACTGAACCAGCCCTGCATCCCAAGTATAAATCCCACTTGGTTGTGGTGAATAATTTTTTTAATGTATTGTTGGATCTGGTTGGCTAGTATCTTGTTGAGGATTTTTGCACCCATGTTCATCAGGGAAATTGGCCTATAGTTCTCCTTTTTAGTGGGGTCTCTGTCTGGTTTGGAATCAAGGTAATGCTGGCTTCATAGAAAGAGTTTGGAAGTTTTCCTTCCATTTCTATTTTTTGGAACAGTTTCAAGAGAATAGGTGTTAACTCTTCCTTAAATGTTTGGTAGAATTCCCCTGGAAAGCCATCTGGCCCTGGACTCTTGTTTTTTGGCAGATTTTTGGTTACTAATTTGATTTCCTTACTCGTTATGAGCCTCTTCAAATTTTCTATTTCTTCCTGTTTCAGTTTTAGTAGTGTGTATGTTTCTAGGAATTTGTCCATTTCTTCCAGATTACCCATTTTACTGGCATGTAATTTCTCATAATATTCTCTTATTATTGTTTTTATTTCTGTTGTGTTGCTTGTGATCTCTTCTCTTTCATTCTTGATTTTATTTATTTCGGTCCTTTCCTTTTTCTTTTTGATCAAACTGGCTAGTGGTTTATTAATTTTGTTAATTCTTTCAAAGAACCAGCTTCTGGTTTCATTGATCTGTTGTACTCTTTTTTTGGTTTTGATAGCATTAATTTCTGCTCTAATCTTTATTATTTCCTGTCTTCTGCTGTTTTTGGGTTTTATTTGGTGTTCTTTTTCCACTCTTTAAGGCATAAGGTTAGGTTGTGTATCTGAGATCTTTCTTACTTCTTTAGGAAGGTCTGGATTGCTATATACTTTCCTCTTATGACTGCCTTTGCTGCGTCCCAGAGGTTTTGGGTTGTAGTGTCATCATTTTCATTGATTTCCATATACTTTTTAATTTACTCTTTAACTGCTTGGTTAGCCCATTCACTATTTAGTAGGGTGTTTTTCCGTCTCCAAGTATTTGTAACCTTTCAAAATTTTTTCTTGTGGTTGATTTCGAGTTTCATAGCTTTGTGGTTTGGAAATGTGCACGGAATGATCTCAATCTTTTTGTATTTACTTAGGGCTGATTTGTGTCCCAGTATATGGGCTATTCTGGAGAACGTTCTATGTGCACTGGAGAAGAATGTATATTCTGCTGCTTTAGGGTGAAATGTTCTGAATATATCTGTTAAGTCCATCTGGTCCAGTGTGTCATTCAAAGCTCTTGTTTCCTTGTTGATTTTTTGATTAGATGATCTGTGCATTGTTTGTGAGTGGGGTGTTGAAGTCTCCTACTATTATGGTATAACTATTGATGAGTTTCTTTATGTTTGTGATAAATTGACTTATATGTTAGGTTTTCCCACATTTGGTGCATAAATGTTTACAATTGTTAGGTCTTCTTCGTGGATAGACCCTTGATTATGATATAATGCCCTTCTGCATCTCTTGATACAGTCTTTATTTTAAAGTCTAGATTGTCTGATGTAAGTGTGGCTACTCTGGCTTTCTTTGGTGACCATTAGCATGATAGATGGTTCTCCATCCCCTTATTTTCAATCTGAAGGTGTCTTTAGGTCTAATGTGGATCTCTTGTAAACAGCATGTAGATGGGTCTTGTTTTCTTATCCATTCTGTTGCCCTATGTCTTTTGATTGGAGCATTGAGTCCATTGACGTTTAGAGTGAGTACTGAAAAATATGAATTTATTGCCATTATGATGCTTGTAGAGTTGGAGTTTCTGGTGGTGTTCTCTGGTCCTTTTTAATCTTTTGTTGCTTTTGGTATTTATTTGTTTATATATATATATGTGTGTGTGTGTGTGTGTGTGTGTGTATGTGTATATATATATATATATATTTTTTTTTTCATCTTTTCTTCCCTCAGAAAGTCCCCTTAAAATTTCCTGCAGGGCTGGTTTAGTGGTCACAAACTCCTTTAATTTTTATTTGTCTGGGAAACTTTTTATCTCTCCTTCTATTTTGAGTGACAGCCTTGCTGGATAAAGAATTGTTGGCTGCATATTATTTCTGATTCAGCACATTGAATATATCCTGCCACTTCTTACTGGCCTGCCAAGTTTCTGTGGATAGGTCTGCTGCAAACCTGATCTGTCTTCCCTTGTAGGTTAGGGACTTTTTTTCCCTTGTTGTTTTCATGATTCTCTCTTTGCATGAGTATTTTGCGAATTTGACTATGATATGCCTTGTTCATGGTCAGTTTTTATTGAATCTGATGGGGGGGGTCCTCTGTGCTTCCTGGATTTTGATGTCTGTGTCTTTCCCAAGGTTAGGAAAGTTTTCCACGATGATTTCCTCACATAACTCTTCTACCCCTATTTCTCTCTCTTCTTCTTCTGGGACCCCTATGATTCTGATGTTGTTCATTTTTAATGAGTCACTGTTTGTTCTAATTCTTAAATCATGCTCTTTTGCCTTAATCTCCCTCTTTTTTTTCTGCTTCGTTATCCTCTATAAGTTTGCCCTCTGTGTCGCTGATTCTCTGTTCTGCCTCGTCCATCTTTGCCACCGCTGCATCCATCCTTGATTGCAGCTCAGTTATAGCATTTTTAATTTCATTCTGGCTATTTTTTACTTCTTTTATCTCTGCAGAAAGGGATTCTAATCTATTTTCAACTCCATTTAGTATTCTTATTATCATGATTCTAAATTCTGTTTCAGACATCTTGCTTGTATCTGTGTTGGTTAAATCCCTGGCTGTCGTTTCTTCATGCTCTTTCTTTTGGGGTGAATTCCTTCATTTCATCATTTTGAAGGGACAAAAGGAATTAATGAGGTAGAAAAATTGAAATTAAAAAAGATGAAAATTAAAAATTGAACACACACACACACACAAATTGAATAGATGATGTTAGGTCCTAGTGTGTTTTGGTCTGGGTGTTGAAAATGGTTTGACAGATTAGAGAGAAAAAAGAGGGGGGAGAAAAAAAAGGAAATTGAGAATTTGAAAAAATGAAAACACTGAAGTAGACTAAAATGAGATGATGGGAGTAAAATAGAATTCAAAGAAATATACCCAAAAGTAAAGAATATAGTCGAAAAAAATTAAAGAAAAATATTTTTAATAAAAATTGAAAATAAAAATGAATTTTTTTGTCTTTCTATATTCAAGAAAAAGAAAAAATGGAGAAAAAAAAGGAAAGAAAATTGAATAGATGGACTGGCTAACAGACTGAAATACGACTGAAATTACTTCATTTTCCCCTAGAAGTCTAATTATGAAGCTCTTTATAATCCATAAACTAGGCAGGTGGTGAGATTTGTGTTCTTGAAAAGCGAGGTTGGCCCAGTTGGGTGGGGCTTAGTGTAACGGATTCTTTCTCCAGTAGATGGCGCTGCTAGCCTACCGGTGTGGATTGTTGTGGTGCTTGTAGGTGTTTATGCACATGCATGGGAGTGGTGAAAATGGCATCACCCAGCTACTCAGTCTCTGGTATTGGAACTCTCTTCTCCCTGATCAGCAGTTGCTCACCTGTCCTTCATCTTTGGCTTCCGTCCACTCCTTGCTTTCACGCTCTCCGTGACCAAGCCCCAGGCAGCACCTCCCTCCCAAGTTTTGTCTCAGATGCGGCCTCCCCTGGTCCCCCGCTTCTGAGGTACTGTGGTCTTGATCCTCTCTGCCCCGCTGCGGAGGGTCTCACCGAGCAATGGCTGGGTGCTGGCCACACCCATGAACGTTTGTGGGACTGTGCTGCTGCCCATGCCCAGAGACTGTGGCTAGGTGCTAACCCGCTCCAGAAAAATTTTGCGAGACAGTGTAGAAGCAGCATTACAGGGATTATGAAAAATCACAACACACCTAGCACCAGGCTTCACCCCCAACAACCTTGTTCCAGCACCAGTGAATGTGGCTGTTCTCTGGGATCTGCTGGGCACAGGTGGCTTCACAGCCTCTACCAAATGCCCTTCCAGCCGTGGAACTGCTTCTCCCTGTGTGGTCCAAGAACCTCCAGGACCCCACTCTGCTCCTGGGGATTCGCCCTTTCTACCAGAGCACCACCAGGTATCAAGCTGCAGAGTTTCACACTCTGTGCTCCCCTGTTACAGTCTTAATGGAATTTAAAACCTCTCCTTTCTCCTTTCTCTTTTCTCCCTTTTTAGTTCAGTCCCTGCAACTGTTTCCAATTTTCTATTTTCTCTCCAGTTGCTTTTGGGGAGGGATGCTTTTCCTGTATTCTCCCTTCCCATCCTGTCCTCTCTCCACACACACAAAAGCGGCTCCCTGCCCTCCACAGCTTCCCCCTCCCCCATTTCACCTCTCTGTGCCACGTACGTGCTGAATTTTGTGGTTCAGGTTGTGCAGATTGTTGTGTTAATCCTCAGATCAGTTTTCTAGGTGTGCAGGATGGTTTAGTGTTGGTCTGGCTGTATTTCATGGATGCGAGACACACAAAAAACTTCTATGCTGTCCGCCATCTTGGCTCCTCCCCTCTTAAAATTTTTTTTGATGCTAATTTATTTTTGAGAGAAAGAGAGAGACAGAGTGTGAGTGGGGGAGGAGGAGAATGAAAGGGAGACACAGAATCAAGAGCAGGCTCCAGGCTCTGGGCTGACAGCACAGAGCACCACAGGGCTCAAACCCATGAGCCATGAGATCATGACCTGAGCTGAAGTTGGACACTTAACTGAGCCACCCAGCCACCCCTACTCTGTTTTTTCTTCTTAAACAGCCTTTTTACTTCTTTCCTAAGATGACATCATAGGGGAAGTGACTCAAATGATATACTCTATTTCTTAGCTGGCCTCCAATGAGATGTTAGTACATCAGTTTACTGGGTGTCTGGGCAAATGATATTTAGGCATGTTTTGGTTTTTTAGGGACGTCCTAGTGGTCCCAAAGTGCCATGGTGTGAGGTCTTCCGAGCCAAAGAGGCCATGCATATGTATTCTAGTTGACATGAACTGTAGCTGACTTCTCCAGTTGATAGCTACCACTGACATCCAGACATCTGAGTCTTCAGACACTTCTAGACCTCATCTCTCAAGTCTGCCAGCAGAGACTTCAGCCAACAGGGGGCAGAGCCAAATTGGCAATGTTGTGTCCTGTTTCTGACCTGCACAATACATGAACATAATATGTGGTTGTTTTATGCCGCTGAGTTTTGGAATAATTTGTTTTGTAATCTTAGTTACACAACCCTTTCTCCCTGCTCTTTCCTCTACCTCCTTCTCTTCCTTCAAAATATAAATTTCTTCAAAGATTCAGAGTATTTGATAGTCTTAAAAACAAGGAGTATTTTTTCAAGACCTTAATTAATGAGTGTTTTAATTATGGGGTGCTTTGAAAATCTGTGTTATGAAAAAGCATTCACTTTTTTTTAAAGACTTTTGTTAGAGCCAAATTATATGAAGTTTTTTTTTTTTTCTTTTTTTTTTTTTTAAAGCTCAGGACAATTCCACCAGCCTCACCCCAGGCCAAAAGCTATTTTCATTAGAGAAAAAAAATGTTTTTCATTTCCTCAAATGGTAATATGTGCACCCAAGTAAGTACAAAGTTGAAAGTCAAAAGTTGTGATACAGCTGGCTGCATTACTTGATCTCTATCTGAATGTTAGTCGCATGATTATTGGAGTTCGTTGTCACAGCAGGGTGGGGAGAGGACATGGCAGCATCAAAAGGAAATTACATTTGCTAAAAAATATGGGTGAAAATGTCTTCAGCAATTACCACAGGTCATCTATGCTGCACAGAGCAAATGGCAGGGAAAAAGGGCTTCCTGCAGGAAAGAGCAGAGAGGAGGATTAGAATTGGGCTATTGTACTGTGCGGAATCAAAAGGGCCCCCTATGATGCAGGCTGGGAGTAAACAGCGATATTAGTATAATGGGCTGTAATAAATTACTGGTGGTTTTAAGATTTCTGTTTCATTCTTTCAGGTCAGCAAAAATGCCATCATCTTTCCTTGCTTTGTGTCATCTGCACTACCCTTTTAGACCCAGATGATTCCCATTCTATTCCAGCTGGCTGCCTTCAGATTTTTGAATTAGCACTCAGTATATTTTAATTCAATTTGGAAACTAATGGATGCCTGAACTTATTTAGCCCATCCATTCAAGCATCCTGAAGTGCAATTCTGATTGAGGCAATTTTTCTAATTACAATTTTAATTCTTCATTTTTCTATCTCTCAAAAAATTAAACTCTGCTCTATTGGTGACTGTAAAACTCTAGGTAAGCAGTATAGGAAAGTAGACTCTAAGTGGTTCTTTCAAATTTTTTTCTGGTAAAGTGGAAATATAAATATTAAATAATGTTAGATTTATGTCAATTGTAACAGTCTTGTGTATAACTCAGCTTCTTTTTACTTCCTTTTATGGGTGTCTCAAGGTCAAATTGTGGTTCTCCACCAGAAAAAACAAGTGAAATAAAGACCTAAATTTACATGGTTAACCTATCAGAGAGGTGTTTCTCTTGTTACCTGGTTTCTAGGGATTTTAAAAGGGTTCATATATTTACATTTTAAGGACAAATTCAGCATCTTTCTGCTTCAGTAAGCTAAGTATGTATACTCCATGTCCTTTGTTTTGCTTTTTGAAAAGCTTTCTTCACAGTGGGCGAGAGATGCTAGAAGCCAAAACAGAAAGTGAGATGCTGCTCCCTACATAACATCAGCAACAAAATGTTATTTTCCTGTGTGTTAGCAAGGGTAAAGTATCTGGCTGGTCTTAGTTGAGCCATGTTTAGTCAACTAGAGTGTATGGTGGTGCTCTTTTCTGGTATGCTCATCAAACTTTTCCCTCTACTTTTTGGGTAGTTCATCAAGGGTCCTGAAAAAAGGAGTGGCTACAGTCATGGCCAGGCCTTGGTTCCCTGGCAGCAGAAATTAGTCCTAAGTATGGGCTCATGAACCATGCAAAGACAAGCAGAGTCCTTCAGTGATATTGGTACACAGACCCTGGGAGAAAGAGGCTCACATCTTCTGATAAGGGCACTTGCTTTTTCTATGGTTTCCGTGTTTCCTGCCATTCTAACTATAGAAGAAGTGACACATAAATGCAAAGAGAAACGATGTGGCGGTGATAGAAGATGGGTACAGAAGGAACAAGTGTGTCTCAACAGCATGGAGTTCTTCATTTTTTTCCCACAGGTCCTACATTTTTGAAGCCTTTCCATTAGTTTTGCAGTGTACTCCAGTATTCAGCTACATTACCAACATGTTTCTCTTTTGCAAAGGTTAGCCTGAGTTGTGTTTCTGTGACTTGAAACAAAGTCAGTTTTAAATTGGCTTGCACAGGAAGGGGGATGTTTGTGGGTGTGCATTTCCCTCTATCATCAGTGATAAAAGGGAGTGGCCACTCCTGTTACCTTTTTTTTAGTACTCTTATCCTCTTTCTAGAATTTAATTCAAGGGGTCTTTATTAATCTACTATGTACTATTTGCTGAAGTTGCAAAGACCAATAAGAAAAGCATTCTATTCTTTAGGAGCACACAGACTCTTTACGGAGACTGACATGTAGATAATCACAAAATAAGCCATGTTACCTAAAATATTCTGCAGAGTGCTAGCCATACAAACTATTTTGTGAAGAATGGTATTCCTGGCTTCAAGACTTTCATGACTATACAGATTTGGAAAATATATTAAACTATAATATCTTTTTAAGTTTCACAGTGCATATAAGACCTCAGAAATATTATAGAAATGCTACCTCTTTAGCTAAATATTTCACAACTTAATGAAAATGAAAAAACCCTTGGTCCCTAAATGACCTATTGATATTCCATGCGACTAGAGCTCCTCAGAAAGTATTTGAATAGAGATAGCTATGGGAGAGTGGAGATGGGAGAATTAATTCGCCTTTGGAGGGGATGGAAATGGCTTCAGAGAGGAGGTACGAATTTGAATTGGGCCTTAATGAGTGACTTCACCAGCTCAGCAAAGGGAAAGGGGATTCTGGAAAAAGTTACAAGATGTGAAAAGGCAGAGATATAAAAATAAAACTATGGTTTACTGGGAATATATAACATCCCACGGGATTCCAAAGGGTACAGAACGGAATAATAACATGAAGGAGATAAGAAAGGAAAGCAAAACTGGGAAATGTAAAGTGTCAGGTTAACACAGTTGGAGCTCGGGCTATAGTGAGGAGCTACTGAATGTTTTTTCTTCTTTGAGGCATACATTTTATTTCAATCGTAATATAGCACTTAAAATTTTGGAAATTTCTTTTTTATTATCTAGAGCACTTTTTCCCAATGAAGTGTTCAAAATTTTCTGATTTGCAGAGTGAACAGACCAAAATGGAGGGATCTGGTTTAGAGGGAATGACTTTTGTTTTCTTCTGTTCTCCAAAAGTTTATCCCCTCCACTATTCTGTCTTATTTATATAGAGCCTAGTTTTAAATTGGAACATGCTTGGTGATAAACAATTAATACCTTCTGATGTTAACCATTAAGGATATTTGCATTTTAATAAGCTCTATTTAAGATAAAAATTATTGGAAAGTCCCCTCCAATCCATTATACCAGTTTAAATTCCTCTGGACCTGATTTAGAATTCCATCTCCTTCCACTAACATCTTTCTCATCAACTCCAACCCACTCATTCATTTAGTAAGTATTGTCTGAGTGCCTGATGTCTGTTAGAACCTGTTAGGCCCTGGAAATCTGCATTGGGAGAACTCCTGGTCTCAGTGATCTCTGAGTCTAATGGGGAGACAGAGAAGCAGACAAATTCCAATATGATACTATGATTAGGGTGGATATAATACTCTGAGGAGGAGTTAGGTTTATCTACTAGGCTTGTGGTATATACCTCTGCCTTTCTGTTTGTGTGAGAGGTCAAAGCTTCATGACGATTTGACATCTAAAACTGAACGCAAAAGGATGAACAGGAATAATCCAGGCATAGGAAAATGAATGAGTGTGAGGTCATTCTGGGCAGAGAGAAGAGAATGTACTAAAGACCAGACAGGAGACCTAAGTGTTCAGTTTGGCCTTGAATACAGGGAGGGTTTGTAGGAGATTAGGACTGAAGAGGCAGGCAAAGAACAAAGGACTCTCATATTACTTAAAGTCATTAGATTTTTATCCTGAAGTCTGTGGGGCATCATCAAAGTGGTTTAAGAACTGAATCAATTTGTATTAAAAAATACTAATCCAGGATAAGTATGGGGAGGGGGGCAAGAAAGGAAGCTGCAAAAGCTTTGTGGAAATAGTCAAGGCTAGAAATGTTCGGGCCCCACCCAGGGGAGAGGCAGTGGTGATGGGAAGAATGAGTTGGAGAGAGATGGAGAATGGGGAGAAGATGGGATCTGGTGTTTGGTTGGATACAGAGAAGGGAGGTATGGAGATCTGAAAGGATTTTTTTGTCCTGTAGTGCCAGTAGTCTTTGAATTTATCAAGTGTCTGAGAAGTAAAAATATCTTCTTATATTCTTCATCTTCCCTCTTTGTTTGTCTTCTTTTACCATCTAAGCATAAGCCTCATAGGGAAGAAGTTTATGTTTTAGGTAGCATCACAGAAAGCACATAGTGGATGGTAAAAAGAAAAATAGTGAATACTTATACTTTTTTTCTGGAGAAACAATCATATTTTCTTTCAACTTTTTTGTTGGAGTAAAAGTAATAAGTGCTGTTTGCCACACTGAACTTGGGGAAGGTATTTTTTTTTTCTAATTAAGTACAAACTAATAGCATTTAATCAGATAATCGAACTTCTTTATTACTTTATCTGGATGTTTTGTAAGTAGTTTTGGTTATTCCATTTTCTCTTCTGGTTGCCCTCTACTGTCAGCTGATGAAGTGCTTTTTCTATTCTCTCACTAATCATTGCTATAATCTCTGGTAGAGTTACCACTTTTCACTTCTAAGGTTCACTGTGTCCTGTGGGAGCAGACTAGGTGTGGAGGATCTGATCTAGGCCTTCTCAAATATAAATGATGAAAAGGAGGGATGCTTTTGGCATATAAGAATACCCTAGGCACAGCTGTGCTGAGCTTTGCACACTCACTAATCAGAACACGGGTCTTAGAACCTTCATTGCTGGCTGCTTCCAAAATATATACCTTGTTATGAAAATCTTGCTAAACAGAGATCCTCGTGTGTGGGCAGAAGTGGGAAAGAACGACCTGCCATTTGTTTGGTACTTGCTATGTGACAGTCACTGTGCCAACCACCTGCTGAATTAGACATCTATTTCCACTTTATAGATGAGCAGAATGATGCTTAGAAATTTAACCATCCTTCCCAAAGCCAGACAGATAGCAAAACAAACAGGATGGGTCTATCCATCCCTTCTTACTGCCTTTATTCTTAGTCTTTGCAGTTGTTAAAATAATCAGATTAGGCCCAAGACAGAGTTGCTCAGGCTAAGCGCCACAATGCAACTAAATATCTGTGCTCTGCTCTCCCAGGAAAGGGAAGCGTAGGTTAACCTGTGAACACGTGCCTGCTCAGCACAAATTACCTGACCCGGTTCTAAGACTTCCCTTTGCTCCATAGAAGGAAAGTCACCCTACTTTAACCAGCAAATGCCCAGTATAACTTCCTTGTTCTGTGTCACTTTGTCTATAAAAAACTCTCACCTTGTAGAACTTTTCGGAGTTCCTTTCTGTCTGCTAGATTTGACGCTGCCTGATTCATGAACTGCTGAATAAAGCCAATAATATCTGTAAAATTTACTCAGTTGAATTTTGTTCTTTAATACAGTTGATGGGTTAAAACTTGATGCAGATATGTATACTGCCGTGATGGTGCAGCTCCGTGGAGAGGAGAAGGACCCAGGAGAAGATTGAATTGTCCCTTATTCTGTTATGGACATTTTGGAGACTATGATTGGAGTTCTCTCTCTGTTGCCTTCTAGGACTCTTGATTTTGAGCAATTCATGAATCAACTTGGGCTTTGCTCAGGGTTGCTGTTTCTGGTTGTGAGTTGGTGCAGTGTACAGAAGCCATGGGCTAAGAGGGTAGCTGACTATCAGTCCTGAAACAAGGCTGCATTTGCCCAGAGGTGTGTACAGGCTATCAGATGAGGTAAAATCTTTGGACTAGGTAAAATCCTCAGTGAGGAAGACTTATCTTTTAGAGGAGTTCAACAACCAGTTGTATTCCCTGCAATATCTTATAGGATCAGTCTTGCCACTTTCTTGGACCAATGTCCTGGGTAAGGAAATGTTTTTCAAGATATTTTGACAGCAAGAATGAATACTTATAATTTTGAATTTTATAGAAAGAAGATTTGATTCCTGGCTCAGCCACTTCTTGATTTTATGATCTGGGGCAAGTTACCTCTATAAAACTGAAATTCTTTGTCTGTGAAATGGAGGTGATGATAGTACCTACCTCAAACGCTTGTGAAGTTTAAATGATTTAATAGATGCCAAGCTTTTTGGGCAGTATCTGAGAAAGCTCACATTTACTGAGTACTTACCACTGTGACTGTTATTTATCTTTTGTATCTTTTGTCTGCCTCCTGAAAAAGAGCATCACTTGCAAACAGTAAATAAGTTGTCAGTTTTGACTTTTCAGTGTTGGATGTGGTGTCTATTTTTCTGTAATACTTTTTTTTTTCTGTTAGCAGGACTTTTTTTTTTTATCACTGAGCCCAAGTTGACTTAAGCAAAACAGTAAAAAAGTTAGGTGTGGGGGGCAGATTGCCGTATTATACAACTAAGCCAGAGCTTCAAATGATGTTGGACTTTGTTTCCATCAGGTAATTCTGTTTTCCTCTCTGTTGGCTTCATGATTAGGCGGGCTTTTCTGCTCTATAGGCTCCATTAGCTCCTGGCTTACATCCTCTTGTTAATCTTTAAATCCAGCAGAAATCTTGTTTTTCTTCCCAAGAAATCTAACAGAAGTCCCCGAACTGAGTCTGTTTGCTTTCTTGGAACATGTGTTTATCCCTGAATCAGACATCCTAGCCACAGTAGGAATGCTTTGATTGGCTAGGTCTGGGACATCTGCCTATTTCTGTAGCCGGGGAAATGGATGGGGTCAAACAAACGTTCTGAAGGGGAGATGGCTAGTTCCTTAAAGGAAAATGAGAGTGTGTTGCCAGAAGAGAGAAAGGGTATTGGGAAGGCAAAAAATGACACATGTTCATCACATTCCCCTTACTCTTTTATTTTATTTTGGATTTTGAAATCTATAAAAAAAATGGACCATCTTACAATAGTAATCCTTTAAACTATGGAAAAGTAATTTAGATTGTAGATTGGGCAATATATAAAGTAGTAGAAGAAATGATGATTTGGGATTTTTCTAATTGTATATGTGCCTTAAATGAGTTGTGTGACCATTGACAAACACTTGTCTTTAGATTGAGGGGGCTGTAAGTATGCTTGCGGCTCTGGTGTTCTATAATGTTCATGAGATAATACCCATTATTGCCAATCACTGTTGGCAGTCGCTTTTTCTTTTTCTTTTTTTTTTCCCGAAAGTGGCGAATGGTATATGTATGCCTTGACAAACTTTCAAATATCATAAAATATTGGATCTGTCACTTAAAAAAACCCCAGAACACTGATAAAAGATGCTAGCTTTTCTGTAAATTCTTACAGAATAAAACCCCCAGGTCCTTAATGGAGCATGTTATGTTAGAAGAAAGTCAGGTTTCATCTTTTGCTCTTTTCTTTCACCTCTGGTCCCCTTGCCTTCATGTACAAGCAAGAGGAGAGAGGAACTAATATTTGACTAGGATGGAGTAACTCACAGGGTGACCTTGAAAGTTACATACTGAAGATGTCAGAGCCACTCGCCTTGGTTTTCTGAATGACTGTATCGAGTGTGACCTCCCTTGTCCCTCCCCACATCCTCAGTCCCCATCCATCCCAACTGACTTGGAACTGCCATGGATAGTTATGTGAGCATGAAATAATCTGTTGTGTTGAGCCACTAGGCATTTGGTTAATTTCCTACTGCAACCCAATGGAGCCTAATACAAAGTGTTGTGGATTTTGGAAGGGGATAATAATGGTTCCCTGTCATAAACTACAGCTGTACATCTTGGCACACACCGTGTTGTATTTTTATTGGATTTATTGCCAAGAATTAGAAGAACCTGGCAATTATTTGGCAGAATTAGAAGAACTGGCAATGCTGAGACTTCATTTCCCCATGAAGATAGTTTTCTGGAGCTCAGTAGCAGTTGCCCCTATGGATGCCCCGATGTGCTTAAGCTCTTAAGTTTTCTACAGTCGCCACTCTTGCTTTGTACTCCCTGAACTGGCTGGCTTCACTCACTATTTTTCCTGACCTCTGTAGGTGTTTGAGTTTACACCCCTAATCTAAAGGATGAGCCACCAAATGCTCAGAGGTTGGCACTAAAACTGTAGTGACCCTGAATACAACAACTTGGGAACTTGCCTCACTTAGGAATAAATTCTGCTGTGGTATTCTATAAGTACTATGTGTAAAACATGGCATTTGGGGGAAAAACAGTCTTAGTGCTCAGAACAGCTACAGTAAAGAATTTGGTGTGGGTCTTTTCCCAGAATTTTCTATGTCAGAAAATTTGAAAATGGAAATGTGAGTGAGTGATAAAGAAGTTTGTGGTCCCAACCAAACTAAATCTGAGCAGTCTGCCTCATGCTGTAGGCAGGACAAAAGTCAAGATGTGTGGTGGGCCTTCACTGAGAGGGAATTTCTGTCTCATGATTACACAGCAGGGACAAGTGCCAAGGAACATGTGTTCACTTCTGTACTTTTCCCATGTGAAGGAAAATCACGCTCAGTCCTGCTGCTCCTGGCACACTGAGTTTCAGTTCTTCTTAATTTAAATCCTCTTAAATGTTTGGAGAAAAGACTGTAAAAACCCTCAGTCTTTTGCCATCAAGAGTACCAAGATGATAGGGAAGAACTAGAAGGGTCCCTTGAGTGGACCACCTTTCTTCCCAGCTACCTGCAAGAAGCATTGACTTTTTCTCAAACTGGGCAATAATCAATAGTAGTGGAGGGGGCAGTGGAGATGGTTCAGAAGAAGCAGCAAGGAGAAAATAACCTTATATATGTTCTCTTGTTGTTTAGATATGGTCTTCTGGTCAGAAAACACTCGGAATTTTGCCTTCCCCGTGTTTCTCCTGTCTCCTTGTCACCTAGACCACTTTTCATCATAATCCCCAGTCTCCGTCTTGGCTTGGCTGCAGGGCTGCGCGCTTGAGCTGTACCACGGAATATCCTGGCAAGCACGCAGAATGTGCTTGTTTGTGTTTGTGTGTGCTTCTCACTTATTACTCTCTTAAATTCAATTAGTGCCCTCATGCCATGGGAGGCCAGTGTGCTCTCTGAGAGCGTGAAGGAAACAGTTCCTTGTCTGTGGCTCTGTCTTGGCATATTCACAGAGTCCTTACCTCCTCCCCAATTTAAATTCAGTCCACAGCAAGGGTCACAAATCAGCAGTTGTTAGAATGTATTATGAAGAAATAAATATTTATCAAATTGCTTTTTGAGAAGGTGAATAATTTAGCAAAAGGAAAAAAAAAATACCGCCGCCACCACAATAAAATTGTGCTGCTGCTGACTGACAATTTATTTAGTTCCTCTGAGATGCTAGGAGCTGAAGCATGCTGAGTGAATATTGATTAGCTGGATGCAGATAAATTAATTCTTTATAATTCTTGGGTTACTGACTTTTTGCCAATTAAGACCCCAAAATACCATTTAAATGCTCTCACAGTAGTAGCACAGACCCCAGGATTTGCTGATGACCAGTGTTGCTGGTTTGTTACTGCCAACTTATTCTTTAATCACCGTAGAACCATGAGTTTTTGCAGGAGTACTCAAGAGAGGGTTTGCTCTTTAGTCTATATGTGTAAAGCTGTATTCGTCCATGGGGAATGTTTTTCATAACCTGTGTTATTGTTATCCTTCCTAATCTTTATTGAGTGCTTGAACTGGGTAAACACCATAATATCTCTTTTATGTAATTGATCTAATATGGTCCTCTTAACAACCGTGTATGGTAGATTTTATTATTTTCCTTTCACTCATTGCAAAACTGATGCTCAGAGAGAGAAAGTTACCTGCCCAGGGTCACACAGCCTGTGAGTGACAAAGCAAAGGCTTGTGTACAGCTCATTCTAATTGCAAAATCTCATTAATACACCTGTATCCACTATCATTTAAGACATGAGCCACTTATGACTGGCTCTGAAACCATCTTCCATGAAAGCTCATGATTTGGGGAGTCCATAACAGCATCTCTCTTTTCAACAAATGGGAAATAAGTAGAACTTTTCCTAAACCTAAACAGAATCAACAGCCTCCAGCGACTTCTGTAGGGAGACCTTCACATGTGAACAGAACTAGGCTGCTTATTTAACATTACATCTAACTCATTGGTTGTACGTCAAACACCTACTGCACATTCATGTGTGAGGGTGAAGACAAGACATTGAGAGATTATGGCCATTGGAATCAGTGTCATAGTTTTGGAGTTGGAATGTAGAATCCATCACTTATTAGATATCTAACTTTGGATAAGTATCCTCAACTGCCAGCCTGAGTCTTCTGAACTAAGTGGGGTTGAGGGACTTACTGTTCCCGACATTTGCCTGTAAACTCTCAGAGTCGTTTCAGCCTTCCACTGCCCTGTCCTGCATCACAGTTTGGACTGACCCCTGCAAGCTCCCTCTTAGCTGGCTTGTTCTGGGATTAGTCAGTGAGAAGCATGGGTGGGAGAGCAGAGGTGTGGAGGAAGGGAGAAGTTAAAGTGTTTCCACCTCTTTCTAGCTTTCTGGAGCCCATCTAGTAGCTGCTGCTTCTCTTCCAGGGCTTCAGCTCCCACCTGGCAAGTCAATGATGGCTTCAACTTCCATCACTAGTGTTGAGCCATAGGCTCCGGTGGCATGCCTTCTTCCTTGTCCCTCCATTTGTGAGGTAACAGCTTCCCATTTTGGCTAAATTCTTGGTAGCCTTAACATCCCTGTTAGGCTTTGCAACTTTCTAATCACCTTTGTAATGATTACCCATTTCAGATAGACTTGGTTTGAAACATTTTTATGGTTTCTGTTTTCCTAACTAGACTGTGACTGATAAATCCACTTTTTAGCATTCCTAGGATTAAGAAAGCATTTAAAGCACCTAGCGTATAAGAGATGCTCAGTAGGCCTCAAAATGCTTAGGGATACCATGAGAGTAAGGAAGGTAAACAAAAGAATTAAGATAAAGGAGGTTAAAACTGAGATTGTAGAAAGTGCTTCAGATGGGAGTCTGGACACTGGCTTTAATTTCTGCCTGAGTTTAGCCATCTATGAGAGATTAGTTGACTACCTTAAGTCCTAAGGCATCAGCTTACCTACCTGTTCAATAAGACATTTGGAAAATAAAGGATTTCTGAACAACAACAAAAAATAATCAGATGAGGATAAATGGTATAGATCAGGGAGAACTTTATGAATGAGACATTTACCTGAGTCCTGAAGGATGACTAACCCAGAAGCACAGCTGGACTTGAGAGTTGGTCAGGGTACAAACATTCTAGATAAGGGCATTGGAGAATTCCATGTTAGAAAGCCAGACAGCTCTTGACAGGAGCCAAGGAGGAGCAAGTCCATTGCAGATGTTTAAAAAACATCAATCAGGAGTGCTTGGGTGGCTCAGTTGCACGTCTGACCCTTGATTTTGACTCAGGTCATGATCCCAGGGTCATGGGATCAAGCCTGAGTTGGGCTCTGTGCTGAGTGTGGAGCCTACTTAGGATTCTTTATCTCCCTCTCTCTGCCCCTCTCCCCTGACCTCTCTCTCTCTCTCTCTTTCTCTCTTTCTCTCTCTCTTTCTGTCTCTAAACAAACAAACAAAATATCAATCAGGAGACAAAGAAAAATATTTGATGACATTCCCCAATTCCTCTCATACCCTTTTTTTATCCTTCACTTGTCACAAGCCCTAATCTTACGAGTGGTGACAAGAAATAACCATGAGAATTTCCAGCAAGTTGAGTTCTTTGATTTCTTTGTAAAGAAACTTGTCATGTACTGCTGCTACTTATTGGTTGATTTGGGCTTCCAAATGCAGTTTCAAGAGAGAGAGATCCTTGTTTGTGTCCTGAATCAAATGGGCGTCTTGATGGGTCATTGGATATTCAGACTTTTAGGTTGTGTTTGTAACCGAAGAGACCCATGATAACAGCCTTTGCAGATACCCACAGAACCTTTCCTAGTTAAGTAAGAAACTACAGTCATCACTCCTCATCTATGGTTTCTCTTTATGTGGTTTCAGTTATTCATGGTCAACTGTGATCTGGTGTGGAAGCAGATGATCCTTTCTGATGTATTGTCAGGGGGTCAGTAGTATAGCTCACTACATTTCAGCATGTGGGCATCTTGTCATCTCACATCATCACAAAAAGGGTAAGTATAGTAAAATAAGATATTTTGAGAGAGAGACTATATTCACGTAACTTTTATTACAGTATAATTGTTCTGTGTTGTTATTGTTGTTAATCTCTTGTTCCTTAATTTATAAATTAAACTTTATCATAGGTATGTTTATATAGGAAGGAATGGTATATATAGGGTCCTGTACTATTTGTGGTTTCAGGCATTCAACATGGGTCTTGGAACATATCTTCCATGGATTAGCGGGGACTCTTGTATAAGCAGACATGCTCAGATTCCTGGGATAGGGATCTTCCTTTGTTTTTGTGATTTATTTAAATGTCCTGAGATACATTTGAGTAAAAAACTCGGAAAAAAGTCATAAGTTGGGAGATTGGCCTAGGATAGTTTTGGATTTTTTTTGTTTTTTTGAAAACTCTTCCTCTAGTATTTTGGATGTGTTAAAATTTTGGCATTTGCAGTGGCCGTAGGCTAAAAAATATTTACGTGGGTGCAGAACATCTTTGAAACCTATCTGGTGTAGGATACTGGTGTTTTCCCCTGCGGGCTTTCTCACATGGTGTTAATGAGAAAGGAGTTAAATTGGAATGAGTGGGACCGAAGAAACGAGAACACACATTTCCAAAGAGCTGTTGCACTTTTTGATTTGAGCTTCCACTGCCAGATAACTTGGCAGGCACCAGAAACAGCTACTGCAAGACTAGAAAGTTACATGAATACCAGAGGGAAAAAACTGATTTGCTCACTAGGAGGCTCTATTAAGTGAACATCTGTTAACTGTAAAAATCCCATGCACCAAATGGGAAAATATAATGAAATTCAGAGCTTTTGAGCAAATTAAAATCATAAAATACCAGTGTGTAGAAATCACTGTATGTTTCACTATTCTGAAATTTACATGGAATCTTGGAACAAGGCAAAACAAAGCGGAAACACTTAAGTTTATTTACTGTGGGTATAGAATAGAGCTATCCTTTGCTTGGGAAGAAAGCTGGCAGTTGGGGGGAAATGTGCTCGGTGAGGAAGTTCATATGAAAAGCTCCCCAGCTGATAACTGTTGACACAATAAAAGATTGTGACTCTGCAGTAGGAGGGTTCTTGTCAGAACAAGGAAAGTCTGGGACTTGGCTCTGTCCTTTGCAGAGTTGGGGAGTGTTAGAGATTTGTGCTGTCCAGATGCTACTGAAATCCTAAAGGAGGGAGGGAAGGAGCAGGGAATGTGTGGTTTTTCCATATGGTGTGTGCCCAAGTAAAATGCATTAGCAATGTGGTGTATGGAGGGAATTATGTTTAAAATGCTCATACCCTTTGGTGCACTGAATACAAAGAACAATGCCAGGGCAACCTTTAGATTGGGATTTTTGTGCATGCTCACAGTTCTGGAAATTCCATTAGCTGTTTCCTTGGTTGTTTTGAATTGTAACCATCCTAGATTAGGTAACAAGAGGAAAAAACACAGGTTAACTAGAAAGAACAGATCTATGTCGAAGATAGTGTGAGGTCAGTTTAATTTCAATATTACATAAATCCCTGTGGCCACTTGGGCGTTTGTTATATTAATGGCTTTGAACATTTTAGCAATGGCATTGGAGTTATTTAATCTTGTGATTATCTTCGCTGATTTCCTGTGGGAGCAAAGGAGGGGTAGGGGAGTTAACAAGGGGATGTGAAGCATAACAAAGGGGTCAAAGGTCTGTAGCATAGGAGAAAAATTTTGATTATTGTCAGGTGCATATAAATGGAATGGGCTTCTGGAAAGATGTGCTTTGCCCCACATTTTGCTGAGCTCTAATTGGAGACCCAGCTTCCCTAATTGTGTGGTGAGGTCTAGTTACTGTAGTTAAGAGGGAAGCTGTATATCAGAGGGCAGAGGGTAAAGCTTTTAAATAAGGTTTCTTTCCCAAATGCCTAAGCAAGAAATTGGAACAGAAATAACTGTAGAGCTAAAAAGTCTTAAAGTGCCTCTTAAATCTTTACTACAATTACCATAATATAGAATAATAGAGCCGATACTATTTTTAAAAGCTTTTGAAGGTTGCAAGTAGCAGCCATAAATTGTGGGTTGCAGAAAATCTGTAACTGTAGTTTTTCAGAGGCTTTTTATTTTAATGAAAGAGAAAAGGTTTTAATAAAACCAGAGAGAACTAATAAGAGACATTGTGAGGGAATGGGAATGTCCACTTAGCTCTAGAAGTGCAAGGAGTCTACACAAATGGCGAGTGTGTGCTTATGTTTAAAAAAATCAGATTTTTTTCAAGGCCACATTTGGGGACATTTGGGTAAGTTTGATTTATTAAGTCAACAACATGGAGGCAGCCAAGCATGAGAGCAAGAAATAATCTGACACCAGCTGAGATGTAAGTAGTTTGGAGAAAATGAGGCAGATATTCTGGCTCCTTTTGTGAAGGAAAGAACAAAATGCCATTAGGATACTTTGCTGATGACCTGATTGGCCTGGAGAAAATTGTTTCCAAGTCTGTTGAGATTTGTTATGGGTGGGTGTTCTGAAAAAACTTCCAGTCATGATGGGATGCTTACAGATACTTTCCCTCCCCTACCCATTTCTACAAATAGAAGAAAGAAAAGAGGAAATAAAGAAACCTCACACAATATATTGTTCTGCCTCTGCATTTTTTTTTTTTTTTTGCTGCTGTCCTGCCTCTGCATTTTTTTTTTTGGCTGCCATCACAGCAAGTTGAGCTATAAGTGTCTTATAGTTGAGGCTCCATCTACCAAATTTCCTTAACGAACCCATTTGCCATTAATACCATTGTTCTCTTGACTGTCAACTTATCATTAACTTTTAGTTGATCTATTATAGTTACAACAAGCATTAATCACTGATGTCAGAAGGGAATGCTGCTCTTGATTAGTGTCTAATTGTGATACATAGTAAGAGTGGTGGTGCTGTGGTGCTGGTGGTGATGGTCATGATGATGGTGGTGGTTGGGAGGGGTACCCACCCAGAGCATGTCAGGTGGCAGGAGGTGTTAATTTACCTCAAAAAGTGACTTCCAAGGGGAGTTTTTTGGATGAGTTGGATAAAGATGAAAAGTAGGTGGCGAGAGGACAATAGTGAGGAAGGAAGAAGGGTGGAAGGCTAAGACATGGCATGTGTGGTTGGGAAAGGAAACATTTGAGGTGGAAAGGTGAGTAGAGGTC
This sequence comes from Prionailurus viverrinus, assembly GCF_022837055.1. NCBI lineage: Eukaryota > Metazoa > Chordata > Mammalia > Carnivora > Felidae > Prionailurus > Prionailurus viverrinus. The sequence goes on along the minus strand of NC_062561.1, from coordinate 185,932,392 downwards.
AGACCATAAAGGTGGTGAACTGATGTCTAGGAAGGTGCCTGATGCCAGGATCTTTTAATAAATATTTACTGGAAGAATTAGTGACTATATGGCCAGTTGTTGGATTTTAATTACTAATTATAGTAATCAGAAGCATCTCTGTTCCATTCAAGTTCTGCCTTCTTCATTTTTACTGATAAAGTATACATCTGTCTCCTTCTTTTACTCATGCTATTTTTTATCCACATGTTTTTTTTTCCCAACCATCTTTTTAGACAGTATCAGTGTTATCTTTTCCACAGAACTTTCCCTGTTATTCTCTAAAGGATGTTTATATTTATATTTTCTCCTCCTCTATCATGGATTCTTGGTCTCCTATGATCTTGTTAATACAGTTATTTATGAGTCTCTATTTTATGTGATTTTAATCTCCATGAGGGAAGATAATTGTTTTTTTTTTGTCTTTTTCCAACTACCTAGCACAAGATTGAAGCTTAATACATATCTACTTAAAGGAAAACACAATTGATTAGTAGATCTCATTAAAGGATCTTATGATATAAGGAGAATTTCTGTTTCTTTTCCTGTTTTCTCTAGTTTCTGTTAATTTCATGCTATTATTTTCAAAAAGAGCACATTAGTAATTCATTCATCTAGCATGTACTTTGTCAATATCTTCTGTGTGTCTGTGCTGAGATACCAAGATGAGTAAAATGTGGTCTGTGGTCACTAAGAGAAGAAAGAAGGGCACTTAAAAATTATAATGAGAAGTATTAAAAAAAGAGATGTGCGGGGTGCCTGGGTGGCTCAGTCAGATAAACATCTGACTTCGGCTCAGGTCATGATCTCACGGTTTGTGGGTTTGGGCCCGCGTTGGGCTCTGTGCTGACGGCTTGGAGCCTGGAGACTGCTTGGGATTCTGTTTCTCCCTCCCTCTTTCACTGTCCCTCCCCTGCTTGCATTCATCAGATCTCTTTCTCTCTCAAGAATAAGTAAATATTAAAAAAAAAAAAAAAAAAAAGATGTGCAATTTGTTTTCAGAAGACTGAGAAAGAAAGAACTAAAGCTGCCTGGAGAAGACACCATAGCAGACCCATAGATATTGTGACTCACTATTTCTGTATTATCCCTTTTTTCATGAACTCCAAAGTTAAAGGGCAGACAGTATTTTTAATCAAACTCTTAAATGAGTTTGATTTTGGATACATTGTTTTGTCTATACTTTTTCTAATTATAGTAATAAATTACATAGAAACTTTGGAAAACAAAATTTTAATGAAATAAATCATTCATAATTCTGCAGCTTAGAAATAATTACAACTAACATTTTGACATTCTGTTCCCCTATCTCTTCTCTCCCTCTCATCTATAGGCATATATAAATAGTCCTATATATTTAAATATTAAATTGGGATCATGCTGCATACAGTTTTTTTTTTTTAATTTTTTTTTCAACGTTTATTTATTTTTGGGACAGAGAGAGACAGAGCATGAACGGGGGAGGGGCAGAGAGAGAGGGAGACACAGAATCGGAAACAGGCTCCAGGCTCTGAGCCATCAGCCCAGAGCCCGACGCGGGGCTCGAACTCGCGGACTGCAAGATCATGACCTGGCTGAAGTCGGACGCTTAACCGACTGCGCCACCCAGGCGCCCCACTGCATACAGTTTTTATATCCTTACCCCTATATCCATTTCAATTCTGTAATACTACCAGTAACATGTCTGTACATAGAGAGAATACTGATGTTACTCTGTAAGCTTAGATATGTGAAAACATTGCATTTCTTTTCTTTCATTTTCTTAATTTTTTTTTATTCCATACATTTACAAATAAAAGTAGAGAATAATGAACTTCTGTGTACCATTCCACCCAGTAAACATCAACTAATGGCCACTGTGGTTTCATTTATACCTGTATATCCTCTTTACCCCCTCCCCAGACAAATTTGCGTATACCAGGGATACTTTAGTATGAATCTCTGATTCCATAATATCATTCAGTTAGTGCAACTTTTTTGATTATAGTGAATCTGTTAAAATCAGAATACAAATAAAATCCACACATTTAATTTGGTTGATATGTCTTTTAAGTCTTTTAATTTTCTTGAAGTTTATTTGGCTGAGGAAATGTATTGTTTTGTAGTATTTCCCTCATTCTGGATTGTGCTGATTGCAACCATTAAGCTTCATTTAATATGATTCTCTGTCCCTTGTATTTCTTATAAACTTATTTTGCATCTAGAGGTTTGATCTGATTCAAGTTCTTATTTACTGGCAAAAATTAGTAGGTGGTTTGTGTACTTCCATCAGGAGGCAAATAGCACAAGTTGTTGGCCTTTTGTGATGTTAGCAATTTAGATATTGCCTGCATCTATTATTAGGGATTTTCCAAATGATGATATTCTTTATTTTTCTCTAAAGATGCCATTCCAGGTCGGCGGCAAGATGGCGGCTTAGGAGGACGCTGGGCTCACCGCACGTCCTGCTGATCACTTAGATTCCATCTACATCTGCCTAAATAACCCAGAAAACCGCCAGAGGATTAGCAGAACGGAGTCGCCGGAGCCAAACGCAGACGAGAGGCCCACGGAAGAGGGTAGGAAGGGCGGCGAGGCGGTGCGCGCTCCACGGACTGGCGGGAGGGAGCCGGGGCAGAGGGGCGGCTCGCCGGCCAAGCACAGCCACCGAGTCTGGCTTGCAAAAGCGGAGGGGCCTGACGGACTGTGTTCCCACAACAAGCGCGACTTAGCGTCTGGGAGGTCATAAGTTAACAGCTCTGCTCGGAAAGCGGGAAGGCTGGAGGACAAAGGGAGGGAGAGCTGCTGAGCCCCCTGACAACAGAGCTCAGTTTGGTGGGGAACAAAGGCGCTCACCAGCGCCATCTCCCCCGCCCATCCCCCAGCCGAAATCCCAAAGAGAACCTGTTCCTGCCGGGGAACTTGCTCGCTCCGCGCAAACACCCAACTCTGCGCTTCTGCGGAGCCAAACCTCCGGCAGCGGATCTGACTCCCTCCCGCTGCCATAGGGCCCCTCCTGAAGTGGATCACCTAAGGAGAAGCGATCTAAGCCTGCCCCTCCTGCCCCCGAGCACCTTGCCTACCCACCCCAGCTAATACGCCAGATCCCCAGCATCACAAGCCTGGCAGGGTGCAAGTAGCCCAGACGAGCCACACCACCCCACAGTGAATCCCGCCCCTAGGAGAGGGGAAGAGAAGGCACACACCAGTCTGACCGTGGCCCCAGCAGTGGGCTGGGGACAGACATCAGGTCTGACTGCGGCCCCGCCCACCAACTCCAGTTATACACTACAGCACAGGGGAAGTGCCCTGCAGGTCCGCACCACTCCAGGGACTATCCAAAATGACCAAGCGGAAGAACTCCCCTCAGAAGAATCTCCAGGAAATAACAACAGCTAATGAGCTGATCAAAAAGGATTTAAATAATATAACAGAAAGTGAATTTAGAATAATAGTCATAAAATTAATCGCTGGGCTTGAAAACAGTATACAGGACAGCAGAGAATCTCTTGCTACAGAGATCAAGGGACTAAGGAACAGTCACGAGGAGCTGAAAAACGCTTTAAACGAAATGCATAACAAAATGGAAACCACCACAGCTCGGCTTGAAGAGGCAGAGGAGAGAATAGGTGAACTAGAAGATAAAGTTATGGAAAAAGAGGAAGCTGAGAAAAAGAGAGATAAAAAAATCCAGGAGTATGAGGGGAAAATTAGAGAATTAAGTGATACACTAAAAAGAAATAATATACGCATAATTGGTATCCCAGAGGAGGAAGAGAGAGGGAAAGGTGCTGAAGGGGTACTTGAAGAAATAATTGCTGAGAACTTCCCTGAACTGGGGAAGGAAAAAGGCATTGAAATCCAAGAGGCACAGAGAACTCCCTTCAGACGTAACTTGAATCGATCTTCTGCACGACATATCATAGTGAAGCTGGCAAAATACAAGGATAAAGAGAAAATTCTGAAAGCAGCAAGGGGTAAACATGCCCTCACATATAAAGGGAGACCTATAAGACTCGTGACTGATCTCTCTTTTGAAACTTGGCAGGCCAGAAAGAATTGGCACGAGATTTTCAGGGTGCTAGACAGAAAAAATATGCAGCCAAGAATCCTTTATCCAGCAAGTCTGTCATTTAGAATAGAAGGAGAGATAAAGGTCTTCCCGAACAAACAAAAACTGAAGGAATTTGTCACCACTAAACCAGCCCTACAAGAGATCCTAAGGGGGACCCTGTGAGACAAAGTCCCAGAGACATCACTACAAGCATAAAACATACAGACATCACAATGACTCTAAACCCGTATCTTTCTATAATAACACTGAATGTAAATGGATTAAATGCGCCAACCAAAAGACATAGGGTATCAGAATGGATAAAAAAACAAGACCCATCTATTTGCTGTCTACAAGAGACTCATTTTAGACCTGAGGACACCTTTAGATTGAGAGTGAGGGGATGGAGAACTATTTATCATGCGACTGGAAGCCAAAAGAAAGCTGGAGTAGCCATACTTATATCAGACAAACTAGACTTTAAATTAAAGGCTGTAACAAGAGATGAAGAAGGACATTATATAATAGTTACAGGGTCTATCCATCAGGAAGAGCTAACAATTATAAATGTCTATGCACCGAATACCGGAGCCCCCAAATATATAAAACAATTACTCATAAACATAAGCAACCTTATTGATAAGAATGTGGTAATTGCAGGGGACTTTAATACACCACTTACAGAAATGGATAGATCATCTAGACACACGGTCAATAAAGAAACAAGGGCCCTGAATGAGACATTGGATCAGATGGACTTGACAGATATATTTAGAACTCTGCATCCCAAAGCAACAGAATATACTTTCTTCTCGAGTGCACATGGAACATTCTCCAAGATAGATCATATACTGGGTCACAAAACAGCCCTTCATAAGTTTACAAGAATTGAAATTATACCATGCTTACTTTCAGACCACAATGCTATGAAGCTTGAAATCAACCACAGAAAAAAGTCTGGAAAACCTCCAAAAGCATGGAGGTTAAAGAACACCCTACTAACGAATGAGTGGGTCAACCAGGCAATTAGAGAAGAAATTAAAAAATATATGGAAACAAATGAAAATGAAAATACAACAATCCAAACGCTTTGGGACGCAGCAAAGGCAGTCCTGAGAGGAAAATACATTGCAATCCAGGCCTATCTCAAGAAACAAGAAAAATCCCAAATACAAAATCTAACAGCACACCTAAAGGAACTAGAAGCAGAACAGCAAAGGCAGCCTAAGCCCAGCAGAAGAAGAGAAATAATAAAGATCAGGGCAGAAATAAACAATATAGAAACTAAAAAAACTGTAGAGCAGATCAACGAAACCAAGAGTTGGTTTTTTTGAAAAAATAAACAAAATTGACAAACCTCTAGCCAGGCTTCTCAAAAAGAAAAGGGAGATGACCCAAATAGATAAAATCATGAATGAAAATGGAATGATTACAACCAATCCCTCAGAGATACAAACAATTATCAGGGAATACTATGAAAAATTATATGCCAACAAACTGGACAACCTGGAAGAAATGGACAAATTCCTGAACAACCACACTCTTCCAAAACTCAATCAGGAGGAAATAGAAAGCTTGAACAGACCCATAACCAGCGAAGAAATTGAATCGGTTATCAAAAATCTCCCAACAAATAAGAGTCCAGGACCAGATGGCTTCCCAGGGGAGTTCTACCAGACGTTTAAAGCAGAGATAATACCTATCCTTCTCAAGCTATTCCAAGAAATAGAAAGGGAAGGAAAACTTCCAGACTCATTCTATGAAGCCAGTATTACTTTGATTCCTAAACCAGACAGAGACCCAGTAAAAAAAGAGAACTACAGGCCAATATCCCTGATGAATATGGATGCAAAAATTCTCAATAAGGTACTAGCAAATCGAATTCAACGGCATATAAAAAGAATTATTCACCATGATCAAGTGGGATTCATTCCTGGGATGCAGGGCTGGTTCAACATTCGCAAATCAATCAACGTGATACATCACATTAACAAAAAAAAAGAGAAGAACCATATGATCCTGTCAATCGATGCAGAAAAGGCCTTCGACAAAATCCAGCACCCTTTCTTAATAAAAACCCTTGAGAAAGTCGGGATAGAAGGAACATACTTAAAGATCATAAAAGCCATTTATGAAAAGCCCACAGCTAACATCATCCTCAACGGGGAAAAACTGAGAGCTTTTTCCCTGAGATCAGGAACACGACAAGGATGCCCACTCTCACCGCTGCTGTTTAACATAGTGCTGGAAGTTCTAGCATCAGCAATCAGACAACAAAAGGAAATCAAAGGCATCCAAATTGGCAAAGATGAAGTCAAGCTTTCGCTTTTTGCAGATGACATGATATTATACATGGAAAATCCGATAGACTCCACCAAAAGTCTGCTAGAACTGATACAGGAATTCAGCAAAGTTGCAGGATACAAAATCAATGTACAGAAATCAGTTGCATTCTTATACACTAACAATGAAGCAACAGAAAGACAAATAAAGAAACTGATCCCATTCACAATTGCACCAAGAAGCATAAAATACCTAGGAATAAATCTAACCAAAGATGTAAAGGATCTGTATGCTGAAAATTATAGAAAGCTTATGAAGGAAATTGAAGAAGATTTAAAGAAATGGAAAGACATTCCCTGCTCATGGATTGGAAAAATAAATATTGTCAAAATGTCAATACTACCCAAAGCTATCTACACATTCAATGCAATCCCAATCAAAATTGCACCAGCATTCTTCTCGAAACTAGAACAAGCAATCCTAAAATTCATATGGAACCACAAAAGGCCCCGAATAGCCAAAGGAATTTTGAAGAAGAAGACCAAAGCAGGAGGCATCACAATCCCAGACTTTAGCCTCTACTACAAAGCTGTCATCATCAAGACAGCATGGTATTGGCACCAAAACAGACACATAGACCAATGGAATAGAATAGAAACCCCAGAACTAGACCCACAAACGTATGGCCAACTCATCTTTGACAAAGCAGGAAAGAACATCCAATGGAAAAAAGACAGCCTCTTTAACAAATGGTGCTGGGAGAACTGGACAGCAACATGCAGAAGGTTGAAACTAGACCACTTTCTCACACCATTCACAAAAATAAACTCAAAATGGATAAAGGACCTAAATGTGAGACAGGAAACCATCAAAACCTTAGAGGAGAAAGCAGGAAAAGACCTCTCTGACCTCAGCCGTAGCAATCTCTTACTGGACACATCCCCAAAGGCAAGGGAATTAAAAGCAAAAGTGAATTACTGGGACCTTATGAAGATAAAAAGCTTCTGCACAGCCAAGGAAACAACCAACAAAACTAAAAGGCAACCAACGGAATGGGAAAAGATATTCGCAAATGACATATCGGACAAAGGGCTAGTATCCAAAATCTATAAAGAGCTCACCAAACTCCACACCCAAAAAACAAATAACCCAGTGAAGACATGGGCAGAAAACATGAATAGACACTTCTCTAAAGAAGACATCCGGGTGGCCAACAGGCACATGAAAAGATGTTCAGCGTCGCTCCTTATCAGGGAAATACAAATCAAAACCACACTCAGGTATCACCTCACGCCAGTCAGAGTGGCCAAAATGAACAAATCAGGAGACTATAGATGCTGGAGAGGATGTGGAGAAACGGGAACCCTCTTGCACTGTTGGTGGGAATGCAAATTGGTGCAGCCGCTCTGGAAAGCAGTGTGGAGGTTCCTCAGAAAATTAAAAATAGACCTACCCTATGACCCAGCAATAGCACTGCTAGGAATTTATCCAAGGGATACAGGAGCGCTGATGCATAGGGCCACGTGTACCCCAATGTTCATAGCAGCACTCTCAACAATAGCCAAATTATGGAAAGAGCCTAAATGTCCATCAACTGATGAATGGATAAAGAAATTGTGGTTTATATACACAATGGAATATTACGTGGCAATGAGAAAAAATGAAATATGGCCTTTCGTAGCAACGTGGATGGAACTGGAGAGTGTGATGCTAAGTGAAATAAGCCATACAGAGAAAGACAGATACCATATGGTTTCACTCTTATGTGGATCCTGAGAAACTTCACAGGAACCCATGGGGGAGGGGAAGGAAAAAAAAAAAAAGAGGTTAGAATGGGAGAGAGCCAAAGCATAAGAGACTTAAAAACTGAGAACAAACTGAGGGTTGATGGGGGTGGGAGGGAGGGGAGGGTGGGTGATGGGTATTGAGGAGGGCACCTTTTGGGATGAGCACTGGGTGTTGTATGGAAACCAATTTGTCAATAAATTTCATAAAAAAAAAAAAATAAAAAAAATAAAGATGCCATTCCATTGTCTTTCTGCTTGCATAGTTTCAGCTGAGAAGTCTTTTATATTTTTTTTTTCCTCTGGCTGCTTTTAAAATTTTCTCTTTATCACTGTTTTATTTCTCCTTGAAAGCAATTTGATTATTATCTGTGTTGATGTGGTATTCTTTGTATTTATGCTACTTGAGTTTTGTTGATCTTTTTGGATCTGTGGGTTGAAAGTTTTCATCAAATTTGGAAAAATACTGTTATTTCTTCAGATGCTTTTTCTGTCCCTGCGACGGTTCTTCTGCTTATTATTTTCCTACAGTATATTGTGGCTCAGGGTTTTTTTTTCTGTTTGTTTTGGTTTTTTGTTTTTTTGGGTGTGTGTGCTATTTTTTCTCTTTGTGCTTTATTTTGACACATTTTATTGCTGTTTTCAGATTCCCTGATCTATTCTTTTGCAGAATGAGTCTGTTATTAACATTTCCCAGGAATTAAAAAAAATTTTTTTTCAATGTTTATTTTATTTTTGAGAGACAGAGCATGAGTAGGGAAAGGGTAGAGAGTGAGGGAGACACAGAATTCAAAGCAGGCTCCAGGCTCTGAGCTGTCAGCACAAAGCCCGACACAGGGCTTGAATCCACAAACTGAGATCATGACCTGGGCCGAAGTCGGATGCACAGCCAACTGAGCCACCCAGGCGCCCCTCCCAGGAAATTTTTGATTTCAGATATTTTATTTTTATGTTTAGAAGTTCCATTTGGGTTTTATGTCATCTATTTCTCTCATTATGTTTGTAGTTTCCTATAAATACTTGAACATAGTTATATTAGCCGATTCAATGTACGTGTCTGCTAGTTGCATTAATCTGTGTCATTGTTGAGGTTTTTAAAAAGTTTTTTTTTAATGTTTATTTATTTTTGAGAGAGAGACACACACAGAGTGTGAGCAGGGGAGTGGCAGAGAGAAGCGGGGGGGACACGGAATCTAAAGCAGGTTCCAGGCTCTGAGCTGTCAGCACAGAGCCTAACACGGGGCTCAAACTCATGGACCACAAGATTGTGATCCGAGCCGAGGTAGGACGCTTAACTGACTGAGCCACCCAGGTACCCCTGTTGAAGTCTTTTTTTTTTTTTTTTTTTAATTTTCTTTGGACTAATTTTTCTCCTGGTTTTTGATAACATCATTGTCAGGGCAGAAGTTACTTATTTTGTTTTGTCTTCCACAGGGATGGGGCTTATCTGTCTTCTTCACTGTTGTATTTCCAGCACCTGGAACAGAATTTAACTAAGGTTACCCATCATGTCAGTGGCAGAACTGAGTTGGAGATCCATTCTGAGTTCCTTGGGTGGTTAAGAACTGAGATGAATATATAGCGAATAAAGACTTGCAATGCTCACTTCTTATTTTGGTCTGAGAAAACTTCTCTTATTTCTTTGCCCTTTAATTTCCTTTTCTCTCTTCCTTCCTATACCTAGCATCATATCTATGAATCTACCGTTTATAGAAAGAACTCCAGACTTGGGAGTTCTTTTGCTTTTTGCCCTGAGATGAAGAAGCAAACAACAGCCTGGCCATTGCTTAAAACTTGGGGAAGGTGGTGGAAATATGGAAAGACCAAATTGAATGAACATTTGTAGAATTATTCTGATAATACATATATCCACCCCGCCCCCTGTTCTTCAGTGTAAAGTACTAGAAATAGGATTGCAGGGTCAGAGGTGTATACTTTGAAATGTTCTTGTAGCATCTTGCCAAACCACTAGCATATGGAGAATTTTTGAATTGAACACTACCCAAATTTTCCGGCCAAAAATTAAAATGGAGAGCTCCACATTATAGTGATTCTTCCCTTCAGTTCTCCCCTTAGGTCTGTATCCAGTCAACAGCAAGTGTTATGTCAGCACCTAAAAACCCTGTGTGTTGCCCTGTTATCTAATCCAAAATTGCGCTTGCTTTTTGGGTTCCAGTAGCATCCATTCTTAACTAATTGTCCAATCAGTCAAGTAGTTTCAGCGAGTAGCTCAAAGGATGTGACATGAAAAGCAGGAAAAAATGGGTGTCTGGGTGGCTCAGTTGGTTGAACATCTGACTTCGGCTCATGTCATGATCTCATAGTTCCTGAGTTCAAGCCACACATCAGCTCACTGCTGTCAGCTCAGAGCCCGCTCAGGATCCTCTGTTTCCCTCTCTTTCTGCTCCTCCTCCCACTCGTGCTCTCTCAAAAATAAACAAACATTAAAAAAAAGCAGAAAAGAGGCATCTGTTTGTATATTTACTAGACTAACTCATTTTAACCTTCTTGTTAATTTCTTGTTTCTATTCCAAAGCAGTATTGTGATGTGACTGCATTAAATTTAGGTGCAGAAGCACCTTGTTATTTATAGGAATACAACACATTAAAAGTAGGAGAAAAAAAGAGGCCAAAGACAAGAACAATGAGAAGATATTAGTATTGTGTTTTTTTTTCTTGATACTGAGATTATATATTTAGCATAGGCTTCTGTGTAGGGTAGCATGTGATCACTCGTCAAGCAGATGCTTTATTTTACATCTTTCCCAATTGTAATAAATATCTAATTGTAAAAGTTTAATATGACATTGTTTATTGAAAATTTCACTTAATTGGGGGATGGTTTCTTTATTATAACTGATTCATATGTCTCAAGATAAAACTAGAACACTTGATGGCTTTACAGTATTATTTTTAGGTTACTCCCTACATCTGTTTTTTTCTCCTTTCATCTTTGATTCCGTAATTGTTAACTTCACTCTTGGAGTCTCCTGAACTTTAAACATCGCCTCATCTTCAGCTTTTTAGTTTTTCCTCTAATTACTGTGCATCATGTTTCTTCCATAATACCTCTATTAGTTTCCTGTTGTTGCTGTAACAAATTACTATGGACTTGGTGGCTTAAAGCAACACATATTTATTATTTTATAGTTCTAGAGGTCAGTAGCCTGAAATTCATCTCACTGGGATAAAAGCAAGATGTTGGCAGTGCTACATTTCTTCTTGAGGCTCATAAAGGAAAAATCCATTTTCTTGCTTCTCCATCTCCTAGAGGCTTCCTGCATTTCTTGATTCATGGCCCCTTCTATCTCAGAGCCAGCAGTACATGATTGTGTCTTTTTCACATTGCTCACATTGCCACAGATTCTTCCTCCCTCTTCCACGTTTAAGAGCCCTTATGATTATATTGGGCCCATCAAGATAATCCATATTAAGCTGTTTATTTTTAAGGTCATCTGGTTAGCAACTTTAATTCCTCTGCCATGTTCATTCTCTCTGGCCATTTAACATAATATATTCACCAAGGTATATAGTACTGGGAATTAGGATATAGATACTGTTTTGTGGGGGGGCACTATTCTGCCTATCACAATGCCTGTAATAACTCATTATTCCTTTATGGATCACCATGTGACTCTTATTTCAGGCCTCACTTCTTGAGATCATTGCAATAGTTTTTGACTTTTTAGTTTCTCATCCCTAATCTCTGCTAGCATACTAATGTCCATAGAGTCCAGTATAGAGTATTACCTCTCTCTTCAAAAAGCTTCATTGGCAGCCTTTTCAGTAAGGCATGTTGTTTTGATTATGCAAATCATCAGTACTAATTTGTGTATACATTAATATGTTTTTATTTTTGTTCATATGCTATTCATATGTTCATAAAATGAATATTTTACAAACTTACAAGAAAGTAAAACAAATTTAAAATTCTATACAAAAGGTGAAATAAACAAGATTTTGAAATATCGTAAAATTTTGTTTATAGTACAAAATTTGTACTCCTCGGTAAAATTGTTAGTATTATCAATGATAGAAATGTAATGAAATATTCACCATTAGTTTATGAAAATTTTGGTTTAACACTTTGATTTAATATATTGAATATCTCAGACTACATCTAGATTATATTGATACTTATTATAGATGTTACAACTAAAAAAGTTACCTCATAATATACATATAAGAGATTATATTATTTACTGCACTGTCATGATTCATTTTTCAGTCTGCTCTTCTAGTTGTGTCAAAGTGTTTTTTACTGAAATTTGACACATACATTTTTACCTTCTTTAATGTTAATCAGTTTTCCTTGCAATTTAATTAATCTTGTAAATTAATGAATCTGGCATTTTCAATTATTAACAAATTGCTGTAAACCATCTGAAATTCATTTAGAAGATTCCTACACAGACGAAAATCCCATTTCCAAATTTAAATATGTTGCTATACATTTGTTTAAATACATAACATACTTATGTCATTTGGTAACAAAAAATTTAAAAATGGGAATATTCCCAAACATTGATATTCTAAATGTTCTCTCCATAGTTTTTTTCCAATCCTCAAAGAAGTTCCTTTCTTAGCTATTAAAATCTTTACATTTACCTTGAAGGAACAGACAAAGTATGTATCACATTTTAAGTCTATTGTGATCATAGAAAAGGTCTGCAAATTTGGTATTAATTTCTCTAAAGAAAAATGTATAATTCATCTTTAATTTAAGAACTCTATAATTCATTTAACTATCTCTCTTGAGATAACCAATAAACAACTTTGTTTAAATATCTCCCTTGAGATAACCAACAAATGAGTGATATATAAGATGTTCCTGATAAGTTCTCATCTTAGTATAAAGAATTATAAGAACTCTACTAATTAAAATTATCCACATCCATTGCATCTCAGGGCGGCTGTATATATAAGCACTGCAAGTGAGGGCAAGATTGACCCTCTCTGTGAAGTTCTTTTCAAGATTTGTGTCGATCCAACATATGAGTCAAGTAAGAAAGCCACACTGATCTTTGTGTTTTAAAAATTGGATAATAAGTTTAAACACATTTTTAACTTATTCTTCCTACCCTCAGTGGTTTAATTATTTTGTAAACTCCAATTTGTAGACCTCTGGACTAGAGAATAAATCTCACACTCTCTTGTATAGAGTTCAAAGCCTTCTGAGATCTCATTTCTATTTGATGGCTCACCTGTAATTTTCTTATGTTATTCATCCTGCATAGATTACCATTCTCCCTCCTTTGCTCAGTTTTTCCTCATCTGGTTCTCAAAATTCTACCCATCTTTCAAGCCATAGGACCTGACTGAATAGCACATGTTGGCTGAATGAAAGACCTTCTTACCTTTTCTTAACTTGGAATTACATAACCACTTATTTTTTGACTTGGTTGTGTGTATTTTTGAGTAGACCAAGACCTACAAATAGGGACTGTGACCATCAAATCAAATGTTTGCACCTAAGTGAGTGACTAGCACAAAATAAGTAGTTCATAACAGTGTTTTTTAATGTTTATTTATTTTACAGAGAGAGAAACACAGAGTGTGAGCAGGGGAGAGGCAGAGAGAGGGAGACACAGAATCTGAAGCAGGTTCCAGGCTCTGAGCTGTCAGCACAGAACCCGATGTGGGGCTTGAACTCACGAACCATGAGATCATGACCCTGAGCTGAAGTTAGACACTTAACTGACTGAGCCATCCAGGCGCCCCTCCGTAGCAGTTTATCAGATCATTTGTCATCCCATCTAGCTGTAATTAATATTTTCTTTCTCTGTTTTCAAAATCTGTATTCTATTACAGAGTAGGTACTCAATAACTACCGAATTAGAATAAGATTCAGTAAGTGGCTCAGACTTTTTAGTTGTTTTTTTGTTTTGTTTTTTGCTTTGTAGTTAGATCTGACCCAGTGGTAAAGGCACAAGTGGAATTTTGATTGCTAGAGTGTCGTATAGTTGAGATGGAAAGTTATTTGGAAGTGTGCCTGATGCTGAACATCAAATCTTTAGTTGTTCACTTACCACAGTCATGTCTGTATATGTTATTTCACAGCAATGTGCAAATTGCTTATGACTGTACCCAGTAGAATGGTACTCTATCTGAGCTCATTTGCAGCAGTTTAAAAACAAACTCCAGAGCCCAATATCACAACTGTTTTTTTCCTTTTTGATCTTACCTCATTAGGGGGACAGGGTAAGGGTTGTATAATGTGCTGAAATCTGTCAATACTTTGTGTTTCTTATTCATTAAAACCTTCAGATGCTGTTTTCCTAGTGGTTCCATTTACCAGAGAGGGTGAGGAGAAAAACACTAAACAGGTGTTCTTGACTTGAAAAACAGCAATTTCAAGCAACTCACAAGGGGGGGATGTTGGAAATTTTCAGATTCTGAAGTTGTCACTGGGAGATAAATTTGGGTTACACATTCGCCTCTCATAAACAGACTTTCTTTAACATAAGTTTCTGCAGTGCATGAGGCACCTGATTTCTCTGGGGGCAGACATGCTTCACGGAGCAATCGTGCTGCAAAGAGATAGTGTATATTTTCCCAGCCTTCTTCCAAATGCACAGAAATGAGCTGGAGGAGTAGTATACTGAGCTGATAATATGGAATTCTAGCTTCCCCTGGCAAGGAGTAAAATACCTATGGCAAATATTTGGCTTGATTGATGGGAAAGTGTCTGAATTTTGAGTAACCTAAATTCAAGATTAAATGTTTCTGTAATACCATAAGAAGATTATTTATCAAAAAAACAATGAGGTATATTAGGTATCTTATACAAAAGGATTACGTAGTACTGTCTTTGCTTCTTAGGTAGCACTGTCTGAAGCAAAGAGAAAGTTAAGAGAGATAATTCTTACAGCAGTGCTTCTCAAAACGTGGTCTCCAGGCCACTGGCATTAGGATTATGTCTGTTCTTGGGCCACATTCCAGAAATATTGAATCAGAAATTCTAAGAGTCGGGTCTAGGAATCTTGTGTTTTACCAAGTGCTCCAAATGATTCTGATACCTGCTAAAGTTGGAGAACCATTGTTCTGTCAGAATTCGATTCATTTATTCATTCAAACAATAATTATTGGGTATCTAAAAAGTTCTAGGCATTCTTTTTAAGTACTGATATTATAGCAGTGTGAAAAAATAGTCAAACTTTTATTTTCTTGCAGCTTATATTCAAGTGAGCGATCCGGGAAAGTCAAAGGGAATAAGAAATTCATTAGTTTGTGTATGTCATTTTGGGCCCTGCCAGATGTCCTTTTTAGTGACCATGATGTTTGAGGTACAAATTCTGCCAAGCCTGCCTCACATGAACTGAAGTTCATTTTATAAGTTAGCTACTTTCTCTTTCATGGCCAGCTCTTCTGGGACTGGTTTGAAAATCTCTATCTAGATGCTCAAGATCCATGACTTACCTAAATGTGAAGCTGATCTGCAAATATTTGTTCCTCCAAATAATTTGTTAATCATCTCTCTCTGTTTAGCCCTCTAGCATGGGCATTGTAAATGAATTGACTGGCATGATCCCCAACATCTGGGCTCTGACTCTATAAAGGTTTATCATTGAACCATATGGTATAAATGACATACAATACATGTATAACAGTTAACAGAGGGATGACTTAGATTAATAAATAAGTATTAGTGAACATTCTTACCATGAAAAATTAGAGGAATAGTAGGTCCTGAGCATTTGGTATTCGGTAGGCTAGAATCAGGAGGGATTCACTACCTTTCATCCAGTTAGTCATTTATCCAAAGGTTTTTTTCCCAACTTTGAAAAATTTCATAATAAAGCATACAAATAAGTCAAAAGACAAGTACAATAAATACCTATATAATATCCTTTAAAATTTACTATCTATACTTCCTCTTTCTCTTTCTCTTTCTCTCTCTCTCTCTCTCTCTCTCTCTCTCTCTCTCCACACACACACACACACACACACACACACACACACACACACACACACGCTCAGAGTTTTGCCATTCTATGTGAAAGTTCAAGTTGCCTATATTAAGAAATATCACCCATTAATAATGCAGCCGGGATCTCTTAAGAATAAGGATATATGCTCAAGTTACCACAGTGTCATTATCATTCCTAAGAAAATAACAATCCCATAAACAAAATGCCTCCACTTTGTTTTCTCCACAACACTGACTTACTGAAGAGTTCAAGTCAGTTATTATGTATTATCTCCCACATTCTTGATTAGCCTCTTTCCTCTTGGTGTTATTTAATGTGTTCCTCTATTCCCTCAGTTCCCTACTGTCCAGAGGTACTGAAATTTAGGCCAGAGGCTTGATTGGATTTCATCCAATGGATGCTTGAATATCTGTAATGTACCAGTCACAGTCCAGTAAGTAAAACAGACAGTCTTGCTCTCATGAAGCTCAAATTCTATTTTGGGAAGATATAAAATAAACAGACATATTAGAAACCTGTATAGAGATAACGTACCCTAATGGTAAATGCTGTGATAAAAGTTAAGTATGGTGATGTGACAGTGACTTAGAGACAGTTAGTGACAGGAGTTAGCCAAGCAAGACCTCATTGTGGAGATGATATTTGAGCTATTATCTGAATGGAAATTACAGGAAGTAATTACAGGAAGTAAGGGAGAGGGGTGAAGAATATCAATTTGCTAAACCCACTGACTGAAACAAAGACTTCCTGGAGGATGTTGAATTTCATGAGTTTATTGAATGAAGGAAGGGAAATCTTGGGAAATATTTGAGAATTTTAGGAGGATAATCATGTGAGTCATTAGGGGTTAGTGAGAACACTGTTGATCAGATGGTAATTCTAGTAGTGTATTGTGGAGCCTGTTCTCTTTTGTTAGTAACTGCACATATATACCTAGCTGGCGGCAATGATGCCAACACAATGGACAAAAAGGAGAAAATGTAAAAAAATAATCAAGGAATATACTAACATTTGTTGAGCACTGTTGGTAATCATTATCCTTGCAAGTTCCTGAAATGTCATACAGAACTTCACTGGGAGTTGTGTGCCAGAAAAATCCAGTGTTCACGGTGGAAGGTAGAGAAAGTTGAAATTATTGTTAGTTCTTCTGCCATGTTTGTCATCCTTCCTATCCCTTCAAAATGTATGACCTTCTATTATTCCAGTCTGTTTTTATGACTTGCTGGAGCCCACTCTGGATGCATTTATGAATGTAACTTATTAAATGCATGCAGATAAATATGAGTAACGACCTTTATGGTGAGTAGAGAGGGGAACTGAAGAAGATGCTTTTTTGGAACAGTTTTCATTTGGCTCTTTGACAGAAAAGCAGTAGAAAACTAGGTATTCATGTGTGCTTGTATGCTGTCATATTGCAGTGGATAATTGTCTCAGATGAAATATCTACCTACCTACATGGTACACATCTAGTAGGAGGTATCTATCCCGTGGTTGATTTCTCAGCTAGTATTTGACAAAGCCTGTGGGTGAGGTTTCTGACACCTGTCAGAGAGATCACGGGAAATGCTTTCTCTGGAAGTACATGGAGATAGAGCTGACTGGGCTCTGGCTGTTGAAAAGAGAGTCCTCAGAGAGAGAAACATGCTGGAGCAACTGACTGACATTCCTCATAGCTATTCCTGATCACTGTTCCTCTCGGTGGGCCTCAGTCTGCCCATCTGTGAAACCCATCTGTGAAATGTATGTATATTGAAAATGCTTGATGAATTTATGTGTCAGGAAAAAAAACTAAAAAAGAAGACATTCACCAGTCATGTAGTATTTCTAGGGATTTGTAATCAATGCTTATGGTTCTGTGCAAGTTGAATTCTGTTTTTGATTTATGTCTTTCTCAGTAAAATGCTGTACGTGTGCATGCATGTAGGTGCTTGTGCTTACTTTGGAGAAGGACTAAAGAGGATGAACACATTATTCTATTAAAATACAACACATTTCAGAAAAATTTGGAGTTAATTTACATACTTTCAAAAGGCCATGGTATGAAGCATAGCTGTCCAATAAAAATTTCAGGGATTATGAAAATATTCTGTATATGCATTGTCTTGGATGATAGCCACTAGTCACATGTGGCTGTGGAGCACTTGAAATGTGACTGGTGTGAATGAGGAACTGAATTTTTAACTTAATTCAGTTAATTTAAACAGCCACAAATAGTTGGTGGCTACTATTTTAGAAAGAGTAGGTCTAGGGGCGCCTGGGTGGCGCAGTCGGTTAAGCGTCCGACTTCAGCCAGGTCACGATCTCGCGGTCCGTGAGTTCGAGCCCCGCGTCAGGCTCTAGGCTGATGGCTCAGAGCCTGGAGCCTGCTTCCGATTCTGTGTCTCCCTCTCTCTCTGCCCCTCCCCCATTCATGCTCTGTCTCTCTCTGTCCCAAAAATAAATAAACGTTGAAAAAAAAATTAAAAAAAAAAAAAGAGTAGGTCTAAAGAGATGTTGAGGTTTTGCTTTTAAAAGTCAACATCTAATTAGGCAGTCTGCAAGATTGATTATTCTTGGATTTGGATTATTAGTATATTTTGTTGTGTTTAAATGTGCACCAGTTCCTACTCTCCTGCCCATTCCCTCTCCTTCCTGGTTTTACACACACACACACACACACACACTCTTCCTTATTGCTAAGCACTGATTTTTTTTTATATCCACACTTCTTGTGGCAGTACAATGTACATACTATGCTACATCAAAATTTTCACCATTTGTTCTCCTTTATAATTAGGAACCAGATGTCTAGCCTGATTTAAATTCTCAAAGGTAATTGATATCTTCCATGGTGGTCAAATCTTTCTCCTTAACTTCTGGTTATCTCTACTAATATCAGCCCTTGCTTTAAGATCGCTCTTTAGCCTCTTTGGTGCTATGACATCCTGAGTATATATCTTTTTCCAGTGATCTTTCCCTCTTTTTTTCCAGTGTCCTTTAACATTATGGACCTTTCCTATAGCTCAGATTTACTCTTCTGGATTCAGCTAAAAATTCTGATTAATTTTTTTTTTTTTTTTTTTTTTTTTAGGAAATACATCTAATCCTCATCTCTCTAGTGATCTGTCTGAAAATCTCACACTTTCTCCTTGAGTTTTCTTATTTGATGTGTAAAAATGTAAGTTTAATATTAAAACAACTTTTAATTTTCCTATCAAAATGAATCCCCCATCCAGTGTTGAAATATACTACTGTATTTCCTGTTATGCAGAGTTGAAGGCTTGGTCATCCTTACTTTCCACACTTTTTGTGCTTCCTCTCAACTCAGTCAGCATTTGCTGACAGTTCTTTTTCTTTTTTTTAAGTAATATATGGAATGCTTCATGAATTTGCATCTCATCCTTGTTGAGTGGGCATGCTTATCTCTGTATCATTCTGATTTTAGTGTGTGTTACTAAGGCAGATACAATTTTTCCTCTGTCATGGATGTTGGGTTATAACTAGTTTCTTTTTCTACTGTTCACTTGACAGTAGGGACTTGACTAGGGACTTCTTTGGCTTACATGTGCATTACATCTGTCCCCTAATTGGTGCTGTTACCTCCGGTCTTAATGGGGGTTGTACTAATGACTCCATTTCTATCTTATCTGCCTATTCTGCATTCATTTAACGCTCTGGGTATGTTGGCTTGGTCACTCTTGCAGAATCATTCTTACTTTTCCAACTATATGCCTTTGCTTAATACTACCAGCTCTTCCAAAAGTTGAATTGTCTTATTTGTGCATTCAGATCCTACATGCCTAACCCTTCTATTCTGTTATTCATAGATTATTCACCAACCATGTATTGAGTGCTTGCTTTTGCAGGCATGAACTTTAGTGCTCAGCTCATAACAAGACAGAATCTCTGCTTTCAAGGAGCTTACATTATAATGGGGAATCTGACAAGTAAATAGGCAGTTATGGTGCAGTGTGATAAACTCGCATCATCATCTAGAAACCATCCCAAACTATTGCCTTCTCTAAACTCACAGAGATTACTCATTGACCACCTAATTACATTACTAATTTTTATACTATCACCTATCGATTTTACTATTATGTGTTACTCTTATTTCCTCTATTAGATTTTAAGCTCCTTGAGGGTAGAGAATACATTTTATACTGCTGAATATATCCTATAGCCTCAAGCCCATAATATTTCATATAAAAAGTAAATATTAAGTGTCTGGAAATTTATAAGAGAGCCATATTTTACCTTTAAGAATATTCACACTGCATAAGCATTTTTCTGTCTACATAAAATTCAGAAATGTGGTGAGAGAAGGTGAGGGTTTTTTTGGTACTCAGTTTATATTGGATGATGGTGTTAAACATGTAAATTGAATTACTTATGCTATTTAAAACAAAATCTGTATTACACAATGTTAGGTGCTTATACTACAGATTTCCCCTGATACAAAATACTTAATAAAAGTGAAATATAGAAATTAGAATTGTATTTCCAAACTATTATGAAATATATGTCAATACTCAGAAGCCAAGAGTAAAAGATTACAATTATTAAAGTTTAAAAACAGATGTTGATTTTGCAAAAAAAAATTAGTTTTTTATTAATATAGTTGGACTTATGAAGCCCTATTTGGATGAAGCCGATTTTTCTAATAGAATAATCTTTAAAGGTAAATATAAATAAACTATAGCCTTTCAACATTTTCATCAATTAAAAAATTATTAGATTTTAATCTAACTCTGGCTTATTCCCAGTTGTTGAGTATAATACTTCCTGGTAAATTAACTTTCCATACAAATGTTTTTCTCTCTTCTTTTTCTTAATTTAAACAACTTTATTAAAGCATAATTGTCATAAAACAAACCACATATTTAAAGTATAAAAATGGATACGTTGGGATATATATATATATATATATATATATATATATATATATATATATATGCGCCAGTGAAGCCATCATCAAAATTGAGATAATGAAAATGTGCATCACTCTTAAAAATTTCCTACGGGCACCTGAGTGGCTCTGTCAGTTAAGCATCTGACTTTGGTTCAGGTCATGATCTAATGGTTCGTGAGTTTGAGCCCCACATTGGGCTTGCACTAGCAGCACGGAGCCTGCTTCAGATTCTCTGTCTTCCTCTCTCTGCCCCTCCCCAGCTTTCTCTTACCTTCCTTTTCTCTCTAAAAAATAAATAAACATTTAAAAAAATTTCTTCATTTGTGTAATTCCTCTAACCCCTCTCCATCTCCTCCACCAAAGGCAAACATGAATCTGTTTTCTGTGAGTATAGATTTGCCTTTTGTAGAATTTTATGTAAATGAATTCATATAGTATATGTGCTTTCTGGTCTATTTTCTTTCCTTAGTATATTTAAGATTTATCCATGTTACATTTAACAGTTCTTCACTACTTTTTATTGTTGAGTGAAAACACATCTGATTTTTATATATCAGTTGTGTATCCTGAAACTTTACATAATTTGTTGATTAATCTTAACAGCTGTTTTGGTGTGGAGTCTCTATGGTTTTATATATATACATGGTATATATAATATCATATCTGTAAATAGAGACAGTTTTACTTCTTTCTTTCCAATTTGGATTCCTTTTATTTCTTTTTCTTGCCTAATTTCTTGGGCTAGGACTTCCAGTACTTTGTTGAATTACTTAGTGTTTAATGTATAGCTCTTTTTACCTCTTTGGTCAGATTTATTATAAAATATTCCATACTTTTTATGTTATTGTAAATGGTATTTTTTAAATTTCAAATTCTCATTTGTTGAGAGCATATAAAAATACAATTGGTTTTTAATATTTTTAATGTTTATTTATTTCTTGGGGTGGGGGGAGAGAGAGAGAGAGAGAGAGAGAGAGAACGAACCAGAATCTAAAGTAGGCTCCAGGCTCCAAGCTTTCAGCACAGAGCCTGACACAGGGCTCAAACCCATGAACCACGAGATCATGACCTAAGCTGAAGTTGGACGCTTAACTGACTGAGCCACCCAGGCGCCACACAATTGGTTTTTGTGTATTGATCTTTTATCCTGCACTTCAGTAAACTCACTTATTAGTTCCAGTAGCTTTTTGTAGATTTCATTTGAATTTTTTTATACAGATGATCATGTTGACTGTGAATAGAGTGTTTTACATCTTTTTATTTTTCCTATCCTTGATGCTTTTATTTCTTTCCTTTCCCTGATTGCACTGCCTAAAACCTCTAGTACAATGTTGAAGAGAAGTAATGAGAATATACATCCTTGTTTTATTCCTTATCTAAGGAAGAGAACATTTGGTCTTTCAACATTAAGTGTAATGTTAGCTGTAGGTTATTTGTAGTTGGTCTTGAATATGTGGAGGAAGTTCTCTGTATTCTTAGTTCTGAGAGTTTTTATTAGGAATGGAAGTTGAATTTTGACAAATGATTTTTCTGCATCAATTGATAAGATCATGTTTTCTTATTTTTTTATAATGTTAATATGGTAGATTACATTGATTGATTTATGAACATGAAAACAGTGTTGCATTCGGTCATGTCAGTTATTCTTTTTATTTATTGTGGGAATTGATATGCAAAGACTATGTTGAGGTTTTGTATCTATGATCACGAGAAACATTATTCTATATTTTCCTTTTCTTGTCATGTCTTCCAGGTTTTGGTATCAAGGGAATACTGATCTCAAAATGTGAACTTGAAAGTATTCCTTCTTGTTTAACTTTTTGAAGGTTTTATGTAGAATTTTTATTGTTTTTCTCTTAATTGCTTGGCCCAATTCACAAAAGAAGCTATCTGTGACTAGTGTTTACTTTCTGGGTGGATTTTTAACTGTAGATTAAATTTTATTAATAGATAATGGACTATTGAAGTCATCTATTTGTTCTTCAATGAGCTTTATTAGTTTTGTCAAGGAATTTGCTCATTTCGTCTGACTTGTCACATTTATGACCATAAGGTGGTTCATTATATTCCTTTGTTAGTTTTAACAACTTCATTGAAATATAATTCATGTACCATACAATTCACTTGAAAGGTAATATTCAGTGATTTTTAGTATTTCCATGGGGTTTTAAAACCATTACCACTCTCTATTCTTAGAATAGTTTCTTTGCCCTAAAAGAAACTTCATACCTATTAGCTGTTATTCCTTATTCTCCTCTCCCTGATAGCCCTAGGCAACCATTTTCTGTCTACTGTATCTACTTTCTATCTCTACAGAATTTCCTATTCTGGACATTTCTTCTAAGTGGAATAATAAATATGTGATATTTTGAGACTGATTTATTTCACTTAGAATACTGTTTTCATGTTATAATATGTGTAAGTGCTTACTCCTTTTTGTGACCAAATAATATTCCATTGTATGGATATATGTTAGTTTGTCATTTATTTGGGAAGACCTTTACCTCTCCTCCTTTTCTAAATGACAGACTTGCTGGATAAAGGATTCTCAGCTGCATATTTTTTATGTTCCTTACATTGAAGATTTCCTGCCATTCCTTTCTGACTTGCCAAGTTTCAGTAGAGAGATCTGTCACGAGTCTTATTGGTCTCCCTTTATATGTGAGAGCACGTTTCTCCCTAGCTGCTTTCAGAATTTTCTCTTTATCCTTGTATTTTGCCAGTTTTACTATGATATGTCATGCAGAAGATCGATTCAAGTTACGTCTGAAGGGAGTTCTCTGTGCCTCTTGGATTTCAATGCCTTTTTCCTTCCCCAGATCAGGGAAGTTCTCAGCTATGATTTCTTCAAGTACACCTTCAGCACCTTTCCCTCTCTCTTCCTCCTCTGGAATACCAATTATGCGTATATTATTTCTCTTTAGTGCATGACTTAGTTCTCTAATTTTCCCCTCATACTCCTGGATTTTTTTTATCTCTCTTTTTCTCAGCTTCATCTTTTTCCATAATTTTATCTTCTAGTTCCCCTATTTCTCCTCTGCCTCTTCAATCTGAGCTGTGGTTGTCTCCATTTTATTTTGTAACTCATTTTTTAGCTCCTCCTGTCTGTTCCTTAGTCCCTTGATTTCTGTAGCAATAGATTCTCTGCTGTCCTCTATACTGTTTTCAAGCCCAGCGATTAATTTTATGACTATTATTCTAAATTCACTTTCTGTTATATTGTTTAAATCCTTTTTGATCAGTTCATTAGCTGTTGTTATTTCCTGGAGATTCTTTTGAGGGGAATTCTTCCGTTTGGTCATTTTGGATAGTCCCTGGAGTGGTGCTGAACTGTGGGGCTCTTCCCCTGTGTTGTCTTGAATAACTTGCGTTGGTGGGCGGGGCCGCAGTCAGACCTGAGGTCTGCCCCCAGCCCACCGCTGGGGTCACAGTCAGACTGCTGTGTACCTTCTCTTCCCCTCTCCTAGGGGCGGGATTCACTGTGGGGTGGCGTGGCCCATCTGGGCTACTTGCACACTGCCAGGCTTGTGGTGCTGGGGATCTGGCGTATTAGCTGGGGTGGATCGGCAAGTTGCACGGAGGGGGGGGGGGCGCTGGAGGGGCAGGCTCAGCTTGTTTATCCTCCAGTGATCCACTTTGGGAGGGGCCCTGTGGCACTGGGAGAGAGTCAGACCCGCTGCAGAGGGATGGATCCGCAGAAGCACAGCGTTGGGTGTTTGCGTGGTGCAAGCAAGTTCCCTGACAGAAACTGCTTCCCTTTGGGATTTTGGCTGGGGGATGGGCGAGGGAGATGGCGCTGGTGAGTGCCTTAGTTCCCCACCAAGCTGAGCTCAACAACTCTCCCTCCTGTTGTCCTCCAGCCTTCCCACTCTCTGAGCAGAGCTGTTAACTTATAACCTCCCAGATGTTAAGTCCCGCTTGCTGTCAGAGCACACTCCGTCTGGCCCCTCTGCTTTTGCAAGCCAGACTCAGGGGCTCTGCTTGGCCGGCAAGCCGCCCCTCCGCCCCGGCTCCCTCCCACCAGTCCGTGTAGCGCACACCGCCTCTCCACCCTTCCTACCCTCTTCCATGGGCCTCTTGTGTGCACTTGGCTCCAGAGAATCAGTTCTGCTAGTCTTCTGATGGTTTTCTGGGTTACTTAGGCAGGTGTAGGTGGAATCTAAGTGATCGGCAGGACACGGTGAGCCCAGCGTCCTCCTATGCCGCCATCTTCCTCCATCTCCTGTTAGTTTGTCATTTAATGGACATTTGGATTATTTCCACTTTTTGACTATTATGAATAATGCTGCTATGAACATTTATTTATATATTTTTATGTGGACAGATGTTTTCATTTCTTTTGAGTACCTAGGAGTGGAGTTACGAGATCATATGTTAACTCTTATGTTTAACTTTTAGCAGAACTGTCAAACTGTTTTTTTTTCAGAGTGACCATACCATTTTACATTACCATGAGACATATGTGATAGTTGTAATTTTTCTACATGCTCATCAATATGTGTTATTGTCTGTTGTTAGTGGGTGTGACATGGTATCTCACTGTAGTTTTAGTTGTATTTCCTTAGTGACTAGTGTTGAACATCTTTTTATGTGCGTATTGGCCAATTGTATATCTTCTTTAGAGAAATGACTCTTCAAATTATTGCCCCAGTTTTAAATCAAGTTTTTATTTTTTCATTGTTGAGTTCTAAGGGTTCTTTACATATGCTAACTGTAAATTCTTTATCAGATACATTATTTTCAAATGTTTTTTCTTATTCTCTGGGTTGTCCTCTTTCACTTTTTGATGGTATTATTTGCAGTGAAAATTTTTGAATTTGATGTAATCCAACTTAAACATTTTTTTTGTAACTTCCCTTGATATTCTTTTGATGTCATTAGAGTCTGTAGTAATATTCTCTCAATTCTGATACTGTTCAGATCCTGATACTATTGATCCAAAAAGTCAAGTTTTACTTTCATTGAATTTTTTCTATTTTTTATTTTTTGTTATTGCACTATTTTCTTTAGTTTTCTTATTTGAGTTCTATTTACTCTTCTTTTGCATATAGTTTAAACAATTGTGATTCCACTGTAGTTAACATACTGTGTTATATTAGTTTCAAGAGTACAATATAGAGATTCAACAATTCTATACATTATTCAGTGCTAATCATGATAAGCATACTTGTAATCTCCTTTACCTATTTAACCCATTCCTCCACCCACTTCCCCTCTGGTAACCACCAGTTTGTTCTCTATAGTTACAAATCTGTTTTATGGTTTGTCTCTTTTTTTCTTTGTTCATTTGTTTCTTAAGTACTATACATGAGTGAAATCATATCATATTTGTTTTTCTCTGACTAACGTATTTCACTTAGCATTATACTCTCTAGCTCCATCCATGTTGTTGCAAATGGCAAGATTTCATTCTTTTTTTAATAGCTGAATAATATTCCAGTGCGTGTGTGTGTATGTGTGTGTGTGTGTGTGTGTGTGTTTGTGCATGTGTATACACACCACATTTTCTTTATCTGTTCATCCAGCAATGGACACTTGAGCTGCTTCTATAATTTGGCTATTGTAAATAATGCTGCAATTAATGTAGAGGTGTATATGTTCTTACAAATTAGTGTTTTCATATTCTTTGTGTAAATACTCAGTAGTGTGATGACTGGATCATGGGGTAGTTCTATTTTTAATTTTTTCGGGAAACTCCACACTGTCTTCTTCATTGGCTGCACCAGTTCTCACTCACTCCAAGAGTGCACAAGGATTCTTTTTTTTCCACATCCTTGCCAACACTTGTTGTTTCTTCTGTGTTTCATTTTAGCCATTCTGACATGTGTGAGACAATATCTCATTGTAGTTTTGATTTTCATTTTCCTGATGAGTGATGTTAAGCATCTTTTCATGTGTCTGTTGGCCATCTGGATGTCTTCTTTGGAGAAATGTCTGTTCATCTCTCCTCATTTTTAAACTGGATTATTTGTTTTTTGAGTGTTGAATTGTATAATTTATTTACATATTTTGGTATTAACCCTTCACTGAATATGTAATTTGCGAATATCTCCTCCCATTCATTTGGTTGTCTTAGTATTGTTGTTTCCTTTGCTGTGCAGAAACTTTTTATTTTGATCTAGTCCCAATAGTTTATTTTTGCTTTTGTTTCTTTTGCCTCAGGAAACCTATCTAGAAAACTGTTGCTATGGCTGATGTCAGAGAGATTACTGCCTCTGCTTTCTTCTAGGATTTTTATTATTTCAGGTCTCACATTGCGATCCTTAATCCATTTTGAGTTCATTTTTGTGTATGGTGTAAGAAAATTATCCAGTTTCATTCTTTTGCATGCAGCTGTCCAGTTTTCCTAACACTGTTGAAGAAACTTTTACCCATTAAATATTCTTGCCTTCTTTGTCAAAGACTAATTGAACATATAATTGTGGCTTTATTTCTGGGATCTTTGTTTTGTTCTGTTGATCTCTGTGTCTGTTTTTGTGCCAGTACAATACTGGTTTGATTACTACAGCTTTGTAATATAACTTGATGTTCAGAATTGTGATGCCTCCAGCTTTTCTTTTACAAGATTGTTTTGGCTATCTGGGGTCTTTTGTGGTTTCATACAAATGCTAGTATTATTTATTCTAGTTCTGTGAAAAATGCTGTTGGTATTTTGATAGGGATTGCTTTAAATCTGTAGATTGGGCAGTAGGGACATTTTAACAATATTTGTTTTTCCAATCCATGAGCATGGAATATATGTCCATTTGTTTGCATTGTCTTCAGTGTCTTTCATCAGTGTTTTATAGTTTGCAGAATACAGATCTTTCACCTCTTTGGTTTAGTTTATAGATGTTTTATTATTTTTGGTGTAATTGCAAATGGGATTGTTTTCTTAATTTTTCTTTCTGCTACTTCATTATTAGTATATAGAAATGCAATGGATTTTGTATATTGATTTTATATCTTGTGAACTTACTGGATTTTATCAGTTCTAGTCATTGTTGATAGGGTATTCATGTTTTCTATATATAGTATCATGCCATCTGTAAATAGTGACAGTTTTACTTCTTCTTTACCTATTTGGATGCCTTTTATTTCTTTTTTTGTCTGTGTGCTGTGGCTAAAACTTCCAGTACTGTACCAAATAGAAGTGGTGAGAGCAAAAGCATCTATTGCTTTTTCAGCTCTATTGACATGATCATAATTTATCCTTTCTCTTATTGATGTGATATGTCACGTTGATTGTCTGGGAAACTCTCTCTCCTCTTTTCTGAATGATAGTCTTGCTGGATAGATTATTCTTTACTGCAGGATTTTTTTTTTTCCAAGCACTTTGAATATATCAATCATGCCACTCTCTTCTTGTCTGCTAAGTTTGTGTTGAAAAACCTTCTGACAGCCTTATGGAGTCCCTTGTATGTAACTGTTTTCTTCTCTCTTGCTGCTTTTTTTTTTTTTTTTAAATTTTTTTTTTCAATGTTTATTTATTTTGGGACAGAGAGAGACAGAGCATGAATGGGGGAGGGGCAGAGAGAGAGGGAGACACAGAATCGGAAGCAGGCTCCAGGCTCTGAGCCATCAGCCCAGAGCCCGACGCGGGGCTCGAACTCACGGACCGCGAGATCGTGACCTGGCTGAAGTCGGACGCTTAACCAACTGCACCACCCAGGCGCCCCTCTTGCTGCTTTTAAAACTCTTTCTTTATCATTTCTCTTTTGTCATTTTAATTACTATGTGTCTTGTTTGGACCTCCTTAGGTTGATTTTGTTGAGGGCTCTTTGTGCCTCCTGGATCTGGATTTCTGTTTCCTTGCCCACATTTGGGAAGTTTTAAGTATTATTTCTTCATGTAAATTGTCTACTCCTTTTTCTCTGTCTTCTCCTTTTGGGATCCCCATAATGTGAATGTTATTAGGTTTGATGGTGTCACTGATTTCCCTTAATCTGTTTTTATTTGTTTTTATTTGTTTTTCTCTCACCTGCTTAGCTTGATTGCTTTCCATTACTCTATCCTCCAGGTTATTTATCCATTCTTCTGCTTCCTCTAGTCTGATATTTATTCTGTCTAGTGTGTTTTTAATTTCAGTGGTTAAAATCGTCATCTCTGATTGGTTCTTTTTTTTGTTTTTGATCTCTTGAAGAGTCTCACTGAGCTCTTCCCCTTTTTTCCTCTAGTCCCATATGTATCTTTATAACTTTTACTTTAAATTCTTTATCAGGCATATCCTATTCATTTTCTTTAGCTCTCTTGCTGTAATTATGTCCTGTTCCTTCCTTCATTTGGGATATGTACCTCTGTCTCCACATTTTGTTTAACTCTTTGTGACTCTTTCTATATATTAGGAAAAACTATGTTCCTGCACTTGCAAATAGTGGCCTCATGAAGAAGAGATCCTGTAGTGCCTGGAAATGCAATGACCCCTGTTCACTAGAACCTGGTGCTTCAGGGGTGTCTCCTATGTGTGTTGTGTATGCCCTAGTATTTTGGCCAAGTCATTTTTGCCTTCATTTCAATCATTTATGATGCCTCTCTATACCTGTTGTGGGCATGGTTTGGTCCCTGTGCTGTAAATTACCACTGTGGGGCCACCTTGGGCTTGACTTGGGTCAGACCAGCTGTTTACCAGGAATGCAGTCACATGGAACTAAAGTGTACTCTACCTGTGTTGTCCCCTGAGGAGCTTCTGTTGGTGTGTGGGGCCTGCAGTCAACCAGTTGTTTGCTTCCAGCACACTGGAAGGCCGCATTCTGACTGGTATGTGTGGTTATCTTTCCCTCTTCCCTGGACAGGGGTCACTTTGTAGTGGTGCTGGTCCCTGTCAGGGCTGTTATCACCTTGTCATGCTTGTGAAATTGCTTTGGATGGGCTCCGGCCAATGGCCTATTGGAGGGAGCAGGTCTATAGAAGAATGTAGGGGCGGGGTATACTGGTAACAAGTTAAGTAGTGAGTATTGGCACTGTGCTAGTTCCTCTAGAGATCTGCATGTCTAGGCTGGGGGGCAGGGCAGGGAGATAGCACCTGCCAGCTTCTTTGTTTGTGGGAAGTCTCCTAATAATCCCTTCCCCTCTAGTACATGCTATGACATTAGTAAACAAACCTCCCTCCTGTATACCACAGGCATTTTCAAACTGCTGCTTCTGTGCTGTATCTCCACAGGGCTGTTTATTGTTCTGTCTCTTTGCATGTGGGGATTCCCTTTCCGCTTGCCCTCTGGCTTGCCAGAGCTGAGCTGCTGATTTTTAAAGTTCCAGGTTTTAAGCCTTTGCTGCTTGCAGGAACTCATGAAATTATGCCTTTCTTGTTTTCATGCAGATTTCCTGTGCCTGGGGTGCTTGGTGTGGAGCTCTGGTCTTCTCTTTTCACACTTGTGGTGTCCCTCCCTCCAGGAGATAGTCCCAAGGGTCCATTTAGTTCCTCACCACATCTATGCCCTTCCTACCCTCTTTGATGTGGCCTCTTTTGTATATTTGGCTGTGGAGAGTCTGTTCTCCCAGTCTTCAGGTCATTTTGTGGGTTATTTGAACTGATGTACATGTTATCTGTTGGTATTTGCAGGATGAGGTGAGCTTTAGGGTCTTCGTACTCTTCCGTCTTCCCTGGAAGTTTCTCTTGAAGTTCTTTGTGAAGTGTAAAATTATTTGGCACATAAGGTTTTCCTAATGAATTTACCTCTTTATGTTTTTGAAGGAAACTTCTTACTCCTAGGTAGTATTCTTTTCTCTGGTCTCAATTTTGCCCAATATTCTAGAATCACTCCAGCTTTCTTTTGATTATTTGTTAGTATGGTAGGGTTTCTTTCATCATTGCTTTTAACTATTAGTGTCTTTATATTTGAAGTGAATTTCCTGTAAGAAGCACATAATTTGGGTTTGCTTTGGTATGCAGTCTGACAAAATTTGCCTTTTAATTGGAGTGTTTAGAACATTTATATGTTTTGTTATTGATGATAAAATTTAAATCTGCCATCTTCTTGTCTCACCTATTTCTTCTTTTTTTCCTCATTTTTTTCTGTTTTCTTTTGTAATAGATAAACTGTATGATTCTCATTTGTTTCCTTTATTGACATATTAGCTGTGATTCTTTGCTTTGTTATTTTAATGGTTGCTTTAGGATTTATGACATACATATTTAATCACAGTCTACCTTCAAGTGATATCATACTACTTCATGTATAACGTAGGAACCTTACAATAGTATATTTTCAGTTTTGACTCCTAGCCTTTGTGATATTTTTTGGTCATACCTTTTACTTTTAAGTATGTTATGAATCCTGTGCTACATTGGTAATTATTGTGTTTATTTAGGCAGTCAGTTATTCTCCATATAGATAAATAAGATTGCATATATATATATGTATATATATATATATATATATATATATATATATATGGCTATATATATGTGTGTGTGTGTGTGTGTGTGTGTATACACACACATATATATATATATGGCTATTGTTTCTCTGTTATTTTTCATTCATTTGTATAGATTGCTATTTCCATCTGGTATCATTTACCAGTGTTTCTGCCTGAAGGGTTTTCTTTAACATTTCTTCTGGTACAGTTTTGTTGGTGATACATTCTTTCAGCTGTTGTATGTCTGAAAAAGTCTTTATTTGCTTTTTTTTTTGAAATTAAGTAGGTTTTACTTTTTAGAACAGTTTTAGGTTCACAGGAAAGTTGGGAGGAAGGTACCGTATTTCTCATATACCTCCTGCCCCAAACATGCAAACTTCTTCCCCATTATTAACATTCCCCACCAGAGTGGTACATGTCCTACAACTACTGAACCTGTATTGCCACATCATTATCATCCAGAGTCCTTAGTTTACATTAGTGTTCACTATTGATGTTGCACGTTCTGTCGGTTTAGGCAAATGTGTAACGACATGTATCCACCATTTGCAGTATCACACAGAGTAGTTTCACTGCCCTAGAAATTCTCTGTGTGTCCTGCCTATTTACTCCACTCTTCTGCAACCCCTGGTAACTTCCGATCTTTTTGCTCTCTCCATAGTTTTACCTTTTCCAAAATGTCATATTGTTGGAATTGTACAGTATATAGGCTTTTCAGATTGGCTCCTTTCATGTAGTAAAATGCATTTCAGACCCTGCATGCATTTTCATTGCTTCATAGCTCATTTCTTCATAGCACTAAATAATACTCTATTGTCTGGACATACCAGAGTTTATTTATCCTTTTACCTACTGAAGGACGTGAGGTTTGCTTTCAGGTTTTGAATCAAACTGTTATAAATATATGTTTGTAATTTTTTTAAGTTTATTTTGTGAGAGTGAGAGAGGGTGAGCATGTGTGCAGGGGAGGGGCAGAGAGAGGGAGAGACAGAATCCCAGGAAGGCTCTGCATTGTCAGCGAGGAGCCCAACGCGGGGCTTGAACCCAGGAATGGTGAGATCATGACCTGAACCGAGATCAAGAGTTGGGCGCTTAACTGACTGAGCCACCCAGGCACCCCACAAGTTTTTATATAGGTGTAATATTTTACCTTCTTTAGGTGTGATTGTTCTTCATATTCAGAGGCCATGCCCAATATAGAAAATGCTGCAACTTATACCTTAATTCACCTTTTCCGGTCCTAGCCTCCTGCAACCTTGCTGCTGGGGCCTAATCTCTTGATTATTCTATTTCTTATCCATCGCTGACATTTATTAAATACTGTTTAATAGTGTTTTAGGGTTGTTTCATCTTCTCCTTGAATTATGGATTGAAAGTTTTAAACTATAAGATATATAGCTTTCTAAAAGCATATAATTTCTTAACTATAATTACTAAGTGTTTTTTAGCCATTTGTTTTATTCTTTAATTTCACACTTTGAGATTCTCACAGCTCATCAGCACAATAGAAGTGAGGAATCATTTTGATTAAGTATATTTTTTCTTTTTCCATCTTTAAGCAATAATACTATGACTATCCAGTTATTATTTTAATTCTTAAAATCTCTTAAAATGTATTTGATTATATTTGCTACTTTGCCTATATTTGCTTAATAAGGATCTCTTATTCTAAAAAAAAATATAAATATATCAAGTATGAAACATCAAGTTGCAGCAAGCTCGTTTTTATTGAACTGGATTTCTTAAACATGAGGAATTTTAAGGCTGAGTTATATGGATTTAGCTGTTACATATAATAAAATGTAGTTATCATGTGGGCTAATTTCACTAGCCATTCTAAATATATGAGAAATTACATGGAAACAAGGGTCAGGAAGTTTTGAGAGTATTTTCAATTTGGCAGTATAGGAAAAATTCTTAAGCCTGTCCTGATGGCGGAATGTTCAGTTGGATAGAATGACTGTGGAAAATGCTGCCTTGAACTATGGTAATCATGCCATATGAGGTGGATAATTGTCTCCATTTTCATATTTATAAGTCTTTGGTTGTCTGAAAGGTACTTTGAGAAATCCAAAATTTCACCTCTTATTATCTCTAATGACTAAGATTATTAATGATTTTCCCCCTCTGCTCTGCTGTATTTGTGTATAATGCAGATGGAGTTTTTCTGTAGATTAAAAAAATAATTTAAAAACTCTGACTTCAGAATCTGTTTTCTAAATTTGTAACTGATATATTAATGTAATCAAACTAACTTACAGATTTTGCTTTAGAAGATTTTGAATAGCATAATTTCATTAGTCAAAGGATTATTTGGGTAAATTTATTATTGGTTTGAATGGGGAAATAACAAAGACATATAAATATGATATACTTTAGAAATTATTGGCAATGGCATCTTTGTCTTTTCCATCACTAGCAGTTAATGTGCATTAACCATGGTACTTTGGATTGCCTTATCTTTAAAGAGAATTAACTTCTAGAGGGCCCAAATATCAAAGGCTTGGTGACAGTAGTTTATTTTGCTATCAGCAAGATAAGTAAGTATCTCAGCACTCCAGACCCCATAGAATTCCTATAGTCATTGCAGGGAGCTGACTATATTGACATCTGGTGACTTGGCAGTTACAGCCTTTGCATGAGAGGCTGCTGTCCAAGGTGATTGGTATTTCTTTCTCATGCATTCTAAACACCAGGAATACCAGGTCTGGCTCAGAGCTCCTGTCAAATTCTCTAGACTCTTGACATATGACCATTGGTCAATAGTTTCAAGTTAGCATTTTCAAGTTTTTCTGTAGGGCTCCTAGAGCTGAAAAGGTGGCCTGGAGGCAAGAGGGTAGTGAGAAGGCATACTACATTCTGTTGATAAATCTGAGAGTTTAAGACTGGCTTAAAAATTATTTTTGTAAGAAGCAAAATTGTTCACTCATCTGATTCTGTGATCTTTGGGCCCAACAGAAGTGGATAAAGGAGAACCCTTGTTAAATTTGCAAAAGAGTATAGTTCTCTCCTTTTTCCAGTAAACATTGGGAGTGACTAATTGGGGTTTTCACATCATATCTCACAAAGTCAAAAAACTAAAGGAGAGCTGATTATTTATAAGCTTGGAATATAATCATCTCATGGCATGAAAATTTCCTTGGGCTGTTTTTTGACAGCAGTAAGATGAATGGTGTAATGATGTATACTAATTGTAATTTACAATTATGCCTTTGAATGCTCTCATAGAAATTATCTCATGTATTGAGGAGTCACAATAGATGTGTTCATATAAATGAAAGACAGTTGACTAGATGCACAATTAGATTTATTTAATATGGTCTTAGGAGTAAAAACTAAGGTCAGTGAATAAAACTTACAGAAACGGAAGGAAGAATTTACCAGAAATGCAATTGTTTTAAAAAAAATGAAATTAATTCTCCTTCTAGGTAGTGAATTCTCTCTTGCTAAATTGGATGGTCAGTATGGGGACAGGTAGCCTCTGATATCATTCTCATTTGTTATTTGCTATGTATCTACATTGTAATAACAGACTCAAAGACTTCCCAAGACAGATAAACTAAGCTTAGGCCAGTGGAGAGTGTTGTCAGTGGCAAATTGGAAAATGCCTTCTCTGCTTAAAGTCATTTAGATACAAATAAAAATGAAGTCCATTGTGCTGGCCAAACAAAACTTGTCATTTGGCTAACCACTGGATCTACTGTAGTAGGCACATTTGTATACAGGATTTTTATTTTATCAATAAAATCAGTACTTTATTCTGATTTTATAAATAAAGGACCTGAGATTAAGGGAAGTTGGGTAATTCATCTTTTTGATAGGTACTGTTATTCAGTGGAAGAGTTTAAGATCAAACTCCCAAGTATATCAGATCATGACCAACTCATTTTATCTTTCTGATAACACAGACATTAAGAAGTTACATCACTTACCAAACGGTTCCAGGTAGTTTTTGAAAAATCCCAAACTGATGCATGGACCACTTATTTATTCCAAGTCAGTTTGGATTCTTTCATTGACATCTGTTGATACCAATGCCATTTTATAGATGAGACAGTGGGTCCTTGGAGAAGGTTAGTTATATATAATTTCAGGCTTGGTGCCATAAGGAAAATGAGAGAGGGAGACACAAATGAGTCAGAAGTTTATTTAAACAAAGTAGTTGACCACAAATAAAGTATGGTGACTGTAGTGGGTTAGCTAGTGTCCCCTCCAAAATTTGTGTCTGTGTAGGACCTCAGAATGTGACCTTATTTGGAAATAGGGACTTTGCAGCTATAATTAGTTAAGGATCTAGAAATACAGATATAATGAATTTAAGCATATAAGAATGAAATCTTCCTGAAATTAGGGTGGGCTCTAAATGTAACACTGTTTCCCTTGTAAGAGCAGAGGACACACAGAGAGAAAGGAGGTAGAGACAGAGAAGGTCATATAAAGATGGAGGCAGATACTAGGGTTAACTGCTGGTACAAGCCAAGGGATGCCAAGGATTGCCAACAGCCACTAGAAGCTAGTAAGGGACGGATTGTTCTTGAGGGCCTCTGGAAAGAACCAACCCTGCTGATTCCTTGATTTTAGACTTCTAGCCTTCATAAATGTGAAAGAATACATTTCTATTGTTTTAAGCCACACAGTTTGTGGTACTTGCTTATAGCAGCCTCAGGAAACAAAATGGTGAGATACTCTAAAAAGTCTACTTTTCCCTCCCCTTCTCTTCATTCATACATATATATATATATATATATAACATATTATAAAGCATATAAAGCTATATGCTTTATGGCTTTGAGTCCTTAAAAAATGTCACCACTGGAATTCTATTGAAGTATATTCTTAGTAGATTCCTACCAAAATAAAAAAAAATGTTACCTGGGAAGAGTCACACATCAAATATTAACATAATAGCAGAATTCTCTAAAAAGAAAAGATGATTACTTTTAATATCTTGGTATAGAAGCTCTTATGCTGATTCAGATAGTACTTTAACTGGATTTGAGTGAGGATATTTGAAGGTAAAAGTCAAATGCTTCTGGCTATTAGTTTCTGAGAGTTGCAATTATTATAAATCATGGATATATCTTTAAAGCATATTTTATAACATATTAATGTACTGAAACTCATGGTGATATAGAATACTTGATTATACTTTGCAGCCCAAAGGAAGGTATTTTAAAAGCAGTAGATTTAAATTTGGCATTATTGAATGTGTTCTCTATTTTTCAAGTATAGTAGGACTGCAAATTCATGTGCTAGCTGAAAATCTAAGAAGATAATTAAGCCTATATTTCTTACCACTTTAGGTTACTTGGAAGGGTAAATATTTTAATGGGTACATTTTCTGTCTACTTTCTCTTCAGGTGCTTGTGTTCAGGCTTTATTAAGCATAAAGAAATGAACCCAGTCTAAATTTATGACAAGTCTTTTTATTCATAATAGAATAAAGCATAATTTTTACTTCCTCTGCATAAAATGTGCATACACCTCCCATATAAATTTGAATTATTTTTCTCATTTTCTAAGAGATGGTGATTTCTTAAGAAGAATTCTAGCAAAACTTCTGGAGTGATATTGAGAGAGGAGAACCAGGGGTGAATGGAATGATGAATTTAGGTGCTATTTCTTTTTTTTTTTAAGCCTATAATTTTTATCTGCTCGTTTGTACTATCAGTGAAGTGCTTTGAAATTTCTGGTATTTTCTTGTTCTACCTCATTGGTTTCTGTAAATATTATTTATATATTACTCCAGATCAGGATTTCTTAACATTGCACTATTGACATTTTACGCTAGGTAATTCTTTGTTTTGCCGTGCGGCCTTGTGCATTGTAGGATGTTTAGCAGCATTTCTGGTTTCACCCACTAGATGCCAGTAGCGCTCCCTAATAGCGACAACCCGGAACCACTCCAGACTTTGCCAACCATCCCTTGAGGAAGCAATATCACTCCTGATTGAGAAGCACTCAGGTTTACATACATATTTTCTCCTTGATGTTAAATCTCTCGAAGGACTTACTGAGGATTTGGGAATGGTTGATTGCACCCTTTGATTTTCCTCATATCATTGATATTACAGACTACTGGAGGTTTAGAATTAATTCTAAAGGTTCATTACACAAATTAAAAATTTGAGATTCAAAAAACTATGACTTTCCTTATTCAACCACAGAATGGTGGAAATTGGTCTAGGCTTTGTCACTGTTTATATTTTATACTCCTTGTTTACATCCCCCCACCCCCCCCCGATTTAGGATTCACTAATGCTACTATGTATTTTCATTTTTCTTTGCCTTTTTATGTCTAACAGTCTCTGTGTCTTTATTTACCTTTTCTCAGCAGTTGCTTCTTCTTTATCTAGAGTTCCAGTCTCTCCACTCTGCTTCATGAGTATTTCTAGTTTAGTGCAGTAGAAAAATTCATATACTTTTTTTTGTATTTGTATCATAATGTAGGTACATTAGGTCTATTTTTGTATATAATCATTTCATTCATTCTTTCATTTAGCAGGTATTTATTAAGTGTTTTCTAGAGTCAGGCCCCATGCAAGATTCTGGGCATCTAGTAGTGAAGGAGATTGCTTGTAGCTCTTGAACCAAAGATAACTTTTGACACAAACTTAAAATATCTTTGCAGGGGATTAATCAAACTTTTCTTGGCTTACCCTTTCCTGTACCCCTCATTAGCTGAAATCTGGTGATGTCATCATTAGCAGGTCTCGTAATTTTCTTCTTTCAGGTTCTCTAGTTTCCTTTGCCAAGCACTGTAAATAATACTTATTGTATGACCTGTGGGGACCTACCTTCCCACCCATGAACATCCAATTATTGTCTTCTCCCACTTCTTTAGAGGAACCACATACTGTTGTCTTTTAAAAAATGGAGTCTCCGGGTGCCTGGGAGGCTCACTTGGTTAAGTGTCCAACTTTGGCTCAGGTCATGATCTTGGGGTTGGTGAGTTTGAGCGCTGTGTTGGGCTCTGTGCTGACAGCTCAGAGCCTGGAGCCTGCTTCAAATTCTGTGTCTCCGTGTCTGTCTCTCTACCTCTCCCCTAGTCATGCTCTGCCTCTGTTTCTCTATTTCTCTTTCTCTCTCAAAAATAAATAAACATTAAAAATTCTAAAAAGAAAAGGTGGAGACTCATTTTGTCATTCCCAAACTTTTAACTGTCTAGTTCGGTCAAGGGATTTGTGAGTGCATTGTTGGCTGTCCATGCTAAAATTTTTCAGTCTGTCACCTGAGCTACTTTACTGTGTAGAACAGTGCTGTACAAGAGAAACAGTTATGTGAACTACATTAGTGCTTTTAAATTTTCTAGAAGCCACATAGAAAAGATAAACAATTGAAATTAATTTTAATAATATATTCTACTTAATTATTCTAACTAAATATTCTAATATATTCTAACTAAATTATTCTGTTATTACCATTTTGACACATAATTAATATAAAGATTATTGAGATATTTTATGTTTTTTATTTTGTACAGTCTTTGAAATCCAGTGTTTATTGGGATGGCTGGGTGGCTCAGTTGGTTAATTGTCCAAGTCTTGATTTTGTCTCACGTCTTGATCTTACCATTCTTGGGATTGATCCCCATGTTGGGCTCTGTGCTGACAGTGTGGAGCCTCCTGGGGAATCTCTCTCTCTCTCTCTCTCTCTCTCTCTCTGTCTCCGTCTCTTCCCTGCTCGTACTCTCTCTCTCTCTCTCTCAAAATAAATAAACTTAAAAGAAGTTCAATGTTTATTTATACTTAACATCACATCTCAATTTAGACTAGCCATGTCACAAAAATTAAAAAAGAAAACCTACATGACTAATGGATAGCCCCTTGGATGGCAAAGAGTTAGAATATTAACTTTGTAGTCCACCACACTCAAAGTGCAGAAAGTCGCAGCAAAGGAGTTATGGTGCCCCAAGACTGACATACCCTCCTACTCCAGAGATACGTTATTATTATGTTGTCTTTTAAGTTTTTCCATTTGTCATTAGAAAATCCAGTTAAATATGTGTTCTATGGAGAAGAAAGGGTTATTTCTTTTGGATTCCTCGCTGTGGTGAATGTAATAGTCTGGGGTTTACACTATTATGTCCCTATAAAGCATGCTGTACATCTCCTAACAAGACTGCCATTCATTTTTTCAATAAATCCTGCACAGGGGTATTAGGGTCTGTGAACTGACAATTGATTTACTGCCTGGAAAATTATTCTTTATTGATTTATATTACATGGAGGCGACTGCAAATCTATAGTGTCTCTAATCAGAGAGAAAATGCTAAAGTTAGTGTCATTCTTATTGAGACAGGCAATTCCAAGTAGGTGAATAGGTTTTGCACCTCTAGGTGACATCTATGTATTATTCAATTATGAATTCCAGTAATCCATGAATTATATAATACATAAAGCAAGTGAGAGCAGGATAATTATTTAAAACAAAACAAAATGCCCTTTGTGCAAACAATATTTTAAATATCAACTTGACATTCTCTTTCTGTGTGGAATTGGGTATCTTGGCTTGATTTTTTTCTCTAAAGATTCTGCATCATGTCTAAATTGCTGTCTACATATTGAAAATGGAAAAGTATTTTAAATGAGGAAAACCTTTTAAACAGAAAGTGCTCTGAGTTGATTAATCTAGTTAGGGAAGGTTTCTAAAAACTGAATGAAAATGACTTACCTAATTTCTATGAGTTAATTCAGGAAGCTCTCTAAGGTTGGGAGGGGGCTGAGATGACTTGACATGTTGCCCTACCTTTGGGAGCTTCCTTTGTAGAGTTCTAATCAAGAACTCAATTCTGTCTAGAACATAACCTGACTTTAATTTAAATCAAGAAGACAAAATACAGCAGCATGTTAGATTACTGCATGGGCGGAGGGGAATGGAATCTGTAGGATTGCTGCATACATCTACCCTACGTCTCCAACTTTCCTGAGATTATATGTGAAACATGTACATGGTTTGAATGTGCTTCCCCCCAGCCATCCCTCTGGGGGAGGGTTTATATATCAGATTCTTAAATTTATCTGGGACCTTCAAAAAAATTCTCAGATGTGCGTAGCAGGTTCACTGTTGAATCCATAGCAACTTGCATAGTGCTTTAGCAATTAGCAGGTCTCTAAATATTTGTTGGATAAATGAATGATCTCAAGTTGTGTCTGTGTCAGGTAAGTTTCTTGGAATACTCTAATTTGTCTGAGGGAATTTTTTTTTTTTTTACTTTGCTTAGTTTTTTACAGTGCCCACAAAAAGTAGCCACAACTTAATCAACAGTATTTATGTTGATAGGGAAGCAAAGATTGCCATTTGGAATTTGGAGCTCAAGCTTTTGATCAGATTATGCCAAGTGAGATTTTTAAATTTCTTATAGCTTCTCTTTCTACTACTCCCATTTTTCTGTCCTGCTCCCAAATCTGTTCCTCTTCCTTTGATATACTCTACATATGGGAGATCAAGTGGGAGCTTGGGAAGATTTCTGCCCTGAAAAGCTAATGGTGAAAGATATTGTTTTGACATCCATTCAGAGATACTTTTTGATTCAGTGGGAAATTAAAATTCATTTATTTATCCCAAAGGCATATATTAGTTGTGAGCTACATTCTGTGCTTGGCCCTTGGGACACAGCTGCAGACACACACAGACCTTGTCCTTATGGTGCTTACAATTTAATATGGCAATAACAAAATACAGATTTTTAGCCAAAGGCTCAGTGTTTTGGTTTTATGTCAAGTAATTTCACCAGTGCAGTTTATTACTTTGATCTCTTTTGACCAAGTATATTTTAAGAGATAAAAGCTTTTGTTGGCGCTTATGGGCTCATTATGAGGCCTGGAATGACATATAGAATCCCAGGGAGCAGAATCTGAGCAGTTGGATTTGTTCTTTGCCTGCTGGACCCCCCTTTGAGGCTCAGAGGAGTGGGATAAGGCATTTTTGAATATAAGCAAAGCCAAACTACTCCTTTCTCCCTTTATTTTTCTGTCTCCCAACCCAAGATAGCAAAAACAAAAGCACTGTCTTCCCTATATATAACCCGTACTTCTATACTTTTCTGCAATGAAGGACATGTCTGGATCTTTTATTTACTATACAGTGCACCATTAGTTTTAGTATTTTTCCTCATTCTATTACTTTTTAAAAAAAATCTAAATGACAGCGATACTGAGTCTTTAAAAACTGAAGACTAGATATTTTTTGGTTGTTGTAGACAAGCAATTTAATGAAAATGCTACTGAAATGTTTTTTCCTCTATGAAAACTAGTAAATCAATTACAAAAGCAATTTCCTTACACAGTATGATTTTATTGTGTTTGACCAGGGCATTTGATAAGTATTAGTTCTTGCCGAGAGCAAAGAGTAAATTTTATTTCAAGCTTTTCTTTCATGCAAACAGCGAGAGAAGTATCAGAAGGGCAGTTGGACACTAGCCTTACCTGGTCGTGTGCACAGAGGATGGGAATCTGTGGGTTGGCCTGACTCCCTCAGTGTCTACACTGGGAATTGTAAGAGAGAGGCCCCTTTTCTAATTAAAAAATGGGGAAAATGATGGCAAATTCTCATACCTGGGCTTATATCCTAGGAGCAGGTATTGTGGTATTTCTTTTTGCTTCTTCCTGAGAGACTTTTTTTCCATTAAATAAACATATGCCCAGCCCCAATTCAAA
This sequence comes from Prionailurus viverrinus, assembly GCF_022837055.1. Taxonomy (NCBI): domain Eukaryota; kingdom Metazoa; phylum Chordata; class Mammalia; order Carnivora; family Felidae; genus Prionailurus; species Prionailurus viverrinus. The sequence goes on along the minus strand of NC_062561.1, from coordinate 185,890,456 downwards.
AGAAATTCTAGCTCTGATGTGTCCACCATATTGGAGTGGAGGGTTAGCAGCTATGGATTTCATTTCTGTCCCTGAACTTGATAAAAAGATTATCCTTGGTCCAGTATATATGCAATAAAAAAAATTCTTTCCAGCAATTTACTGTGTGCCTGGTACTGTCCTAGGATTCATGTGACACATGTAACCCATCCCCTTGCCCCCCAGTGTATTTTATATCACTCACCAAAGATTGAAGATTTGCCACATAATGGTTAAGAGCGTGGGTCTTGACCTAGCATCTCTAAGTCTGTTTTCTCAGCTATAAAGTGCTGACCATAATAGTATCTATGTCATTCTAATACCTAGAGTTTTAATGAGAATTAAATGAAATAATGATTATGCTTAAAAGATGTTAGCCACAGAAAATTCTGGAATGAATGTCACATGGTATTTTATTTTGGGAATCTAGAGAAAGAGATACAGTTTTTTAAATGATTTATCCTGTTGTTTCCCGTGCCATGCTCAGTCAGAAAGTGTTCCTTTCCTGAAGCTGCCTCAGTGCCTTCTATAGTACCTTTAGTACCTTATATGAAAACTGTATTTAAATGCCAGCCACTCCCATCTCCCAGCATGTAAGCTCTGCATAGTAGAGTCTATCACTTAATTTTTTTCACCACCTACTGCTATTCATTGAACAGAGAGAGTTGAAAAATGTTCTTAAAGCAAAGAACAGAAGACAGGGAAAAGCTAAGAACTGAAGTGGTCCTTTGAAGATACTAAGAGAAATGAAGTGCAAGAGACGATGATATTCAAGATAGAGGCAACAGAGTAAGCAGAGGCCATGGGAGGGGAGAGGGAAGGAAGGAAACAGAGTGAACTAGGGGTAAGTGAGGAGGGAATATATTTGAAAATAGGCTAAAAAACCCAACATATGTTTTAGGAAGAATGTTCAAAACATGCACATATTTTCTTGATAAGGTCTTTTATGTCACCTTGAGAATTTGGTAAGAATTTGGGTTTTGGGAATAAATAAGAATCCACATAATTGATCAGGCATTGAGTGAATTATGATTTCTGCTGTAGGAAGGTTATGTGGGTTTTAGTAAATTTAAAGCAGAACCCTCAACCTATCAAAGAATTTTATAGTATAACTTAAGGTGACAAGGCCTGAAATCTGTTGTGTATGAGACAAGGAGAAAGGTTAGCAGTACTTGACAATAACGTTTCAGTCTGCAGTATTACTAAGATCCATTCAGTAAATATTAAGTGATGAATTGTTTTCCAGGCATCTTGCTAGGCATTAGTCTTTCAACAACAATCACAATAAAAATGGTCCCTGACCTAAAGGAGCATTTGGTCTAGTATGGGAGGCAGAAAATTATGTGTGCAGTATTTTGATGTGAAACAAGCTATGGGACTATACAGATGGGCATCCATTGCAAGGGGTTGGAGAGGGCTTCTCCAAGGATGTAATGCATAAGCTGATATCTGAAGGATGAATATAAAATAGTTAAATAAAAGGAGGAGAAAAGATTATTTTGTGTAGAGAAAGTAAAAAAAAAATTCAGTGGGGTTGGAAAGTAAAATTCAGCAAGGTTGGGGGGTAAATGTCAAGGAAATATGTAGGAGACATAATCAGGGGCCAATCATGTAGGTGCTTGTAAGCTAAATAGTGAGGTCAGAATTGCGAGTATAAAAACCTTTCTGTATGTAGTTTGCAGAATGATTTGAGGGCCAGTAGTAAATGCTGAGAGGTCATTAAGAGGCTTTGGGGGGTAATCCAGATGAGAGATAATTGTGGTCTGAGCTGGAGTAGTGAGAACAGGGAGCTAGAGACCAGTGAACATAAGAGATATTTAGGAGTAGATTTGAGAGGTGTGGATTGATTACAGGTGTGGCCTTAGGAAGTGGGAGAGATTTAAGTTTCATTTAAAAAAATTTTTTAATGTTTATTTATTATTTTTGACAGAGAGACAGAATGTGAGTGGGGGAGGGGCAGAGAGAGAGAGAGAGGGAGGGGCAGAGAGAGAGAGAGGGAGACACAGAGTCTGAAGCAGGCTCCAGGCTCTGTAACTATCAGCACAGAGCCCAACACGGGCTTGGACTCACGAACCATGAGATCATCACCTGAGCTGAAGCCGGACGCTTAACTGACTGAGCCACCCAAGTGCCCCGATTTAAGTTTCATTATTGATCTTTGGCTTGTGCACCTCAGTGGGTAGAACTTTCTGTAATGGGGGGCCGTGAAGGAGAACAGGGTGAGTAATGTTTGATGTTGAGTACAGTTTTAGATGCACTGAGTTTGGAATGTCTTTGTAACATCCTAGTGGAGATTGATTATAAGAAAGTGGCAGTCAGGAGAGAGAGAAACATGGAGATACACAATCGGAAGCCATCAAGGTATGGATGTTGATACAAGGGGAGGAGATAAACGGGCCTAGTGAGAACAAGTAGAGTGAAAAGGAGGCCTAACATAAAACTATAAGGGATATGAATTATTTTTCTCTAAATCATCTCTATTGAAGTATGCTTTATATGCAACAAAGTGCATGAATTTTAAGTAAACATTTCAGTGATAGTTACAAATGCATACAACCCTATAACCAGTATACTAATCAAGATACAGAAATTATCTAGTGTTGTATTGGATCTGGCTTGCAGGTTCTGATTATTTAATTTTTTGGAATTTTGGATGCTAGTTATTAAATACAGCCATTAGTTTAAAATTATATGATGTTATAATTAAATAAATTACATTAAAAACAAAACATGTTCAGAAATTTAACACTTCCTACTTATTTACTGTATGTAATACTATCTATGATCTTGGAGGTTTTTACATGTGTTTTATTTAAATGGAGGAAATCATATATATTGGTATGTATTCATTGGTGTCATGTTGGTAACTTGAATGCAGCCATGGTAAGAGTATTTACACTATAGAATTTGGCAAACACTATAAATCAGGAACTTACTTTTTAGTTGTCTCAAGTAAGTGAATAGTAGAATGTCAGCAATGTAGGTTAAATTTAAACAGGCCATATCTGAACCTGTTACTTTATGAGTAGCACAAAAAATTGGGTGTATTTGAGGATATATTCTTCCTATTTTTGAAAACTATTATCTGGTTCAGGAAAGAAATTACTCATGTCGTTGATGAACAGGTTAGGTTCCAACATATATAGTGCTGAAGCTTAGTAAATGTAATTTTCAAGAGAATGAGAAAGAATGTGTCACTATCAGATATAATGAAAATAAATTTATTGGTAGAAGAATTAGAGAATTGGGATGCAATTTTATTTGTGAAAATTTGTTCGAATGGAAACATAGGTAATTTAAGCATGTAAGAGTTTGGGAAAAATCAATGAAAACATTCTGTGAGAATTAATTGGTTATGTGGAATATATAGTATAGTGTATTATATTTTTTTATTATTGTAAATTATGTGCTATATATTTTTTCTATTAGTAAAACTTATACAAACTTGTATATGTATATATATACATGCTTTTTTCAGAGAGTTGGCTGTGAAACATTTACAAGCACAAAACTGATCATACAGCCTCTTCTAAAGTTCCCTCAGGCGCTTTCCTGCATACCCCTATCCTTGTCCCCAAGCAACCATTGATTTTCTTTCCATCATTCTAAGTTGGTTTTGCCTGTTCTAGAGTTTCATATAAATGGAATAATATACTCTTTGGTGTATTCCTTCTTTTGCTTAGCATGTTTCTGAGATTGATTCATATTGTTGCATAAATCAGATATTAGTGATTTATTTCTTTGGATTGCTGGGTAGTATTCCATAGTATGGATGTACCATGTTTTTCATTCACGTGTTAATGACTTTCTCTTCTTCACTTTTTTTTCACTATTATGCTTAAAGCTGCTATGAGTTTTTGGGTACAAATCATTTTATGGACCAGTATTTTTATTTCTTTTTGGGTAAATACCTGTAAGTAGAATTGCTAAGTAAGTCACATGTGTGTTTTAATTCGAAGAAGCTGCTGAACTTTTCCAAGTAAATGTACCATTTTACATCACCCCCCACCCCACAGTAGTATCTGAGAATTCTAGCTGTTCCACATCCTCACCAACAATGCACTGTGTTCTTCTTTTTAATTTTGGCTATTCTAGTATGTGTGCATTGGACTTCATTGTAGTTTTAATTGGCACACCAATTTTGAAAAAAGAAAAACTACAACAGAATATCTAGCAGAGTGAATTGTCAGAGAAGCCAAGAGACAACATTTTGAGAAACAGGGAACAATCTACATGTCATATGGTGCTAAAAGCTTAAAGAAGACAAGGATAGCAAGTGAGCATTGAATTTAAGAGCAGAAAGGTCATTTATTATTTTGGTATAAGTGATTACAGTGAGAAAATAGAGGTCGCCCAGTGGAAATTCCCACTAATTTCCATCCTTAAACCTAGAATCCTTACTGTTCATGTCATGAAGACAACAAATAACATTGTTTATGTGGCTAAATCCCCAATAACAGACAAGGGAAAAACCTCTTCCTGTGTAGAACCTTAAGCTGGTGCTGAAGCATCTCTTACAAGGATACTTCATTTCAGACTGACCTAGGAATAAAGTATGCTCATTTGTCTGTTTCCAGACTGTCACATTCTTTTCCCTCTGCACTGAATTATTAGGGGATAGATAAAGCATCATCCTATCCCCATTGTCTTTCTACTTGGGGATATTGTCCCAAGAAAGCATGAGAAGTCATCTGAATTGTCCCCTGATTTGTTCTCATCAGATACTAAGCAGAAACTTGTTCAGTGCCCACCACTTAAGTTTTATTTAATCAGTATTCAAACTGAATAAATGAGTGAATGAATGAATGAATGAATGAATAAAGGAGTGAATGAATTACCACATAAAGAAGGATTCTTGGTTGAAGTCCTCTGTTTTCAATTGCCCTCCTGTGTTTTTCTGCAAGGGTTCATATCTGTGTGAAGGAACTGGATGGGTGGCAGTTGCTGACATGTAGTCTTAGAAGGAAAGTTGGGGCAGTGAGAGCTCTGAAGTCTTAAGTTAAACAAGACTTTGAATACAAAAAAGAAGCAAGTCATCTCTTCAGTACTGACTCAGAAAATTGCCAACAGGTTAAAAAACCAAAATAAGAACTCTGATTACAAATTCTACAGTGGATTCTAGAGTCTGGACACAACACTATGTTTTGTACATCCCACTGTTAAGGCCACATTCCAGAAAGTGGTGTATTATTTGCATGTTTGCTTCTTACCCAAGGCTTTGAACTCCTCCAGGGCAGAAATGCATCTTATTTATCTTTGTATCCCCTGTTGCACATAACACTTCATGGGTACTTGATATCTTTTATTGAAAGAAGTAACCAATTCAAGGAGGTGATAAACTAGGGACAGAGTTTAAGAGACAGAAATGAAATGGAAAGTTTGGTTGAGAATTGGTTGAATACTGACCAAGGGAAAGGCAGAAGACTCAAAGTTATAGTTTCACATCTTAGCTGAACACTTCATCTTGCCTCATTGCAAAATATGTGTTTATAATAACATGAAACTTCTTCCATAATGCATATTTGAGGGCTCTGGACAAAAGTGGTATGTAATTCAGGCTTTGGTTGACAATATATGGCATCTGATTCCACAGAAGGACCAGGTATGTTATGCAAAGGTTTTCTTAAAGCAGGGATGGTTGCCAAGCACTATGGGAAACTCTTAAAGCATATCATCACTTTTCCAGGGCTAATGTAGAAAGCTAAAAGAGAAGAGCTAAAAGGCACCATAATGAAGCTCCAGAGCTCAGTGAGCTCCTGGCAAGAGCTCCACTTCTCTCTCTTCCTCCACACTCACGTTGCTCTTCTGCAGTTTGACTTGGAATCCACCAGAAAGAATCCCATATGTCCTTCATTCCAATATGCTTCAGCCTCTTCAAGAGGCCTATGATTTCCCAAGGTCATCTTTCATGACCTGGGCTCTCATCTTCATTTGGCTCTGCACATCCCCAATCTGACCTCATCTTCCTCCTCTTTGGCTTGTTCTCTTCCTAAACATGTAGTGTCATTATCATTGTCAGTTAGAGATCATTGTCTCCGTGTCTTCCCCAAAAGTCTCCAGTCTTGAAACCCAAAGGGTCAGACTACTGCTTACCCATCTTTTGTTGCAGTCTTCACAGATACATTACTTCCTCATTTCATGAAGATTTTAGCTCCTAGCTCACTGTCATTTTCTCCAACATCAGCATTGTGACTGATTTTAGTTTATATGTTAGTAACTCTTCCAACCACCGTGATTTTTAAGTCTTTCTCTCCTAAGAATCTTGTCTCTACCTTAATACAGCCATATACTCCCTTAGGTGAGCCTCAGACTTTGAGATTCTCTAAAATAATACCCATTCCATCATTTGAAGCATCTCACTTTCCAACCACCATCTCTTATCTTTCTAGTTCACTTCTTCAAATATGCTTGCAAACAGTCCTTTGACTCCATTGGTTTTACTTGAATCTCACATTTTCACTGCTCTTATCTTCAACGTATCTTTCTTATCTTGAGTTCTCTGGTCTAATTTTGAAATATCTTTGCTCATACCTTGTACTAGCCCTTAAAGATTTGATCTTTGCTTGCCCCTACATCTTAGACATTCTTGCATCTGCTCATAAGGACTGTATTGCTCTTAACCCTAAACCAGTTTGACACTGTGTTACTTTATCTCATCTCATTGAGAATCAGACGCTGTTTTATACCCGCACAAATGACCAGATACGATGAGATGATGACCGATCTTTTTTTTTTTAATTTTTTACATATATTTATTTTTGAGAGACAGAGACAGAGCACAAGTAGGGAAGGGGCAGAGAGAGAAGGAGACACAGAATCCAAAGCAGACTCCAGGCTCTGAGCTGTCAGCACAGGGCCCGACACAGGGCTTGAACTCACAAACCATGAGATCATGACCTGAGCCGGTCAGAACTTTAACCGACTGAGCCACCCAGGCTCCCCTGAGATGATGACCAATCTTGAAGCTAGTTACCAGTCCTAAGAAAGATTTTCATTACCCTCCTCTATAATAAAGAAGTGCCTTTCAGAATCCTATCCTATTTGATAGAAATTCTTCCTTCTTGCAGTATATCCAGCTTCAGACTTCACACTCAGAGAAACTCACTATACACTCCAGAGTGACTTTCCCTTTCTGCCAGACTAATCACTTTATCTTTGATATTTTTGGTGTTTGGTAATTTTTTTTTTTTACCACATCTGTCATTTTAACCCCTTCCCTGCATATACTCTCAACTACATTGCCCTTTCTTCCTCTGTTCCATCACCGTATTTATCTGGTACCACTGAACTCTGGTTGAATCCAACTCTCTACTTTACTTCCGGACCTATATAGTTGAACATGACCAGAGAAAAACAAAGCCATGCTGAACAGCCTTGCTTGAAACTCATGACGACTATCTTTACATGGGCCTGTCTGCTGTTAAGTCACCCTGTCTCATTTTCTTAGCCTGTTCATTCTTTTACTCTCCTAGATGACTACTGCCTTTTCTTATCATTTTCACCAAACTTTTAACACATGCTTTCTCATCTTCATTCTCATTTGATAACTTTGCTTCCTATTTCACTGAAAAAGTAGAAGCACGTAAAAGAAAACTTCTGTGTGGTCCCACTCTGACATAATGCCAGTCTACTTAAAAACATACCCATGAAATCTCTGTGTTTCTGTCTAATGCCAAACTCAACACTTGTTCTCCAACAATCCTCTCCCACCCCATTTTTTAGTCACTTATTCTTACAACATGCAAGTATGCTGTAATTTCTCACATTTGAAAAAATAATCATGATTTCACATTTTCCTGCAGTTCTGTTCTGTTTTCATGACCCTCTTTCCAGCAGAGTACCTTGAAATAGGTGTCTGTTTGCTTGTCCCTGTATTCCCTTGAACATACTCAGATCAGTTTTTACTGCCACCTCTCCACTGGAAACACTTGTCAGAAATCACCAGTGACTTTCACGTGGCTAATTCGATGGCCACATGTTAGTTTTCATCTGTCTTGACCTTAGATATAAGACTTGGATCTGGGTGACTGTTTTCCTTCTAGAAGCTAGATAATTCCTCTTCATCTCCTTTGCTAGTGTTTTCTCATCTCCCTATCTTAGTCCTTGGATCTTTCCTTCTCTATTTACTATCTCTTCAGAGTAATCTCATCTAGACTTTTGCTTTTAAAACTATTTAAAAAGAAAAACTGATGACTTCTACATTTGCATCTCCAGCCTGGACCAATATGAACTCATCTGGCTCTCTCAACAGTTTCAAATTGGCATCCCACGCTTAATATGCCTACGGTTTAACTGTCAGTTCTTCCCTCTGTCCCAGCCTGTTTCTTCTTGTCTTTTCCTTTAATGTATATACCAAATTCTGATAATTTCTAACTACCTCTACTGCTTTCTTCCTGATTCAACAACCTCAATTTCTTACCCGGATTGTTGCTAACATACTAACATCTATTTACAAGCAGTAGTCAAAATGTTTTTTTTAAAACATGTCAGATCACATCATCTTATGGTGGCTCCCAGTGAATTGGGAATATCATTCAGAGTAAAAGGAAATTTGTTACAATGGCTCATAACACCTTTTGATATCTGGCTCTTTGTGATTTCTCAGATATCCTGTCCTGCAACTTTCTCCTGTGCTTCCTGAACTTCAGCCTCTTCCCAAACCTTTTCCTTTGGGAGGGTTTCCTTCCCAAACCCTCTTCCCAGCCTTTTCCTCTTCCCAAACATTTCAAGCACACACCTCCGTGTCTTGGCCCAATCTCACGTATTCTACCTTCTGCTTGAAACATTCCTTCTCCAGTAGTCATGTGGCTTTCTATTTCTTGCTTGTGGTCAAATATATCTTATTAGATAAACCTTCTTTTATTGCTACAAATAAACTTTCTCCCCTCTCTCTGCCACTTTTCCTTCCTTATCTTGCCATAGTTTCCTCCTCATTTATCATTTTTTTTTTACATTTACTTTCATTTGTTTTTTACCATTTGTCTTCCAAGCAATAAGTCTGGAGCTGTGAACCCCAGGCCCCTGGGGACCTTGTGTTTTGGTGGTCAATACAAAGCAAGTGGTTGTTACATATCTGTTAAATTAATTAATATGAGATTATTCTCTCTCTTCGTTTCCTGACATTTGCTTAAAAAATGCTATTGTTTTTGCTATTTTAGCACTCTTCCTCTACCCTTCCAGTGTAGGTGGTATGCGTGGATGTGGCACTCTCCTGTTTCCTTGCTAAGGCCAGTGGGGACAAATGGTTATGGCCTTTTCCTACTGCTTTGTAGAAGTCACAGGCATGTGCAGACATGGCACTTTATTGCTGCCCCACCGAAGCTGGTGGGCACACAGCCAAGGCACTTTCTCTCTGCCTTGCTAAAGCTGGTGGGCATGCCTTCCCTTCCCCTCCTCACTAAAGCTAAAGCCGCCCTGCTAAAGCTGGCAAGTATGTGTAGCCAAGGCATTATCCCACTGCCTTGCTAAAGCTGGTGGGTAGTTCCCACCTTCTGTGCTCTGCAGCTGCATTGGTAAAGCCAGCAGGCATGTGTGGTCCACTCAGGGGATGTACCTTGATTGGCTGGCCCTTGTGGCCAGGGGGCTTGAGTTTCTGGGCTGCTCAGGACTGTATCAATCAGAAAGTCGGTTCTTGGCACGCTCCTACCCCCAGGGCATTGCACAGACAGTACTCTGAAACACACTCTGAGTCTTCCTGTGAAAAAGGCCTTTTTACTTGTCCTGGAGCTTTAGCTTGAGGGACAGGTTTCAGGTTTGTCACACATCTAGAGACCATGGAGGAGCTCTTAGAAACACAGGCAGGGAGATACCGTTTTTGGCTTTTCCCTGACCTCTCTATAGCTGGCCAGTGCTCCCCAGAAAGGAGCTTATACACCCATTTGGAGTCCTAATGTTTGCACCTGTTGCCCAGGGGACCTTAAGATCTGCTGGTCTGGAGGCCAGCAAAGTTTATAATTGTGGCCCCACAGACCTGTGTATATTTGCATATTTTTAAAGCTGTTGCCTGAGGGTTTGGCTTCCAATCAGCCTGAAATTAGGTCCTGAGATCTATCCCTTTGGAACACTGATAGGTCTTGGCACATTCTCAGCAATGAGGACCTACCAAGAATAAATCAAGCTGTTTAGAAAACCACAGAGGTTCAAGGGACAATCAAGAGCTACAGGAAGGTTGAACTATAAGGTTCATCATCTATGTAAGGCCACTTCTTTAAGATTAGAAGAAGTAAATGTTTTGCCTAATACATAGAAATAAACACACACAGTGAAGCAAAGTGAGGAAAGAGGGAATATGTTCCAAACAAAAGAACAAGGTCAGACCTCAGAAAAATATCTCAGTAAAATGGAAGTAAGTAATCTACCTGATAAAAAGCTCAAAATAATGGTTATAAAGATGCTAATGGAAGTCGGGAAAAAAGTGGATGAACAGAGTGAGAATTTCAACAGAGATAGAAAATATAAGGAAGTACCAAACAGAAGCTGAAGAATATAACTGACCTGAAAAATAGACTAGAGTGGTTGGATAGCAGACTGGAGAAAGCAGAAGAATGGGTCAGTGATCTAGAGGACAGAGTAGTAGAACGCACTCAAATAGTAGCAAAAAGAAAAAAAATAACTCAAAATGTGCAGATTGTGTATAGGTTTTGTGGTACAACATCAGGCAAAGTAGCATTGACATTATAGGGTTCCTAGAAGAAGAGGATATAGAGAAAGAGACAAAAACCTTACTTGATGAAACAATGGCTGAAAACTTCCTTAACCTGGGGAAGGAAACAGACATCCAGGTCTAGGAAGCCCATAGAGTTCCAAATAAAATGAACCTAAGAGAGCCACACCAAGACACGTAATTAAAATGTGAAAAGTTAAAGGTAGAGAATCTTAACAGCAGCAAAAGAAGAACAACTTGTTCAATAAAAGGAACTCCATAAGACAAGTAGCAAATTTTTCAGCAGAAAGCGTACAGTCCAGAAGGGAGTGGAATGATATAGTCAATGTGCTGAAAGGAAAAAACTTGCAACCAAGAATACTCTCCCCAGAAAGATTATCATTCAGAACTGAAAATGAGATAAAAAGAGTTTTTAGATAAGCAAAACCAAAGGAGCTCATCACCACTAAACTGGCTTTACAAGAGATGTTAAAAGGGACTTCTTTTTTTAAAAATTCTTTTAATGTTTGTTTGTTTGTTTATTTATTTATGAGAGGGGGTAGGAGAGGGGCAGAGAGAGAGAGGGAACACAGAATCTGATGCAGACCTGAGGCTCCAAGCTGTCAGCACAGAGCCTAATATGGGGCTCAAACTCACAAAACGTGAGATCATGACCTGAGCCAGTTGGACACGTAACCCACTGAGCCACCCAGGAGCCCCTAAAAGGGACTTCTTTAAGCTGAAAAGAAAAGGTACTGATTAGTAACAAGAAAACAGGAAAGTAAAAATTCCAGTGGTGAGATAAATATGTAGCAAAAGTAGTGGATTAATCACTTATAAAGCCAGCGTTTTCATCCAAATGCCACGTACTCATTAAAGTGAACACTCTGTTTAAAGCTCATGATTATTCTGCCCCTTGGACTGAGGATTTGGTCCTATGACCCTTGTGCTGTGGAGGGGTTCCTTCCTCTTGTGGCAGTTGGGGAAGTGGCAGCCTCAGCCCAGATCACAGATGGTGATTGAAAACAGTGCAATTCACCCTTCTTCGGTGACCTTGACTAGGCTGCTCATGGTCTCTCTGTGTTCCATAAATTACAGGTAATTACGCAGAAATAGGAGATCAGTTCATTCCCTTGAGTTATCTGTGAAGTGCTACTGATTTCACTTAAGGCTGAGCAGCAGTAAAGTATATTAATATCAGCTTAATTTGTGGTAATTGAGGTAGCAATAAAGAATTATCCCTGGAATATTTTATTCCCATGATTATGTGAGTGTTCAAACTATGGAAGTGGTTTTTTTTTTTTGGTCACAGTATAAAATGTCCCATTCTCTCCCATCAGGAACTTAGTATAATTAGCATCTGGCAGACAACACTGTGTTCAGTCATTTCCCCTGTCCCTTGGATGCATTTTTATTAGCCAAACCATCAAGTAACCTTATTTATTATTCTAGATAGAAGCATTTTGATCTCATTAACATGGATAATTTTCTCAAAACTTATGTAGTCAGACTGCAGCCAAAGCTCCCTTTATGACAATTAAGATATACTGTTTTTTTTTTTCTTCTGGTGCTTTACTATACAATTAAGATACTATTCAAATCAGTAAATTTATTAGTATATTAACACACTAATTGGATTACAAACACATCCTCTTATTTCTGAAATGTTTATGATTTAATTGACTTGTTTAAACTAATTTTCATCTCCCTGTGCAATTATAACTCGTTGTTAATTGAACTTATTTACACATGGAATACTGATACTGCATTCCCTTGTACCAAGGAAATATGTCTAAAGGTCTCATCAGAGGGTTAGGCTTTTGGCACCTGAAAGTGCTACTAGACATAATAATGATCATGTAATATTCATTTGCTTAAAGAATTAGTTGTAGTAACTTTTAGGACAAATAAGTATGATACCGTTAGTCAATAATTATTCCTTTATTCTCATACACTATATGTGGAAGTGCTGTTACGTAAAAAACATATTCTTTTCCTCCCTCCCTAATGTAGGTAGGGGTTTGTAACTGCAGTGGCCAAGTCCAATATCACAGAGATAATGGACACAGTGATGTGTTTTTATAATTTTGTTATTCTTCTCTGTTGTTTACAAGTGTGAAATGCTCTCTGAATTAAAGATTTTAAAAGGAGACAAAGAGACATATGTGAACGTTTATGGAAAGTAATTTCAAATGTATTGTCATGCCCAATGGTAATGATTTATATCCATGGGGTAAAAATCATGACTTGAACTCATAAACATGTTGTTTTGGAAAGGCAAGTAAGATGTAAACAGAATTGTGTGTGGTGATTTTGAGGAACTTTAGCACTGTGGTTTTCCTACTTGCAGCTTTGAATTTACCCTTTGCCATTATTGTTGTGAAATGTAATCTGCATGCATAAAAATCCACAAAACAAAGATGAGTATCTATGTTACCACTCCTCAGATCAAGGAATTGACCATCATCAGCATGCCTGAATCCCCCTTCCTATAATTCCAGTGTGTTCAACGGTTCCCACCATCCTGATTTTTACGACAATTACTGCCTTACTTTTCCTTTTAAGTTCATGCCTACATAGGCATCTCTAAACTCTATAGGATAGCTTTTTTTCTGTTTTCCAACTTTATGTGGACAAACCATATATTATTTTGTGTCAGGGTTCTTTAGCTCTATAATATGTTTGTGAGTATATGTTCAGTATCCAAGTTGTGTGTAGTTGTAGCTCACTCATTTTTATTGCTGCATAATATTACGTTGTATGAACATAACACAAATGACGTATCTGTTCCACTGTTGATGAACATTCTGGTTGTTTTCAATGTTAGAGCTAGGGTATATAATGCTGCCCTGGGATACATACTTAGGAGTGAAATTTCTAGGTCAGAGTTGTGCAATTTACTTCTTTAAAGTAGCTTGTAAGAATTGCCATTGTTCCACATTCTTGTTTGTTTTTTTTTTTTTAAGAAATTTATTGACAAATTGGTTTCCATACAACACCCCGTGCTCATCCCAAAAGGTGCCCTCCTCAATACCCATCACCCGCCCTCTCCTCCCTCCCATCCCCCATCAACCCTCAGTTTGTTCTCAGTTTTTAACAGTCTCTTATGCTTTGGCTCTCTCCCATTCTAACCTCTTTTTTTTTCCTTCCCCTCCCCCATGGGTTCCTGTTAAGTTTCTCAGGATCCACATAAGAGTGAAACCATATGGTATCTGTCTTTCTCTGTATGGCTTATTTCACTTAGCATCACACTCTCCAGTTCCATCCACGTTGCTACAAAAGGCCATATTTCATTTTTTCTCATTGCCACATAATATTCCATTGTGTATATAAACCACAATTTCTTTATCCATTCATCAGTTGATGGACATTTAGGCTCTTTCCATAATTTGGCTATTGTTGAGAGTGCTGCTATGAACATTGGGGTACAAGTGGCCCTATGCATCAGTACTCCTGTATCCCTTGGATAAATTCCTAGCAGTGCTATTGCTGGGTCGTAGGGTAGGTCTATTTTTAATTTTCTGAGGAACCTCCACACTGCTTTCCAGAGCGGCTGTTCTTGTTAACCCTTCTGTCCTCACCCTTTTTACCTGGTGCGGTGATACGTAGTTCTGATTTTCATTTTCATTTTCCTGATGAGTATTGAGGTCTAGCACCATTTCATATTTATATTGGCTGTGTAGATAAAAGTTTTCCATTTTTCATTATTTTTATTTACTAAAATCTCTTTTGGGCTGTTCTATCTCAAGGTCTTTCACATCTTGCCCCTGTTCCCATGCAGTGCCCTACCTTGCTGGCCCATGTTCTGAAGTCTCTACAGTTCCCAACTTATTTTCACCCAGAGCTACACAGATTAGTTCTTCTCTCCCAATTATCTGTCCCAACCTGCCACACCTAAACCCATCTGGATTTGGAGTGTGGGGGAGGCCTTTTCTTTAAAATCAGTTGGAGTTCTGTAATGCAACATATCTGTTTTTTTGTTTTTTTGTTTTTTTGTTTTTTGTTTTTTGTTTTTTTTTTTTTTTTAGTTATGCCTGTGGTTACTTACCTGTGAAGATGTTTACCTCTATTTTTTTTTTAAGTTTTCACCAATGTTCCTGTTGGCTTCTCCATAATTCTTAGAAAGAATTAAGGAGGTTATATCTATAAAGTATATATCTGAGTTATTTCCCAGGTTTGATGGGCATGTAACAAACTAATGCAGCTTCATTGCCAACAGTCTGTTCACGACAATTTAGGTATTTTCTGAGACATAATATATATTTTCTCTACCATTCTCTTCATTTCCTTCTGATTTCTCGTTATCAGAGTCATTAGCATCCATGTTTCTAACACTCTGCTTGAGGCAACATAGGCTTTTTTGTTATGATCCCTAGATTTCTTCTATCCTCTTTCCATTTCCCAATTTACAAAACCATTTGCACATTTTTAGATGATTATCATAGCATCATCCCACTTGCAGTTACCAATATCTGTATTCAGTTTTCTTTTGCAGGTTTAATAGATTACCACAAATTTAGTAGTTAACAAAACATCACAGATTTGTTATCTTATGGTTTTGAAGGTCAGAACACTAAAAGGATCTCACTTGGTATCAAGGTGTTGGCAGGAGTGCATTGTCTTGGAGACTCCAAGGGAGAATCTGTTTTCTTGCCTTTTCCAGCTTCTGGAGGCTGCTCATCTTCTTTGGCTCATGGCCACTTCCTTTCTCACATCAAATCCCTCTGACATGCAACTCCTTGCCTCTCTCTTTCACTTATAAGGACCTTTGTGATTACATTGAGCCCACTCAGATAATCCAGAATAATCTCTCCATCTCAAGATCACCTGATTGACAACCTTAATTCCATCTGCAACCTTGACCTGTAACATAACATATTCCCAGGTTCTAGGGATTACGACAAGGACCTTTTTGGGGATACACTGTTCTGCCTACAATTATAATATGGGGAAAGGGTTAGAAAAGCATTATGAATCAAATACGCATTTAAATTTATGAAATATTTGTCCTGAAAAGATTCATGTCCTTGAACTTACGTATATATTTGATTTCAAAGCAGAGAATTGACCTCAATGTCATAAAACATTGTAGATGAAAACTTTCACAGCAAAAAAAAAAAAAAATCATGGGATACAAACAGAGTAAGATCATGGTCAAATAGATCATTTCAAATCTGAAGTTGGCATAGTTTGTTTGGGGAGTCCCTTTTACCCTCAGGCAGATCCTACAGCTTGAAACAAATATGTTACACTGCAGACATATTTATCATTTTCACCACTTCATTCAATTTGCGTTATAAGAAATTCATTTGGGGATGCTAGAGAATACTTCTGAAATGCATGCTGTTGATTAAACAGGGCAGAGTAGCTGTGGACCAGAATTGGTAAAGAGTTATAGAGGGAGAAGGCAGTGGGAACTGATGTGAGTAATGGTGTCTATCCATGCCGTGAAAAATCCTCTTTAAATTACACTTGTGAGTGGATGGGAGAGCACATTCTTGTGAAGCCACCATCAATCCTCCGCCCAGGTTGCAGTTCTCTTTAATACATCAGCAAGCCTCCCTTCTAGCACATTTGCTCTTCTGCTGTCTAGGGATGAGAAGTTGTAGTCTTCACATTGACAGAAGGACATGAGGGCCATTGATTCAAGAGTGGGATCAAAGGACACACTATTTAGCCTCAAATCCTCTGGACAATTAATTCAACCTCTTAGGCTGAAGGTTTTCTCAGTAGAAGGTGTTTGCAATTGAATTGGCTGGTTCTTTTTTAAAGGGAGAGTCCACTGATGAACAAGTTAATCAGCTTCCTTTGCTGGTTCTTAGAGCGCATTCTGATGATATTAGCTATTGTTCAGGAGTTGCTTTTGATAGAAACATTTGCAACATTTGCCACAATAGTACTCTTTTAGAATCAATACAATAGTAGATAGGAACACATAATTTGAGTAGTATAGACTTGGATTCAAATCCAAGCTCTACCACTAGAGAGTATATGACCTTAGGAAAATTAATAAACGTCTTTATCTGTAAGATGGGAATACCCATATCTAACAGATTGGGTGGTTATGATTAGATTTGGGATAACACATGTAAAGCATTTAGTGAAGACCTTTGGTGTTAATATCTTGATGTCCTCCTCCTCATCTTCTACTAGGCTTCTTAAATTCTTTCAGGAGTCATTAAATTAATATAACTGTGTTGGAAGCTAAGTGTAAGAGATGGTGTCTGGGGGCGCCTGGGTGGCGCAGTCGGTTAAGCGTCCAACTTCAGCCAGGTCACGATCTCGGGGTCCGGGAGTTCGAGCCCCGCGTCAGGCTCTGGGCTGATGGCTCAGAGCCTGGAGCCTGTTTCCGATTCTGTGTCTCCCTCTCTCTCTGCCCCTCCCCCGTTCATGCTCTGTCTCTCTCTGTCCCAAAAATAAAAATAAACGTTGCAAAAAAAAAAAATTAAAAAAAAAAAGATGGTGTCTGGGGGGAACTGTAACAAATTGGTGAGGGAAGGAACTTAAGTTAAAAATTATTTAAAACACTTGGTGCCCCAAATAAAATACAGCTGTGGAACAACCTTAACCTTTAGGCTGATAGTTTACTGCCCTCTCAGACATCTGTTATCAGCAATGACCACGTTGTAGTGGAGACTTGGGATCTGGAATACCAGAAATTCAGATTCTTCTAAAATCAGAAGCTGAGTCTACTGCTTCCCTGGTTGTGTGCACCACTTTTAGTTTCAACTGACCCTAACTATAAAATAAGAATATATGTTACCTCATAACGCTGCTGTGAGGGTTAGAGGTAATATCTTTAAAACATCTAGCAAGTTCTTGGAAAATGTAGGTGCATAATATATGATAGGAGTGTATTCCCTTAAACAAACTTGGAACAGAGTCTCCTCTTCTACTGTACCCATTATAATCATTTTAGTCTTTGTCTAATTACCCACCTGTGTCCCCCCCCAAGAGTGAAAATGATTCTTATTTTACTCCCTTATTACATCACAAAACTCCACATAATCTACTGTATTCAGGTTTAAGAGGACACAGGGGAAAGAGGAGAGATTGCATAGTCCAATTACATAAATACAAAAAAAAAAAATCTATTCTTGCTATCCGGGAACAGAAATCATAGAATGTGTTGTCTCACAGAGGCAACTTTCCAATTATGGTCAGATTCTGCATAACAGTATTCACATTTTATATGAACGCGATATGCTTTTGTGGGTACTCATAGGACTATAAACAATGTAACATGGTTTCTAGGGGAAAATGCTCCAACCAAGCAGTGTATACTTGAGATCCAACATAACAGAGTGGTTAAAAGTATAGGTTCAGAGTCAGAGAGCCCTGAATTTAAATCCAGAGTTTACTACTTACTGAGTGACTGATCGAGTTTCTGAATTTCTCTGTCCACCAGTTTTCCCATCTGCCAATGAATGGCATAAATACATCCCTCACGTTGTTTGGAGGAATGAATGGAATCATGTATGTCAAATACTTAATAAGCACATAGTAAGATTTCAAACATTAGGTGTTTAATATTACTATTGTTATTATAGGTTATGTTTAAAAACCCTTTTTTGAGCTAGCCGATGTTTATATTCTTGGAAGTGAGAGGGAAATTGAGAGAGGCCATTTGAGACACAAAAACACAATTTCCTAAATGAATATTTTGTTTTGTGCATTTACCCAGCAGTTGAGAACATTATGATGCAAGTATTTCATGGTCTTATATTTAATTATTGTTGTTCCTGAGTTTAACCCTGAAAAATGCCAAAATGAGACATGCGGGAGAAGCATCAGAAATGAAAACCTAATAGTGATATCAGAGCAGTGATAAATGCTTTGTTCTTTTGTTAGAGTGGATTTTGTGTTAAGGTAAATATATTTTGGAGTCTAATATAGTGTGGCCTTTTCCTAATACTTTAAACAAAATGTATGTTATAAAATATAATGCTTTCTATTATGTTGTAATTGATTTCTCCTATATCTTTACATGGACAGACACACTATTGTGTTTTCTCAGCCCTTGTATCGTTTATTAAATGAAATAACATGGACATAATATTAAATAAAGAACAAGGGTGAAGATAACTCAGCAGTTTGTGTCTGTGGCATTTTCTATTACTTATCTTGGGAGGCACTAAAGCATGGCTTTTGTTGATTCACAGTAGGAAATAAAAGTTAAAGAAGTTGACTGTGTAATCCATCTTTCCATACACAAATTAAATCTCTCTCTCAATGTTTACATAGTGCTTATTGCAGAATATAGAGGAATATGCCTCAGCACATCATCTAAGCAATTTTTCACTTGATATTTAGCAAAATGTTAGATTGATTTTATAGACTAAAAATAGCGATTATACCTAGATAACCAGCAGTGCACACCCAGTTTTATTGTGAGGTTACAGAATAAACTATAATATATACAGGAAAGATACCATATTAATTGCATTAACTATATTTTCTTACTTTTTCTAACTATACTTTCTTACTTTTTTTCTTTTCTTTCTTATATAAGGCGTGTGGGGCTTCACTGTTAGGGGTTGGGGGTGGAGGGTGTGGGAGTCAGAGGGGGAGAGAGATAGCCTCATTCTTGGAGATAGCAAATACTGGTCTGTGAGCATGCCTTTAGTATGCAAATCAACCAATCTTGAGGCCATATCCCCTTCTGCCTTATTTTATCAGGCTCCTGAAGTCTGAGACATAATTCCATTGTCCTAAATCACCCCAAGACCAGGTGCTGGAAGACTAGAGGTCACCCTGTACCCCAGAGTCCACTGAAGTTATTCAAACAATCCAATCCTAAACCCACTCAGCTGCTTACTCTGCCTTGCCCATTCTTTCTCATGAAAACCACAATAAAGGCTTTTTTGCCCACCCCCTTCCCTCACTCCTTTTGCCTCCTGACTGATGCTGCTCCTTTTCTGTGTGGCCCTGTGAAACATGGCATGCCCCTCCTCTTGGGAACTGTGGGTAACAAACTGTCTTTTCAATGGCAATCATCTCCTCATCTGTTGACCTCACCGTATTTGAATGAAAACAAAAATCCCTGGTTCCTTTAATAACATAAATCTAGGAATTTTTGATAATGAAGACTAGCTTTGGTGTTTACAGAATGACAGAAGAAAACACTAATGAAAAGGGTGTCTTTTCCTCTTTTTCCATTCTTTTTTTCTTTGCCAGTCCCAACATTTTTAAAATTATCTTTATGTTAGATGTGACTTTAAGTGTGAGGATGCAGCTTTGGGGTAAAACCCCTCAAAGAGCACACAACCTGGTGGGAAAACAGACTGGAACATCAGTGAGTTTAACCTGGAGGAATAACCATGAGGTTAGAAGCACATTAGAGAGAGTGGCCATTTAACTGCTGGAGATTCCAGGTTTGGTAGATTTTGTGTACAGTCCTTTTGCACATATCCTGTTTAAGTTATCCCTGAGTATTTCATGTTTTGATGCTATTGCATATGGTATTACTTTGCTAATTCCAATTTCCACTTGTCTGTTGGAAGAGTTCACCTATTAAGGTTTTGTAGACCTCCATGCTGACCTTCCAACTCCTTCCATGCGGTGATCAGAGGTTTCACTTTATCACATGATTAAACCTGGGAAACAAAGTAAAACAGAATACTCAGTTGTGATCTGTTTATGTTTTTTATCCTCTTAATTTACTTGATAACAACTATAAAATGACCAGGCACTGGTAAGTCGTTATTTGGTGTCAGTGGAAGAAAATATTCATTGTTTTCCTTACTTGATGTGCCAGACAGACATTATGCTGTGGCCAGTGAGATGCATAAAGTTGTCAGGTAACCAGTTGGAGGAGAAAGTGTGTAACATGGACATTTATAAGTTAAATGTATGTGAAATAGCAGGAAAGAGATCCCGAGAATATTGAAAGTATTCTGAACATTATTGCTACAGTGATACTGATATTTATTATATAGATAAATATACAAAGATATGCTTTATTGGGTGATATATTTAATTTTGGAATGAATTCCTTTTGGGTGTGATGAGCTCAAAAACTGGAAGTGCGTACTTAAAATTAAGCACTAAATTTCTTTTTGTCAAAAAAGTTGATGGAGAAATCTAGCTTATGCAAAATATTTGTTGACAATTACTACCTGCCACAGGGACCATAGTGATATCAATGACTACATAGGAAACAGAAGACAAATAGGCTGAGGAAGCATCAGAATTTACTTCAGAAGTTAATAATTATATGAAGAAGAATGTGCCTGAAGACTGATTTAATATGCAGCTGCAGATGGTATGTTTACATATCACTCTGTGAAATATCATTTATCATTTAGATAAAATGACTTTAAAATAGCTCTTATTCAGTTTTTATCCAGATTTTCTTGTGCATGTATGAAAACTTAAGCAATAGCTGTGAATGTTTTTGGCTGTATTAGCAGAAGACTATCTCCAATTGCTAAATGATGGCAGGTTTATATCAGAATGTTCACATCCCTCAAAAAGAAAACTAGTTAATTGTAATAGTGGATCAATTTCTTCCCCCATCCAATCTGTGGAATCAAAGTAAAGGCTTTGGGCATTCATCCTGTAAAATGTGAAATATCTGATATTCTGGTGGATGCTTTTGTAAAATTCAGTTAAAAGTTTTACTATTCAAAGTGAAATTACTTGGTTTGTGGTATTACTAAAAATAGTGGAGCATAGAATCACTGGGAAACAGTATTATTAAATTAAGAAAACTTGAGCAATGTGCTTGGTATTCATCATGCTGAGCACATAATTTATCATTGTTCCTTATTCTATCAATGGTAGCAGAAGCACAAACTGTCAAATTTATACAGCTTAAACACACACACACTTTAGAGTAACTGAACGACACAATTTTAATGTGAGAATAAAAACAAAAAATATGACCAAAAAGAGAATTTTAGCTGGCAGATGTGCTTTCCATTTTTGCTGCCCACCATCAGATAGAAATATTTTAGGCTCTGAAAACTTTGGAAAGAAACCTAACTGTTCTATTATGATATTGAGCTTTTTTTTTTTTTGATAACAAATCATCTCACTTTTTTGTTACACTTTGTTCAAAATCAGTTGGAAATATTTAATGTATTTATAAATGGAGCACCAAGAAATATCAGCTCTTGTTGCTTTTTAGCAAATGACAGTTGTTCAAAACAAAATTTATGAACAGGAAACTGTTTAAGTGCATCCCTATAAAAGACCAGAACAAATGAAATATTCTTTAAATGATGGGATTTAAATTTGAAATGCTATAATTACACTTCAGAATAATTAAAACTGTGGGAAAAATTTTTTTAAGTTTATTTATTTATTTTGAGAGAGAGAGAGAGAGCAGGAGAGGGGCAGAGAGAGAGAGAGAGGATGAGAATGAGAGAGAGAATCCCAAGCAGGCGCCAAACTGTCATCACACAGCCTGATATGGGACTTGATCTCATGATCTGGGAGATCGTGACCTGAGCCAAAGTCGGATGCCCAACTGAGCCACCCAGGGACCCCTCTTCTGCTACTTTTAAATATACAGTTAATTCGTAGAAAAAAATTGCTTGAATGAACATGTGTACATGTTTTATTATTAGAAATAATTTTATTCACAGGCACCTGGGTGGCTCAGTCGGTTAAGCATCCGACTTCAGCTCAGGTCATGATCTCACAGTTTGTTAGTTCAAGCCCCGCATCGGGCTCTGTATTGACAGCACAGAGCCTGGAGCCCACTTCGAGTTCTGTGTCTCTCCCTCTCTCTCTGGCTCTCCCCTGCCCCTGCTCACACTCTGACTCTCTCTCTCTCTCAAAAATAAATAAATATTAAAAAAGGAAATAATTTTATTCATTTTTTGTCATTAAGTTTTGAATAGAACTGTTTTATAAATCTAACAATATAATGAAACAAAATTGTTGGTCAATAAACACATATTTCCAAAGGCATATATTTTAATTATTTTAGCTTTGTTTTGTTTCCCAAGTTTTCCCAGTGATATGGTCACTCAACTCATCAGTTTAACCATCAGAGATAATTGCCATCAGTAACTTGGTGTATACCTTTGCCGTGATATATATCTGTTAAAAAAAAAAAAAGAAAAAAGGGTCTTAAAATGTAATTCTTCCTTTCACTACAAGATTCTTCTTAACTTAAATATTTTAAATACTTGCTAGAGGTTGTATATTCATATAAGAGAAGGACATATTAGTAACATTTTGGCAAAATAGTTCAGATCAGCAAAATCAGTATTCAATGCATACAATCTATTTAATTTATTAATCCTTGCCTTACCTTGTCCATACTATTTATATTCTATTTACTCCAGATTTTCATTACATTTGTATCATTATTAATGATTTTTTTATTATATAGGGAAGATATCAGTTTTATATAGGGCAGTGATCTTTATGCTACATTGGCCCACTGCCTGTTTTTGTGAACGAAGTTTTATTGGAACATAGCCACAATCATTTATTTATGTATTGTTTTGGGTCCTTTTACAGTACAACGGCAGATTTTATAGTTGTGATAGAGACCAATAGCCAGTAAGTCAAAATTATTTACTATATTGCTCTTTACAGAAAATGTTTACTTAGGTTCATGTAAGGAAAAAGTGATTTTAAAAGTTTTCTAAGGAGAGTTCAGTCAATGGAAACACTCCCTTCTTCCTTCTGCCTGTTATACCTAAGAAGGTTTGGGGCATGGGAAGGAGGGTCTTGGGCCATAGTTACATAGTTTCACAATCCATTAAAAAGCAAATCCAGGGGTATCTAGGTGGCTCAGTTGGTTGGGTGTCCGGATTTGGCTCAGGTCATGACCTCATGATTTGTGAGTTTGAGCCTCACATGGCTGATAGCTGACAGCTCAGGGCCTGGAGCCTGCTTCAGATTCTATCTCCCTCTCTCTCTGCCCCTCCCCTGCTCGTACTCTGTCTCAAAAATAAATAAATATTTAAAAAATTAAAAAACAAATAAAAAGCAAATCTGTGACTTGTTCCTTTTGGTGTTTCTCAATAGAAATATGGGTTGGCGTCACAGCAGATTTAAGAGAAATGACAATTGTACACGGACTGTATGAAAACCATCTGATGAAAAGTATGATTCATTTTGATGATTAGGTTAAATAAAAAGAATGCAAATAAGCATATTATTTGATTTGAACACTAAATTTTTATTGGTTCATGGTTTTTTTAATTAGTGATTAATATCTATGAAAAACAAAATAAGAGTCAGCAATGTCATTGAAGAAAGACGTTCTAGAACCCTGTTTCTGCCTGACTTTTTCTTGTCTCTACCACTTAGTCTCTCTGTAGGTGCATACACTCTGATGCATATGTTTGGTATACACACACATCATACAAGTGTACAAATATATGCAAACATGTAAATATTATCATAAGTACAATATATACACACATTATGATATATGATATACATATATGATGAATATAAGTTTATATGGACATCCATTGTCTATAACATACTATATATTATTATACTATATTATTATACTGTAAGCTGGTTTGTTCAATTAATATGTCGTGATTAGTTTTCCATGAAGCTGTATTCCAGTTTTAATTTTTGATATTTTCTCATTATATGTGTAAACTACAGATATTTAACCTATTTCCAATTGAGCAACTTTGATTGATTTAATTATTTGCTATTATACATGTTCTTAATGACTATCTTGTAGTTAAATTGTACACACCTTCCTAATTCATTTTCTTTGCAACTTCTAGAAGTTGAATTTATGGAAAAAAGGGTATTTATATATCAATACTTAATTCATCTTTTATTGGTAAGTTGTATTCCATTGTGTGGCTAAACTACAATTTGTTTATCCATTGTCTTGTTCATAGACATTTGGGTTATTTTAGTATTTGGTTATTATGAATAAGGTTGCTGTAAACATTCTTGTACATGTTATTGTATATACATATGTTTTCATTTCTCTCAAAGAGATGCCTGAGAGTAGTTGTGCTGGATTATAATGTAGATCTGTGTTTTATTTATCAAAAACTGTCCACAGTCCTACAAAATGGTTGTGTCATTCACATTTCCAACCACCAAAGAATAAGAATTCTGGTTGTTCCATATCCACACCAACGTTTTGTTTTTTTGCCATCTATCACCCTTGAAGTCGTATCTCATTGTGGTTTTTAATTTGCTTTTCCTTAGTAAAAATAATGCTGAGTACATTTTCTTGTTTTTCTTGACCAATTAAATATATTTTCTTGTAAAGAGTCTGTTTAATTCTTGTATCCATTTTTTAAAGTGGGAATTTAGGGTATTTTTTATTGGTAATTTGTGGGAGTTCTTTATTCTGAATACAAGTTCTTTGTCAGATAGATACACTGCAAATATTTTCCCAAGTCTACAGCTTGTTTCTTCATTTTCTTAATTGGTGTGGGCAGATATTTTGTTGAAGTCCAATTTATCATTCCCTGCCCCCCCAGTATTATTTGTGTCCTGTTCAAGCCTATCCTCTGATCACAGAAATATTATTCTACATTTTCTTCTAGAAGTTTTTTTTTCTTTTTTACATTTTAACTTTATGATTCACCAAATTTTTCTATATGGATAGATAAAGGAGTTGACTACAAAAACTTCTACTCAGCTTTTTGGTTTCTTAACCTCTTGATTGAGGTGATTGGATAAGTGACATTGAATGTTTTACTTTGGATAAAAATTTTATCCAGATTTCTAGTTGTTCCTAGTAGGACGCCTTGTCCAAAGCAAGCTAGTCAAGTATGATCAGAGAAGGTTATTCCCTTTGTTTTCAATTTCTAAAATTTTCTATATACCCAGAGGTTATTCTCTGTTTACTTATATTTATGTTTGTCTAGAATTGAGATTTAAGCTCAATCCTGCTAGATTTTTTGAGTACCTATACATACATTCTAGAGAAAGACACTAAAACGGGAAGAGATGGGGAGAAAAAGTCACTGTAATTTAGTTTTCCCAGCTTGAAGCTTGGTGAAGACTAAGGAGGATATTGTGGCTGGCTGGAAATATCTGTCAGGGAGTAATCCTTTAAAGAGAAAGGATTTTTTCTTCTGTGTCTTGCTGAAATTAGCTGAAACCAACCCCTTTTTGTGGCATCAGCAGCCACAGCCCCCACATTAGTTTTTATAAGAGGTACCAGTTGTAACCTCCACACAGTGGATTCCTGATATTTGGCCTGAAGTGGCTGGTAAATACTCTGGAAACTTCAGTAAGTGTTTCACGTATCTGTGGTTACATAACAAATGACCTGCACTCTGTTAGTTTAAAACAACAAACATTTTACTATACCTCCTGATTTTTGGAGTTTAAAGTTTATAGTTTAAAACAACAAACATTTTACTCTACCACTTCAGACAAGGTTCAGCTGGGTGATTTTTCTATGTGGTATGGATAAAGGTACCATGGTATTCACCCGGTTTAGGACTGCCCCAGCACCTCCAGAGTGGGTTCACTGATATTCCAGAGCCTTGGTGAGAATGATTGGAAGGCTGATCTCAGCTGGAACTGTCAATCAAAGTGCTAACAGATGGTCTGTCCAGCATGGCAGCCTCACAATGGTCAGACTCCCATTGAATAAGACAGAAGCTGCATGGTCTGTTATGAGCTATTCCCAGAAATCATTTAGCACACTGATACTATATCCTATTGGTTGAAGCATCCAGTAGCTTCCCTTGGTTCAAGGGGAGGGTATGTATGCATCACCTTTGATGAGAGAAGTATCACAGATTTTGCATCCACATTTTAAAGCTACCACAATCTGCCTTGAAGTACAGGATCTCATTTAAATCATCTCTAGCAGCAGACGAAGCTGTTAGAGTTCAATTGCGTGGGCACAATTCCTCTTGTTCTGATGTATTATGAACTTAAATAATGCCTTGCCTCCTTCCCTTTCCCAGCACACACATCCAGGCGAGATACAATGATGGGGAAAAGACATACTAGATACTCCTGTTCAGAAAGGGGGGAAATGGCAGGTATGTAGCGGTTACTAGTAAGAGCAGTTCAGAAATTCAGCTGTGTACATGTTGTCACTTTCATTACTAGGGCTCGGTCCTGGTCTCTGTGAAGGATTCTTTGCAACTCTTGGTTCTGCCCTCTCTGTAGTACTTCCCTAAAGCATAGCCAATATCACAGCTAAGAAACTTTCTTAGTCTGTTCTGTCTGTAGAATTGGGGGTTCTTATGAGTCTTAGAAGCAATGCTGTCTCGTTGAGAGGGACTATGAGTCATGCTTTTAATGTTCTTAGAAGCCTCTCTGTATAAATGAAAGGGTGTTTGAGGTGCTGACTTGAATCTCTCACATCTTAAGAAAGGATCTTACAGCCAAAACTTGGATTCCTTGAGGCTGTGTTTTATTTGCAGTACTCTGAATTTGATCTTTTCCCTAAGGCTATATATCTTTGAGAATTCTGGGTTGCTTGGCTCTTTACATTTCCTCCAAATTCTATTCAAAAACTGAGGAGTTCATTCTTTGATTCATTGCTCCCTCTTTCATTTTATTATAGGCATTGAGAACAGGTCAGATGGTATCTCCAGGACTGTCCAGTAATCTCCTTAGGTAGGTCATTGAATTCATGAACTATACTTCCTGCTCCTCATAGTATCCCAGGTCATAGTGTTGACAAAATTTCTGCCACTGAATAACAAGAATTTCTTTTCCTCCAGCTTCCAAAAAAATTGTTTTTCACTTTCCATTAAGCCCTTTGATAGCCATTTGACATGCTTTCATTTACTGCCTTTTCCCTAAATCCATGCCACACGTGTACCTTTAGTTTTACCACTTCTTTTTATCAATTCTGTTGCTGCATACAAAACTACTGCAAAACATAGGGGTTTAAACCACCAGCCATTTTATTGTATCTCTTAAATTTCTGGGTTAGGCATTGACTTGATTTTTCTTCAGATGAAGGGGACATTGATAGAGGTCACTCCATGACATTCTGCTGGCAAAAAGGCTGGTTATGAATATTGGCTTGAATTACATATCTGGCACCTTGGCATGGGTGGCTGGAACCTGCACTTAGCTGGGAGTGTTGACAAGAGTGCCTACATATGGCTTCCCCAGCATGGGCTTCTTGGAACAGTAAGACTTTTTACATGGAGCCTCAGGGCTCCATTATTGAGTGTTCCATTGAACAGAGCATAGGCTACATGGTGTTTTAACTCTTTAAAAGTTTTGGAAGTCATAGAGCCCTATCTGCTGTACTCTATTGGTCAAGACATTCATAAGCCCACGCTAATTAAAAAGGAGACTTCATAGATTTCCTCATCTTAACGAGAGGGAGAAGTGTTAATAAATTTTCTGCCATGTTACAAACCTGCTCTAATAGGATATGTTTTGTTTTCTCTGTGCTCATTTGCTTCTCTGAATATGAGGTCTGATGATAGTTCTGTTGGGGACTCCTTCACTCAGTCCCCATCTTGGCATTTCCTTGGCATAATGAAAATTCCATTCTTTATTCCTTCCATTATTAAAGAATTGCCTCAAAATATCTAAGCTTTTGCTGGGACAGTTTAATTTTTTTCTCAGTAGTAATACAGATTTATTCTGTATTTCTTAATTTTAAGGAAATTTGAAAGTAAAAAGTGGTGGAGGTCTATGTATGTGCCATGTTTTCATCTGAAACATGAAGAACAAACAAAGTTTTAAGCCATGTTTAGAATTAAAAAGAGAAATTAATTTTTAAAAACTTGTTGAATTTAAGATACCCAAGGGATATTTACAGGAAGATCTCTAATTGCTGTTTAGAGTCATGAGTAGAATTATTTATTGAATCTCAAGCTTTAATATAGTAATAAGCTCAGCTAGTTTCTCTAAATGAAAAGATGCTTGTTTCCTTACTTCTAATCTCTTTCTTAGTTTCAAAAAACTAAATGACTTTAAAGGAGAGGATACAGTTCACAACCAGTGAACTTCAACCAGTTCGCAGTCTTGTTGAATACTTAAACCAATATCTTAGGAATCATTATTATCATTTATGTAAGAACCCTAAAGGATTCTAGGAAACTGGAGTGTTTATTTGTTTTAAACATTAGTTGTTCCTAAGGAAAAGATTGAGAGGCCAAGTCATGGGAGAAGGGAGAGAAAGAATGGCAAATACCATGGAAATTGTTTCTTTTCTTGTTTTATTCATTTGTTGGCAGAATTATTTGTGGATCAGTCCATCTCACCATCCATTTATTGCAATTTTGAATTATTATTTAAATGTCTTGGTTATAAAAACAGAAATCACTAACTGACTAATTTAAGAAGAAAATTATTTGTGGAAAACTGCAGTTCATAGCATCAGAAACCTGGACTGAGGACACAAGGCAAATGACAACTCAGACTACAGCCAGGTAGGTGCCAGAGCTTGTCTATGGTCTTTTTATGACTAAGATTGCCAATACTAAACTACTGTAGCACACACGCTGCTCTGAATAATCTCCATGTCATATGTTTTGTTTTCTTTCCTGTGGATACAGAGTACTGGGTTAGGATGTCCAGTTGGCCATGTCTATGACTCATGCTCAAGCCTTAACTTTCAGGTGTCAGAAAATGAGAATTTCTGGTACCATATCAGCCCTGTTATCAAGACTCATGTATGAGAGGTTTCACCAAAAGTCAGAATAGTGTTTGGATGCTGGACTACTAAAAAATAAATGACAATGTTAACTCTGGCCACTTTCTGTATTCATTGTTAGAGACTCAATCAGTAGGGAAGAAGAAATCCTTTCTGCTATGAAGAATCTCCCTGTGTGATAAAAAAGATGTAATAGTGACTCATGTTATAGCACAGGGCATAGCTCCTGGACCAACTAGAGGGCTTTGGGAGTCACAGCAGTCAGTAGGATAATAGCTTCTTAGAGCATTTAAGCTAAAAATGAAAGGATAAGTGGAGATAAAAGAAGTAAAAGCTAGTCAGGACAAAATTAAAAATGCTATAACTGAGAAGCAATCTCGAATGGATGCCATGGTGGCAAGGATGGATGAAGCAGAGCACCAAATGAGCGATATAGAGAACAAACTTATGGAGAATAATGAAGCAGAAAAAATGAGCGAGACTAAGGCAAAAGAGCACGATATAAGAATTAGAGAACTCAGTGACTCATTAAAAAGGAATAACAGCCGAATTATAGGGGTCTTAGAAGATGAAGAGAGAGAAAAGGGGGTAGAAGGTTTATGTGAGCAAATCATAATGGAAAACATTCCTAACCTGGGGAAAGACTCAGATACCAAAATCCATGAAGCACAGAGAACTCCCATTAGATTCAACAAAAACTGACCACCAGCAAGGCATATCATAGACAAATTCATAAAATACTCAGACGAGGAAAGAATCATGAAAGCAGCAAGGGAAAAAAGTCCTTAACCTACAAGGGAAGACAGATCAAGTTTGCAGCAGACCTATCCACAGAAACCTGGCAGGCCAGAAAGGAGAGGCAGGATATACTCAAGGTGCTAGATCATAAAAATATGCAGCCAAGAATTCTTTATCCAGCAAGGCTTTCATTCAAATAGGAGAGATAAAAAGTTTCCCAGACAACCAAAGACAAAAGGGGTTTGTGACTACTAAACCAGCTTTGCAAGAAATTTTAAGGGGGACTCTCTGAGGACGAGAAGGGACCAGAGAACACCACCAGAAACTCCAACTCTACAGGCAGCATAATGGTAATAAATTCATATCTTTCAGTACTCACTCTAAATGTCAATGGGCTAAATGTTCCAATCAAAAGACATAGGGTAAAAAAAATGTATAGGAAAGCAAGATTCATCTATATGCTGTTTACAAGAAACACATTTTAGACCTAAAGACACTTTCAGATTGAAAGTAATGGGATGGATAACCATCTATCATGCTAATGGTTGCTGAAAGAAAGCCAGAGTAGCCATACTTATATCAGACAATCTAGATTTTAAAATAAACTGTAACAAGAGATGAAGAAGGGCATTATATCATAATTAAGGCGTCCATCCACCAAGAAGATGTAACAATTATAAACATTTATGCTACACATGTGGCAGCACCCAAATATTTTTGTCAATTAGTCACAAACATAAAGAAACTCATTGATAATAATACCATAATAATAGGGGACTTCAACACCCCACTTATAGCAATGGATCATCTAAACAGAAAATCATTGGCTTTGAACAATTCACTGGAGCAGATGGACTTAACCCAATATATTCAGAACATTTCATCCTAAAGCAGCAGAATACACATTCTTCTCAAATACACATGGAACATTCTCTGGAATAGATCACATACTGGGACACAAATCAACCCTCAGAAAGTACAAAAATATTGATATAATACCGTGCATGTTTTCAGACCACAACACTATGAAACTTGAAATCAACCACAAGAAAAAATTTGGAAGGACAACAAATACTTGGACACTAAAGAACATCCTACTAAAGAATGAATGGGCTAACCAAGAAGTTAAAGAGTATGTGATAAAGTACATGGAAGGCAATGAAAATGAGAATACCACAGGCCAAAACCTCTGGGACACAGCAAAGGTGGTCATAAGAGGAAAGTATATAGCAATCAAGGCCTTCCTAAAGAAGGAAGAAAGGTCTCAGATACGTATCCTAATCTTACACCTTAGAGAGCTGGAAAAGAATAGCAAATAAAACCCCAAACCACCAGAATACAAGAGTAAAGATGAGAGCAGAAATCATTGCTATTGAAACCAAAACGCAAACAAAAAACAAACAGTAGAACAGATCAATGAAACCAGGAGCTGCTTCTTTGAAAGAATCAACAAAATTGATAAACCCCTAGACAGTGTGATCAAAAAGAAAAAGGAAAGGACCCAAATAAATAAAATCAAGAATGAAAGAGGAGACATCACAATCAACACTGCAGAAATACAAGCAATAGTAAGAGAATATTATGAGCAATTATACAGCAATAAATTGGGCAATCTGGAAGAAATGGACAAATTCCTAGAAACATATAAACTACAAAAACTGAAACAGGAAGAAATAGAAAATTTGAACAGACCCATAACCAATAAAGAAATCAAATTAATAATCAAATATCTCCCAGAAAACTAGAGTCCAGTGCTGGATGGTTTTCCAGGGGAATTCTACCAAACATTTAAAGAAGAGTTAACACCTATTCTTTTGAAGCTGTTCCAAAAAAATAAATATGGAAGGAAAACTTACAAACCCATTCTATGAAGCCAGCAATACTTTGATTCCAGAACTAAAGACCCCACTACAAAGGAGAACTACAGACCAATTTTCCTGATGAACATGGATGCAAAATCCTCAAAAAGATACTAGCCAACCATATCCAACAATACATTAAGAGAATTATTCACCACGACCAAGTGGTACTTATACCTGGGATGCAGGGCTGGTTCAATATCCACAAAACAATCAATATGATACATCATATCAATAAAAGAAAGGACATGAACAACATGATCCTCTCAATAGATGCATAGAAAGCATTTGACAAAATACAGCATCCTTTCCTGAAAAAAAACCTCTTATATGGTATAGAAGGTATAGAAGTATATTATATACTCTTACATTGTATAGAAGGATCATACCTCACAATCATAAAGTCCATATACAAAAGACTCACCGCTAGTATCCTCAATGGGGAAAAACTGAGAGCTTTCCCCCCAAGGTCAGGAACATGACAGGGATTTCCACTCTTGCCTCTGTTATTCAACATAATATTGGAAGTTCTAGCTTCAGTAATCAGACAACACAAAGGAATAAAAGGCATCCAAATCAGCGAAGAGGAAGTCAAACTTTCACTCTTTGCAGATGACATGATACTCTATATGGAAAACCCAAAAGGTTCCACCAAAAAACTGCTAGAACTTATCCATGAATTCAGGAAAGTTGCAGGATATAAAATCAATGCAAAGAAATTGGTTGCATTCCTATACACTGATAATGAAGCAACAGAAAGGGAAATCAAGGAATCGATCCCATTTACAGTTGCACCAAGAACCATTAAGGTTTACAGATAAACCTAACCAAAGAGGTGAAAAATCTATACACTGAACACTATAGAAACCTTATGAAAGAAATTGAAGAAGACACAAAACAATGGAAAATATTCCATGATCCTGGATTGGAAGAACAAATATTGTTAAACTGTCGATACAACCTAAAGGAATCTACATATTTAATGCAATCCTGATGAAAATAACACCAGCATTCTTCACACAGCTAGAACAAACAATCCTAAAATGTGTATGGAATCAGAAAAGACCCTGAATAACCAAAGAAATCCTGAAGAGAAACCAAACCAGGAAGCATCACAATCTTGGACTTCAAGCTGTCTTACAAAGCTGTAATCATGAAGACAGTATGGTACTGGCACAAAAACAGAAACTTAGATCAATGGAACAAAATAGAAAATCCAGAAATGGACCCTCAAATGTATGCCAACTAATCTTTGACAAAGCATAAAAGAATATCCAGTGGAAAAAAGACAGTCTCTGTAGCAAATGGTGTTGGGAAAACTGGACAGTGACATGCAGAATGAACCTGGACCACTTTATTACACCATACACAAAAATAAACTCAAAATGGATGAAAGACCTCAATGTAAGACAGGAAGCCATCAAAATCCTTGAGGAGAAAGCCAGCAAAAACCTCTTTGATCTTGGCCACCTCTTTGACAGCAACTTCTTACTCAACACAGCTCCATAGAGAAGGGGCACAAAAGCAAAAATGAACTATTGGGACCTAATCAAAATAAAAAGCTTCTGCACGGTGAAGGAAACAATCAGCAAAACCAAAAGGCAACCAACAGAATGGTAAGAGATATTTGCAAATGGCATATCAGATAAAGGGTTAGTTAGTATCCAAAATCTATGACTTATCAAACTCAACACCCCGAAAAACAAATAATCCAGTGAAGAAATGGCAAAAGACGTGAATAGATAATCTCCAAAGAAGACATCCAAATGGTTAATAGACACATGGAATAATGCTCACCATTACTCATCATTAGGGAAATACAAATTAAAACCACAATGAGATACCACCTCACATCAGTCAGAATGACTAAAATTAACAACTCAGGCAACAACAGATGTTGGCAAGGATGTGGAGAAAGAGGATCTCTTTTCCACTGTTGGTGGGAATGCAAACTGGTGCAGCCACTATGGAAAACAGTATGGAGCTTCCACAAAAAGTTAAAATAGAACTACCCTACGACCCATCAATTGCACTGCTAGGTATTTATCCAAAGGATACAGGTGTGCTGACTCAAAGGGGCACATGTACTCCAGTATTTATAGCAGTGCTCTTGACAATAGCCAAAGTATGGAGAGAGCCCAAAAGTCTATCAATAGATGAATGGATAAAGAATATATGGTATATATGTGGTGTATACACACACGCACACACACACACACGCATACACACACACACACACACAATGGAGAGTTACGCAGCAATCAAAAAGAATGAAATCTTGCCATTTGCAACAACATGGATGGAACTAGAAGGTATTATGCTAAGAGAAATTAGAGAAAGAGAAATAGCATATGACTTCATTAATATGTGGAATTCAAGGTACAAAACAAATGAACATAAGGGAAGGGAAGCAAAAGTAATATAAAAACAGGGATGGGACAGAACATAAGAGACTCTTTTTTAATTTTTTTTTTCAACATTTATTTATTTTTGGGACAGAGAGAGACAGAGCATGAACGGGGGAGGGGCAGAGAGAGAGGGAGACACAGAATCTGAAACAGGCTCCAGGCTCTGAGCCATCAGCCCAGAGCCTGACACGGGGCTCGAACTCACGGACCGCGAGATCGTGACCTGGCTGAAGTCGGACGTTTAACCGACTGCGCCACCCAGGCGCCCCAAGAGACTCTTAATTATAGAGAACAAACTAAGTATTGCTGGAGGGTTTGTGGATGGGGGGATGGGCCATTGGGTAAGAGGCATTAAGGAAGACACTTTTTGGGATGAGCACTGGGTGTTCTACATAAGGAATGAAACTGGAATCTACTCCTGAAATCATTATTGCACTATATGCTAACTAACTTAGATGTAAATTAAAAAATAAAAAATAAGGGGCGCCTGGGTGGCTCAGTCGGTTAAGTGTCCAACTTCAGCTCAGGTCATGATCTCGCGGTCCGCAGGTTCGAGCCCTGTGCCGGGCTCTGTGCTGACAGCTCAGAGCCTGGAGCCTGTTTCAGATTCTGTGTCTCCCTCTTTCTCTGACCCTCCCCTGTTCATGCTGTCTGTCTCAAAAATAAATAAATGTTAAAAAAAATTAAAAAAATAAAAATAAAAAATAATAATAAAGATTTGTGGAAGTCAAGTGATATGAGTTTATAGACAAAAAAAGAAAAAGAATGAGAGGATGAATAGAGGTTAGCCAGTGGTGTCAGTGATGAGGACACATGTTCCATGCAGTCTTTATAAGCTGCCCATTGCACTAGTTCCTTTATTTTGGCACTCTACACTTTAGGAGAAGAAATTTTAGGGATGAAGGCAATATAGAAGGCCATGACCAGATTAGGGAATAGCAGATACTTTTCTACATTCTTCTTTGAAATACATTTGATTACCTACCTTTCCCACTCTCTGAGCCGCACATACTTTGTAAATACTGTCACTGTGTCACAAACTTTACGCATTATCTCATTACTTCTCAAACACTACCAAGTAGATAATATTATCTCAATTTTATAGATGTGGAAATAGGCACTCATGGAAGGTCAGTTATTTTGCCCAGGTTACGTGACTAATCGTAATTCAGTCAGAAACTGAATCCAAAGTGTTTCAGTTTCAAAGATAATTCTCTTTTCTCACACTGGATTCATGTTGTTTTCTTTCTGTTGTAGTGTTTTATATCCATAAACACCCTTATTTCTTTGTGGAGTATGTTTAGGATTTGGGGCACTGCTCTGTGGATAATAGTACCTGGTCACCTTTCCTATATACCCGCATCTGCAGGACATTCGTTCCTGAAAGGACCAGAATACATCACCCAGTCCTTGTTTAAATTACTGTAAACTGGGTCCCACAAAGTTTCCTGACTTAGTCAATTCCATCAGAGTTTTGCCAGATTTTCTAGTAGATAAAACAAACTCTTGACGTTTTAATTTTCTGTTTTTTCTAAATGAGGGAGGGAAAGTAGGGGCATAGCTCAGAATAAAAAGAGATTCTACTTTTAATGAGTTGAAGGGGAAGAGAGGAAAGTCAGAATGTGGGGAAAGGGACAAAGATAGGAGGCAGGTGGTGGGCATGTTTATACCTATAAGGGAAGGGTGGAGGACATAGTTTCTGGTTCTAATTCCTAGTTCTTTGTTCTCATGAGGAAGTATGAACTGTGACTCTGGTTTTGTGACATACTTTTTTAACTTTCACGTATGCACGCACACACACACAGGCACTTTTGGGGAGTGGATGGGCTTTTGTTTCTTTCAGCCATAGTTAACAAAAAAACCCTCTCAATTCTAAGTATGATTAAAGAGTGAAACTTGTATTTGGCACCACTTGGGGACCACAAAATGATTTCATTGAATTTTTCTTTAAAAAGTTGAATCATACATATGTGTGTATAGATTGACAATTCTATACTTAGTTTCCATTGGAAATGGTTCTAGTAGGAGGAACTGATTCTAGAGCTTCTAAAATCTCTGTTAACATTCACTGGAAGAGAAAATCCATCAGAATCAGTTTTTCTTTGATGATTTGAGCATACTAGATCAACAGTTTTCATCTAATGCTTGTTTTTAAAAAGAGGGAACAAAAGCATTGCAACATCTCTAAACTGTAATTGAAGAATAGGTCAATGTATATTATAATCAGAGATTAGTTAAGAAAAATCGAAACAAAAGTAGCTGTCTCTTCTTACTTAATTGCACTATTTCAAAGAGGAAAAAACCCACCCAGCTCTGATAAATTACCTTAGGCTCAAGATCCATAGTCTTTATTTCTACCTGATGTTCAGTGTTTGAAACAATCATTTTCCCATGTGACTCAATTTCTTTTCAGTGTACATCTCAATACATAGCTAGAGATTTCATTTGTTAGTCATTTAGTGAAAAGGAGGTGTAAGATCTCAATCATTCTATCTCATCGTGTTTTCTATAGGGGTTTTCTAAGTAGTATGGTAAAGTAGTATTGATAAAGTAGTTTTGCTGATTACCAAGATTGTTGGTAGTATTTTTTTCTCCCACTCTAAGTAAATAAACACTTTAAGAAATTATTCTGAGTCAATTTATTCTGATTCTGGACTGAGAAAGCTGAGAAAAAATCTGTGGTAACTATTTTATGTTTATTTTGCATCACGCATTGTAAAGTGCTGAGAGAAGAGCAAATGCTTTAATTAAAAGGAACAATTTTCTTAGGAAAAACAATTGCTGTGTGTGCTAACCGAATCTAATGTGCTGTATCGCCAAACTTAATATATGCCATCTTCTTAAATGCCATCTTCTTAAACGCCTGTTGAGCCAGTGGTAGTCATGACTGTATATTTATTCAATGTAATTGATAGAAATGTTTAATTAAATATTATAAAGGGTAATTCTCTAGCTTTCTCTATCAGATAAATTTAAACCAGGAGCTTCTGAAATCAGTCTTGTGTAATTAAATAAAAACACCCAAAGAACAGAAAAGAAGTACTGCTAGAGTTCAAGATGGTTTTAAAATACTTTATTTTGTAAAAACTCTGCATAAGAATTTCCTCCTTTATTTCTTTTAACTTACTGCCCTCCCTCCTTTCTTCCTTCATCGTGTATCTTCTGTGTGAAATGATCATATGAGATAAAAACTGAAGAAAATATGGACCTCTCATCAAAGAATTTATGGACTAGTTGTAAAAGATTAATTGATAAATAATACAGATAATAAATGCTATATGGAGGAAGAAAGTAAATTATATTTTCAAATTGAAGGGGGAAAAACTCATTTGAAGTGATTCGGTTTTAAAATTTTCCTCATTAAGCAGACTACTTTCATCAACTTTATTTTAAACTCTCTACTTTGCTTGGTAAATAGAGTGTGGATATTTTATTAGTAATCAAACTTTAAGTAGGCTCCACATCAGTGTTAGCCATTATTCGTAGCCTTATTATCCTCCGGTTAAATATTTATTTCTGCACTTGTTTATTTTAGCAAGTGAGCATTAAGTGGCAAAGGTATGTACTCTTTGTAAAAAGTATTTGATTTTTTTGACAAAGTAATTTACACAAGTATTCAAACATCAAACACTACTAAAAGACAGCTAGAAATAGCTGTTCCCTGCACCTTCCCTACCAGCTTCCTGCCCCTACATCATTTTCCATTCTCCACTTTAGCTATTTCATATGATATTTAACTCCAAGTCTTTAAATAACAAGATTATCTTACATACCTATTTTTTTTTTTTTTGGAATGATAAACTTACACTAAGGATGACAACTTGGAAAGTTTTCTGTCATACATGTCTTTTTGGTTCATTTTCTTCAGAAAACAATAAAAAGTAATCATTTGATGATTTGAAAACTTAATTTATACCTCAACCTTTCTGAATAAAGTCATAATGTAAATTTCCATTGAACAGACAACCAGTTTTTTTTTCTGGGTGTCAATTTAATTTATAGAATTTTGTGCAAAGTAGGAAATTAATGATGGCATAAGGCTCATGTTTTCTATTTTGTGTTTGTACCATGCAAAGCAATAGTTGTATGCCAGCAGCTCTATTTTGCTAAGCAAAGCCGATCTTGAATGTGAATTTTGTACTATAGCTAAACTCATTTATCTTTACATGACTGAATACTTATAATAGTATACTCCATGAAAATTAACTCTTAGTTCATATGACATTGAGATTAAATCCCTTTGCTGGGTCTTACTCCCTACCCTCCACCTGTCAGAATCTAGGGATCCTCATGATAGATGCTCTAATTAAGCTTTGCTGATTTTCTTTTTTCCACTAAACAAATAATGCTTGTTTTACCTCCATGGATGATTTTTTAAGTGTTTCCACACTTATTCTATAGCATACTATAGAATATGTATGAACTAGAATGTATAAACTAGAATTCCATGGTCACATATGTTTGTGAAATGTTATACCTTTCCCTCCTTGGAGTTTCACAACATGCAGCAGCATACTGAAAGCTCATAAAATTCCTGTCGTGTTAAAAAAACAACAACAATGTAAAAAAAAAACCTTTTACTCTGCTGAATTCAGCCTTTATTCAGCATGTTTGAACTACAGGATGTTTGTAGCACCCTCATTAACAGCCTGCAAGACAATGATGAGCAGTCAGCCAGTTCTAGATGCACAGTTTCATGCTGTTCCATGGTCTATAATATTCACTAACTTTTTCCACTGCTTTCTTTGAAAATCTTGTTCATCCCACAGGAAGAATGTATGGCATTTAGGTAAGTAGGGAAAAAGGAAGGGTATTGTGGGTTTGGGAACAGCATAAAATACATTTATATCATTCAGCAAGCATTATGTCAATGTATTGTCTCTTCTTGCCTATATTCGAAGGTTCTTGAGAACCTTATTTAAAAACAAAAAAAGGTACTAAAAACCAGACTCAACACACCTTCCAAATTATCCTGAAATACTGGGTGTAATTCTAGTCATAACTCCTCAAAAAGAATACCACTTAAAAAATGAACTAGTAAAGGACTGGGACAAGGGGTTACTGCACAAAGCTAGAGTTAGAGCCATTACTGGAAGGAGCAAATTGACTTTCTGTCTAAATCTGGAAATATCAGCCCAAGGAAATATTATGTGTAATTTGAGTGAAGTAAGTGTAGAAAAAAATGAAAGAAAGCACTATAAATCACTAGAAGATAGCTGAGGCAGAAGACATAAATGAACATTAAGAGAGTTTAAACAAATTTAGAAATGGCATGATGCCTCTTAAGAGAAGCTGGGAATACACTATTATTTTTTGTTTGTTAAAGAAGAGAACAAGTTGATCCTATGAGCTAGAGAGCTCCCTGGGAAGACAATTTTCCTAACATGTTTCAGATGACTTTCACTTGTTGGTTGCGCAGCCCTCTGCAATTATTTCATTTCTCTGTGCTAGAGAGTTTTCTTATCTTTAAAGCAGAAATGATAATAGTGCCTTCCTCATTAGGATGTCAGGAAGATTAAACAGCCCTTGGCTCTTAGTAGTTCAATGTATAATAGCTATTATTGTTATTGTTATTATTTCTTTAGTATTCCCTATGGTAAGAAGTAATGATGAATTGAGTAGCTGTCATTTGGTGAGCTGTTAGATATGTTTTGTTACTTGCTTCCATAATCTATTCAATTCTGACAACATGGTTAAGTAAATATTATCAACTCCAATTTATAGGTAGAGACACAGAAGTTTTGCTAGGTTAAGAAACTTCTGCAAGCTCATACAGCTAGTGAATCAGGATTTGAATCTAGAGAGTTTAGTTCAGAGAAGTCCAAATCTTAACAAC
This sequence comes from Prionailurus viverrinus, assembly GCF_022837055.1. Classification (NCBI taxonomy): domain Eukaryota; kingdom Metazoa; phylum Chordata; class Mammalia; order Carnivora; family Felidae; genus Prionailurus; species Prionailurus viverrinus. The sequence continues at coordinate 185,850,411 of NC_062561.1, read as the reverse complement.
GCATGTTCTTCTCTGATTTGGAATTTCTCATCAGTGTGATGAAAATGTTTCAGGTGTGCTGAAGTTTTGCTTCCTTCAGTCCTGGAAGGGACTTTTACTTCAGTGTGCCATACACCTATTTTCATTTGTGCGTGTGTATTATAACATGGAACAGTTGGAAAGGAGTATGGATGGCCTTTGGAGAAAGCTGGTGAATTGCAAGGAGAGACAAACTTGTTTTAAACCCATTTGATTGGAAAGATTTTTCCATTCTTCTCTCCTGCCATTGCCCACCATTTACTCCATCTTTCAACCCTGTGAAGCAGTTCATGCATTAGACAAGTATTGTTTCTCTCTCACAAATGCCCCTCTGTATTTTCTTCTATTTTACTTGCCCAAGATCTACTCTTGCTTGTGGGGCAGAGTGGGATTTGTGAAATAATTGTGTCACTAAATAGTGACTGCTCTAAACAGAGAGCCACTCTTAAATTTAGCTATGTTCCCACATAATTTTTGAATACCTGGATTGTGAGTCTTGTCATTTGGGCTGAAACTAGCGCTGGGATGGTCAGCCCTGCTGGAATGCAGACTTCTTCAGGGTGCACTGGTTTATCTTCATGTCTCTGTTGTGTAACATGTGGTCTAAGATTCATGTTCACCTCATCAGTGACTGCTACATTAATGGAAACAAATTTTTAAAATTCAAATTGTTGCCTTTAGTGTGAAATCATTTCTTTGGATTGCAAAGATGGGATATGGGATTTGGACTCATTTACAATATATATGATATGCAACTTCTCTTTGGATGGCATTTTGTATTTTTGACAAGTAAAAAACTACAACAAACTTTTTTAATGGCTGAGAGATCTGAATTAATCAGTCTAGTGTATCCATCAATGTCTAGATATAAATTTTGCTTGAGACTGATTTTTTTAATTGATAACTTGGTCTTGTGAATGTTGTTGAAGCTTACACATGCAAAGAAAAAAGAATACAAATGCAAGCGATCTGTGAATGATTTGACAACTTTCCCGCATTAGAGAGATTGTGTTATTTAAATCCTCCCTTCACATTCCAATGGTTTCTTAATCACCCATGGTATGAAAGACTTTCCTAGACTTCTGCTGAAGCAGGTCTGATTAGGGAAAGAAGATTTTTACATATTCTAAGACATCTTAAAATACACAAGGTTAGTTATCCAGGAAATTATTGTCTGGGAGTATGATCCTATTTGATGGTTTCGATTTATAACCATTGGACCTTATATAGAAAAGAAAGATATTCCAAGAATACCAAGATGTCATGAAGGCAGTTTAAAGATTTTTGAGTGGAAAAAGGTTTTCATTCTAATAAAAGAAAAAGGAAGAGAATTGTAATCTTGAGATGTCTTGTGGACTGTTGGTTTATTTTATCCATGTCTTTGTTATCATAAGCCTGCCTTTAATGTTTTTTAAAATTACAGTAACTCATGGAATTTTAATATTCTAATCGAAGTTAGTGGTGCTACACTGAAAGGAGCCAAATGAGTGGCTAACATTGTGGCATCAACATTCAGATGTCTCACTGTATTTTTATTGTAATGTATGTTTGTTTGTTTGTTTGTTTGTTTGTTTATTTATTTATTTATTTATTTATTTATTTATTGAGAGAGAGAGAGAGAGAGAGAGAGAGGGAGAGAGCACAAACAGGGGAGGGGCAGAGAGAGAGGGAGACACAGAGTCCAAAGCAGGCTCCAGGCTCTTAGCTGTCAGCATAGAGTCTGATGCAGGGCTGGAACTCACAATCCTTGAGATCATGACCTGAGCTGAGGTCAGAGGCTTAACAGACTGAGCCACCCAGGCACCCCATGTATTTTTAAGGAGCTTTAAAAAAAATACAGGCTCTGATATTTGACATTCCAGGCCACTTTTTTTCCCTCTCTGTTTCTTCCTTTATTTACACTAACTTGACCATGAATTACAGCTATTTTAGTAAATTTCTTATTCATGGTGTGTTAGTCGTTTTTAATGAAATTTACTTTCTATATGAGGTGTTTGACTATAGTTCCTATTATGATGGCAACCATTTGTTGGCATTAATAGTGCCAGCGTCATGGATTTTATTTCCGGAATGAACCCTTAATACACAGTATTTTAGACTTTTGCCAGTGTTTTTGAATTGCATGTTTCAACAGAAACCAGAAAAGGCATTATAAATGAATGATCAAATCATCTTCAGCATTTTGGGAAAAGGGGGCATGCCACCCCAGGCTTCTTAAAGTGTGATCTGTAGACCTCTGCCTATGAATACTTGAAGAAACACCACTTCTGTTAAAAATACAAATTTGGGAATGATAAAACTGACCTACTGTATTAGAATCTGTGGAAGTACTGGAAACTGCATGTCAAACAAACAGACCTAGTCAGTCTGCTCACCGTGGGACACCAAAAATAATAGCATTTTCCCTAATGGAAGTCAGCAGATTATTATTGAATCTATTAGTGGTAAATAGTTGATTATTCAAATGTTTTTTCAATCCCAATGGTTTCTTCATCATCCATGAAGTAAAGATTTTTCTAGACTTTGAGTTTTTTCATTGTAGTGAAAACCACAATATGAGATCTACCTTCTTAAAAATTTGAGTGTACAGTATAATATTGTTAACTATAAGTATAAATGTGTACAATATATCTGTATTACTTTTTCATCTTACATGACTGAAAATTTATACCTATTGAACAGCAGCATATATCCCCCTCAGTTTTCCTAGACATTTGGTAAAGCACTTCTAATTAGAGAATGGGGATTCCCTTCATACAATTCAAATAGGCATAAATATCACAAATTTAAAAAAGCACAGTCCGTTCACTGGTCTAATCAAATAGGCATAAGTAGACATATTTGTACTGTACTTATAATTATTTTTTCACTAGTATTACTTAATTGAAAGCGTGTTGCTTGTGGAATCAGAATAAATGATAGAATCTATAATTTAGATTTAGTACAGGAATCAGAAGAAAAGCATGTGAGTTATTATTTCTTTGGTATAGCGGCATAGATGAGTAATGGGGACATCTAAACAACTAATAACAACTGATAATGACCTATGGAGGACACATATTTATTGTTTCCTTAAGCTGGGTAGGTATATGGTTGTAATCTCTTTATTTTTTATTAAAATTTTTTTTTGATGTTTGTTATTTTTGACAGAGAGAAGCAGAGCATGAGCAGGGGAGGGGCAGAGAGAGAGGGAGACACAGAATCCAAAACAGGCTCCAGGCTCTGAGCTGTGAGCACAGAGCCTGATGCAGGGCTCGAACTCACAGACCACGAGATCATGACCTGAGCCAAAGTCAGATGCTCAACCGACTAAGCCACCCAGGAACCCTGGTTATAATCTCTTTAAAGATGGAGACTACTGTCCCTAATAAACATGTATAATTTTCTTCATTTCTGTCTGGCTTTTTATAAATGTATCTAGTGATATGCAAACAAGCAATTATCCAGTGACTATCTGTTAAACATATGCAAGATACTGCTAGTAACTGAGTAAGTTTTAAAATGATCTACACTCCCAGAACAAACTGGAGTGAAAAAAAAAGATGGACTTTTCTCTGTGTTATTTGTCTTCTTAGGGTAGAGTTAGGATCAAGACTCAGATTTTTCTGGAATCAAACACTAATCTACATCATGAGGTTGTGACTTTGGGAAAGAGGTAGAGGTAGAGAGGGAAGGAGAGAGTAAAAGAGATACCATCCATTAAGTAGTGCATTCTTCAATTGAAGTTTAGACACTTTAAAAGGAACATATTGACCTTTCCCTCCTTTCCTCATGCAAATGAAAGCAATGGGCGATGAACGAATTAGAAGTCAAGCAAGTATGCAATATGAACATAGATTTCATAACCCTTTTGAAATTGAAGACTTGGGGTGTCACTGCTTTGTCACTTTTAAGTCAAAGAGCATAATCTCATTTTCATCCCTTTAGAATCCTTAGTTTTAGGCAAATGTGCAGAAGATTCTGCTAAATTATAAGGGCAACTCATTTTAAAGGTTAAAGGATGATGTGCAATTAGCCTCTAAATTCAGACCTGATTATTGAAGTCAGATTATCCTTTGGTTTAGGACAATGTAACCAGACATTTTAATGCATAAATGTGTCCACTAGTGGACAATTAGAGTTGTCAGTTTAAGTAGTCAGTTGAAGAGACAGGTTAAACTGAAATTGGTAGTGTCTTTATGACCTTGTGCTTAGAAACATTTCTCTGGAAATACAATCATGAGTTTTGATTTGGTGAGAGAAGTAGCAGAATCTAATTATGGCTAAAGTGCCAATGACTACATTCTTCATATACATCACAAACAACTGACCCATGAAAGGACAGATACTGGATGGATATTCTAGAAAGGCAGCAGTAATTGGTACTCAGGAAACTAAAAGGATCAAGCAAGTTTTGTAGTCTACAATATGCTTTTGAAATAGCGTTTTGATCAGGGAGAAAGGTTAAAGGAAAACATTGTGTTCAACTGTCGCCTCTCTTCCATTTTATGTGTGTGTATATGAAGCCTGCAAGGAGAATTCTGGTTCTGACCTGGACATGAAAATGGCAACTTCCTGTCTGATAGCTAATTACTCATTTTTAATGATTTTTACTCACTCTGAGACACTCTCTACAAGGTACCTTGTCACCATGGCAGCCAGTTGTTTGGAACGTGCATTAGGCTAGAAACACATATTTGTGAGGGAAGAAAACTTCCCTCACAAGTTTGTACATAATTTTGGAAGTTTGTACTTCAGTGGGAGGTGAGATGAGAGATACTTAACTCATACTGTCAAGAGTTTCTGGGAGGAAATACCTAGGTGAGGCATCCCTAGTCCATGTCAGCCTGCAAATAGCAGCCTACAAATACAACTAGAATTCTAATACACGCATGAGAGTAGACAGGGGCTTTAACCGGGTGTGAGCAGCTAATTTGAGGAAGAAAAATAGTCAACCTTTTGATCCAGGTTCAGTACTAAAGATTAGCAAGAATATGTTCTCTTGTTCATAAGACAGAATTAGTCTTAGTGATTAGATGTCACGATAGCATTTAATTTTGCACTTTGGCTTATCTATAAGGAATCTCTTTATGTTTCTAACAAAGGCAAATGTGAAAATGGTTATGAAGGAAAAATTATTAAAGATGGGTAGATTCATTAATAATACCATGAATACTTCCCACACTCAAACCATATTAGTTTATTCTCTTTTCCTTTACTCTGAAATACTGTATTTTACTCCTTTACAAACTTGTTTTGTTGTAGTTTGTTGGAGAATATTTCTCTCTCTTACTATGTAAAGTCCAAACCATGTTAATCAAGTTAAAATAGATACAGGCAATTATTGTTTAGTAACTAAAACTTTGTCATGATTTGGATTTACAATATATTATGTAATTTTACTGCTAAACTTGTGAGTATGGTTAGGTGGCATTTTCTGCCCTCTGTCTCCTCTTCTTTCCCTTCCATATGGGAACATAGTAAATGTTTAGTAAATCAGAAAATAGGACTTTTACTTTTATTTGAAATTAATGTAAAAACTCACAGTTAGAGAGATGTTATTTTTCCATGAGTAGTTTTTTTAGTTATAAGGAGATCAGAAATCTGTAAGAGGAGAAAATAAACCACCCTTAGCCATTTCCCATGTCTTGTAGTCTATATATTAGGTGATCTTTTGACAGAAATTGGAGTTGCATACAATAAAAATTATATAGACCAATCAGTGGATTGCTAGTTTGCATACTGAGGTAGTGCAGTGAATTGGCATTGTTATAAAATTTTAACTAGCTAGATTACCAGAGAAAGAGGAATTCTGATTAGTTGAATTTTCTAGATAATTTAAAATAAATCAGAAGGATGTTTTTGTTTTTCACTTTTGTTGCTTGAGAGTTCCAAATTCAAATTACCTGCCCCTTTCTCTTAAAACGCATGACTGTATTTTTAAAATTATGTTCTTTGGTAACTGCTACTGTTTCTGGGGCAGGGTATCACAGTTCTGAACAATAATTTTCATTATATAATGCTAGCACTATAAATGATAAAGTGGATGGAAGTAAAAGTGCTCTGTTCCCTGGGCCAGAGATTCCCAGACTCTATGATGATTGCATATTCTTGAGGCTTAACTAACTCAGTCATCACTGTGTCTTTTTCAAATATGTACTGTATTTTAAGTGTATGTGATTCTTCAATGGATAATGAATTACAAATTCGCTTATAAGTGCTATTGAATTTATGGTAACATGGTCAAGACAGTTTTTCTTGGAAAACCTGATTATAACTATTATGTGGGAAAGAGTAGTCAGTACTATTTGTAAATGATAGATAATGAACTAATATTTGTTGACTGTTAAGAACAAGTCAGGTATTTTCCTAAGCATTATATAGGTAGTTTCATTTCCATTTTACAAGTATAGAAACCAAGGCATTGGGAGATGAATTACCTGGTCCAAGTGCATATAGCTAGATATTGGTAATTAATGAGGTGTTAAAAAATAGGTCTTCCTTACTGAAAAATTTGGGGCCCACTGCTCTAGATGACAGCATAAATTAAAAAAAAAATAATTGGAAGACTTTATTTTGGTCATTTGTCAGTTGCTGAAGTTTGAGGAGAGATTAGAAATCTGGTTGGTAATATGAAATAATTGGGCTCTGTTTTGCTGCAGTTTATTCCAAGTGCATATGACAGAGAAGTCTATTTATTGGTTTCGGTGGCAATCAGAAGATGTATGTGGCTGGGCGACATAACTGTGTCACCTGGAGTATGTCTGCTTAGTATTCCTTGAGAATACCTGCTTTTAGCCCTGTTTGAGGTATTCAGCACTGCAGCAGCCATAGTCTCTGGGGTCTTAGCAGAATCCAGGCGCTTGTTTGCCAGGCAGACCTGAAATAACTGTTATTTATTTATAGCCTCTGGCACTGTCTGAAACGTTCTGCAACACAACTAGGTTAACAACTTCAAGTTAATGTAAACACTTCAAAAATGAAAGCACCAGTGCTGTATCTGACCAGGCAAAGAAGAAGGATGGGAGGAAGTGAAGGCACAGGCCACACACAGACTCCGGAGTCCATAAGCCATTCTCTGAGGACAAGTTTGAAAATGACTGGTTGTTTTTGGGTGCTTGATACTATGAAGGGTGTCTGATGTAGGCTGTGGCTCTCACCATTTGGACATGGCTATTATAAGTGAAGGGAGAAGGACTAAGAGACAGAATCTCATGATGGAATATTCTTCTGAAAACTTTGAGCTAGTGCTCAAAACTCCACAATTCACTCACAGTAAGTGCCAATCTTTTAAATGACCTTCATGATCTGCCAACCTGCTTCTTCTCTGAGCTCATCTCCTACCACCTCATCTCCTCTATTCTTTACTTACTCCACTTTAGCCAGAGGGCCAATTGATGTTCTTTGAATGTGTCTAGTATGCCATCATGTAGGTCTTTTCATAGTTATTCCCTTTGGCTGATGCTGGCATTTCTCACTCCCTTGTTTCTTTCAGATATTTCTTTGGATGTCACTATATCAAAGAGGTACTCCTGACCACTTATTCCAGTTCTCTATTGTTGCATATTAAACTACCCCAAAACATAGTGGCTTAAAACAATCACCATTTTAATTATCTTATAATTTTGTGGGTCAGGAATTTGGGCAGGGCCAGGCTGAAGGAATTTTCTATTGTAATTGTCATTGACGGAGATCATCTAGTGGTGTTTTGTTGGAGTATGCACTTACAGGGAGACTTCATTCATGTGTCTGGCACTTTGGCAGGGATGAACCGAAGGCTGGCATCAACTAAGATTGTCTTCTAGTATGTTAGCTGTTGCTGTGTAACAAACTATCTGAAAACAAGGTGGCTTAAAATAATGAATATTAATTCACAGTTTAAGTGGGTCAAAAATTCAGGTGGAACTTAGTTGAGTTCTCTGTCTCAGGGTTTCTTACAAATTTGCAGTCATGGTGTTTTCTGGAGTTTTGTCTCAAGAGTCAGGTGGGGAGGAACAGCTTTAAAATTCATGCAGCTGTTAGCATGTCTTAAGTCCTTTTGGTAGTTGGTCACAGACATTCTCCATGGGCCCCTTCACTTTCAATAGCATAGCAATTTGAGTTCCCTGTAGTGATCTGGGGGAAGAGAGAGCAGAGAGATCAAGCCAGAAAGAAGACATAGTTGAGAGTGACATTCCAACATGTTTATGGTATTCTCTCTGTTTGAAGTGAGTCACTAGGTCTGATTCAGACTCAAGGGAAGGGGAATACACAAGGATATGAATATTAGGAAGTTGTTCTCATTGAGAGCCATTTGATACGCTGCGTACGACAACCAGAAACTTAACACTTGATATCTCCAGCATGGTGCTTTCAGGGTTCCCAGAGAGAATGTTCCAAGAGACAGTAGCTACGAGGATTCTTATGTTCTAGCCACATAAGAAAACCACTTTCTCTGTATCCTGCTGGTGAAGTAAGTGATCTAAGCTGACTCAGGTTCAGAGGTAAGGGAATCAGATTCAACATTAAAGTATAAGGAGTAGCAAAGAACTTTCAGTCATCCTTCATCTACCACACTACTCTATATAATATAGCATGCCATCCCCCCCCACCACATACAACTTATTTTCTTTATCCCATTCTATTTTTCTCCATAGCATTTATATTTTTAAACTTTAACATCTGTCTCTTACAACTAGAAAGTGAGCTTCCTATGGTCAAGGAATTTGCCCTTTTTGTTTACTCATATAATCCCAGAGTTAAGAATAGTGCCTGGCACACACTAGGTTTTCAATAAGTATTTATTACAGTATGTGGGTCTATCAGGTCTTATACAATCTAGTCTCTGACTCTTTCTCCAGCCCCTTCCTGTTGGTTAATATTTTCTAACCACATTGACCTTTTGTTGTTGCTATTCCTAAAACTTGCTAAATTTATTCTGATCTCATAGCCTTTGTTCCAGATGTCCCAAATTTTGCTTGATTTCCAAATGACTGAGTTCTTTTTGTCATTTAGGTTTAAGTTTTAGTGTGATACCTCAGGAAGAACTTCTATATTAGGTCTATTATATCACCTAGTTTTATTTCTTCATAGCACTTACAACTATCAAATAGCTTCTGGTATGTGTGTTCACCTGTCTGTTTCATCTCACTTAGAAATAAATTCTATGAACTGAGGGTCTTGTTCATTTTATCCAAAGCGCTATCCTTTAGCACCTGCTATAGTGTCTGGCTCACTAGAGGCCCTCAGTATACTTTTGTTGAATAAGACAAATCTACTGATAATTAAAGTAAGGAAATGCTGGCCTTCTTCTTAATATTTATTTCTTAAAAATTTTTGCCCCAATTTTTCAAAATTTAGCTAAAATTCAATGACTATAACTTGTTGGCCTCACTTCTCCCCTCTTTTATTGCTATAATTTCATAATCACTGAACGTCATTACACTACTTTTCTTAATGACAGTAAAATATCTACTCACGATGGGCCTAATGACCTGGAAGTAATTGCAGGAGTATACAAACAAAGAGAACTGCCAGTTGGCTGACAGGGTTGATATTTTATGTCTAGATCCTTGTCCACACTGCAATAAATTTGGTTCTACACTTGCTTTAGACCTATGTGAATAGATAATTAAAACTTGAGAGAACTTGGAAAAAATGCCTAGAGACTAAGATTATTTTAGACTGTGTGTGTCCAAAGTTGTGGCATTAGAATAAATGGCAATGTTTAGTGTGTAGGGGCTACATTTTATTTATTTATTTATTTATTTATTTATTTATTTATTTATTTTTAATATGAAATGTATTGTCAGATTGGTTTCCATACATCACCCAGTGCTCATCCCAACAGGTGTAGGGGCTACATTTTAAGCCTAGCAAATTTCCAACAGATAGGAGTATCTTCTTGCTTTAAAATTTATCTTCTTGTCTCTTCCTCCCTATCCCCCAACCTGGCAGCTGTGTAGGCATTAATTTTTTTTTTTTTTTTACACAGGGAAAATACTATTGACTCTGTCAATCCTGAAGTTTAGAAGAAAGTGATAAGCTCATTATCAGTGGAAAGTTCTTGCTTCAATATGTAAGCTTGTCCAAATGACCATGGAGGTAGTGGCTAGGTAAAAGAACAGATGTTGATAGATATCAGGAAAGTCTTATGTCTGTTAGTCTTCGAGAATGTAGGGGCATGATGATTTCAACATGGTCTGTTTTAGACAATTATAACCCAAATGCCACTGTAAGCATACATTTCTAGTACCAGCATTGACCAGAATGTTCAAGCATACATGTTGAAAAATAACTGTTTAGATTGCAACTAATTTTTCAAAAGTAAAAGATTAGATGACAGAAAGAATTTACTGGATCTAAGATGATAGTTCATAAATTCCAGGCTAAGTTGCCCTTTTTGTCAGTGAGAATCGCAATGTTGCAAGTGTAGAATATTTGTGAGAGAGCTTTATGAACTAGAAGCTTGTCTAGTACTTCTGCAAAGTGACAAGGTTATACACACATGTACACATATATGAGTATATACATGCATATGTAAGGATACCAACCATATCTTTTATTAGTACCGTAACCAATATCATATGGTTTATTCTTGGGAGATGAACATAGCTATGAACCTTAGTGCTATGGATACAAAGTAAAAAATGTTGGCATCTCCCACAGGTGAAAAAGTTTTGACCTTAGTTATATTTTAGTAGGGAAATAGTACCACAGGTTATAGATTTGGAGTTGTCTTTTGAATTTAGACTTGTCATTTGCTAAGAATAGCTTTTTATCCTTTTTAAGAAAGTAGTAAATCTTTCCTTCTCCTAATCTTTCTCATTTCTAACTTCCAACCTGCTTGTTTCTTCAAAGCCCATCTGAAAATTGACAAATTGTAGGATATATCTTAGAAGGTCTTGGGATCATGGTAGAAAAATCCCTGGAACTAGAGTGGGAAGTCTTTTGTTCTAGACTCACAGCTCTGTCTTTTGGCAACTCATTAAAGAGGTCTTCTTTTCTTTCATAGTTACACATTTTAGAAGTTACTGCGAGGTTAAAAGAAGAGATGTGTGAGGAAGTATTTTGAAAATAGAAAATTCCAAAGAAAAATATGGGTATTATTATTATGCGCATGTATATTTATATATAATGTCTGGTGATAGTTATAGCTTGGTAGTGCTGTTGGATAAACAGACATAAGACCCTATATAAAAAAGACACCATGCTTTCCATAATGGAATTTACCATTTATACAACTAATTAACCATTTATACAACTAATTTTAAAGACCCAGTGTTTTAAATACTATATTCAAGGTTAAAAAAATTGTAACAAGAGAAGGAGGGCAGATCCAGATTTTTCAGTGTATTGGAAGCTGTTTCCTTAATCCATTCAGGATGGTAGTAAAAAATTATGTTTAGATTAGTGCAGCAAAGCCACTAATGGTATAATAATGGCTTTTTATCAGATTGTAAATTCCCTGAGAACAGAGTCCATGTTGTTTCATTGTTGTATTTCAGAGTTCTGAAAGGTAGTAGGTGCTTAACTAATGTTTGAGAATGAATGAATTAGGGTGTAATTAAGTAGAAAATTAATATTTTGATGTATCTAAAGTATAGGAAGACTTGAGGGCTATTTTACAGATAAAGATAGAAAGGAAGATAGAATGTCAGGGCTTCTGAATAATCTTGACTTCCTTTCCTTACATCATTTTAAATTAAGACATTTTGATAATGCTTATGATGAAATGATAATCATAATCCCACACAATTTATGAGGTAGCCTCTACTTTCCTCATTTCACGAGTGTAATGAGACAGAGAGAGAATAAGTATTTTCCTTGAGACCACAGAGCTGGTAACAGCAGAACCTTAGTGTAAGAGGAGACAGAGGCAGAGTCCTGCAGTAACTCATCCCTATGTATTACTTTCACTCTGAGGGGCCTTCAGATTTTGGATCTGTATCTTCTGCATGATCTTGTAGGGCTGTCTACTAAATGAGTGAACCACAGTTATATTAAATATTAAACACAGACTTGCTCTGAATCACAAAAATTACCACTTTTGGAATATCAGAGTCCAGCTTAGCTTAATATCCATCACTCAGTTTTTAGTTTAAAGGCAGAGGAAAAAGTGTTCAATGATACACTCTCTGGATCACCATATTGCCTTTAATTATCTTTGAAATTCTTTAAAATGAGAAGGAAGGTTAGATTAATTAAAATCCTGGGGCATCTGGGTGGCTCAGTCTGTTAAGTGTCTGCCTTCGGCTCAGGTCATGATCTCACGGTTTGTGGGTTTGAACCCCCCCACATTGGGTTCTGTGCTGACAGCTCAGAGCCTGGAGCCTGTTTCAGATTCTGTGTCTCCCTCTCTCTGCCCCTCCCCTGCTCTTGCTCTGTCTCTGTCTCAAAAATAAATACACATTAAAACAAATTAAAAAATATAATAAAGTAAAATAAAGTAAAATAAAATAAAATCCTTATTCTTTCCCTACCTTTTTGAGGAGTAAAAGAAGCATCACCCCTGTCTTACTGGTCATCAGCCAGAATAGAATGCATCACCTATGCATCTGTTCATTTAATCAATGTTACCACCTTCATCATAGTCTTAACTAGTGTTTATTTAGGGATGCTCTGTAACAGGCATCCTGCTGAGCATTTTAAATGCATTATATAGTTATGTGTGCACAACAGCCTATGAGGTTATGGATCCTGGGAAGATCTGGCACTTACACAAACATTCTCTGTAGGTTAGATTGTGATCCTGAGTTAATTAGTCAAGGATGCAAAGTCTTTGTGTAAGTGAGGTGCATGCTGAGAGACCGCAGGACCAGTTTCAGCACATCTTTGCATAGCTTTTACTCAGAGATCACCCAGATGTACTGACAAGAAGGATTTTGCTAGACCGGAGAGTATCATCTTTGCTATGCCACAGTCAATTTTGTGTCACTATTCAGAAAGTTGCACAAACAATATCTATATTACCTTTTAAGGGAATATTTACAATAATGGGACACTCATGATTCTGAAACCAAACTTGATAATAGTAAACCTGTATTCTTATCTGGAAGCAGAAAGTAGATTTACAGCTTTCTTTGGTTTTCTTCAACTACATAAATCCATTTCCTTGAAATCTACCTCGACTCTGGTTTAATGGTCTTTTATTTGGGTAGTTCTGATACTCAGTTCATATGAGGACCATGAAAAAACTCCATTTTTCCATAGCTAGATGATATTGTTCTCACTTTAAGATGAGGAAATTGAGACTCAGAGATTAGGGAACATGCACAAGGTCTTACAGGTAGTAATGAGAGGATTTTGGCTTTGAGACCAGTCCAAGTTCTTAACAATTACACTATTTGTCTATTTTTTTTTTTAAGTTTATTTATTTTGAGAGAGAGGGGAGGGGAAGAGAGAGAAAGAGGGAAAGAGAATTCCAAGCAGGCTCTCTGGTGTCAGTTTGGAGTCTGACTCAGGGCTCAACCTCAAGAACCCTGAGATCATGACCTGAATGAAATCAAGAGTCAGATGCTTAACTGACTGGGCCACCTGGGCGCCCCAGGATTTGTCTGGTTTTTAAAAGAAATAATGCCTTGGCTTATCCTGTGTTGTTTTGTGGGATTAGTTAGTTGAGTAGCTGGTGATACAATATTTGAGGAAGATAAATTATGTAAAATGTAAAATCACCATATGAATTTAGATTTCCTATAAACACAATTGTTGCTTTTGTATGAGTAAGACAGTAGACTATCAGAGAATCATTGTAATTCCCTCATCTTGTATTAAACAATGTGTTATTTTTACCTATTTTTTTCTTGAATTGTGTAAAGTATTTGTATTGGTAGTATGTGTGACTTATAAAAAAATACATGGACCTCATTCTTTACTGGATGATTATATGTAGCCAATGTGTGTGTCTGGTATGTTTAAAAACAAGGGCATAGAAGTAGAAGCAAAGGGGAATGAAAGTGTAAGGCATCTGCAGAAATTCCATAAAAAGTGCCTGAAAGTTTTTTTTCTTGCTTTTTCTCACAATCTGCACATTTCCCATTCTTCAAAGATTTCTTTCAGCCCAAATCTTGATAAAGGCTTCTGTGACCATTTCAGATCTCAGTAGTATGAGACTTCTTGCATGAATTTGTAATGCGCTTTTTGACATGTGGAATACAAATTGTTTTCCATTATATTTTATTTGATTCCAAGTTACTGAGGAAGGGTAAATAATAGTTGTTATGAGGAGTAGTAGCCTACATCAAATTATACCTTGATTTTAAGATATATCCTACTTTTATTCATGTAAACATTTGATCTATTTATTTTTTTCATTTTCCCCAGTTTTTTATTCAGATACAGAGTTTCAATGCCTCCCTCTCAAAAAGATAGTTTGATCACTTTAACATTATTCCACTTTATACAAATGATTTTTTTAAATGAAGGATCCTTTCATTGTTAACAGAAAGAAGTTCAGAACTAGTATATGTATATATATATGTATATGTATATATATATATATGTACATGTATATGTATATATATACCTTAATTATTTTCCCCAGTTTTATGCCAAATTTTTATTTAATTCTTGATACACACACACACACACACACACACACACACACACACACGTATAAAATTTATTGTCAAATTGGTTTCCATACAATACCCAGTGCTCATCCCAACAGGTGCCCTCCTCAGTGACCATCACCTACTTTCCCCTCTCCCTCACCCCCATTAACCCTCAGTTTGTTCTCAGTATTCAAGAGTATCTTATGGTTTGCCTCCTTCCCTCTTTGTAACTTTTTTTTTTACCCCTTCCCCTCCCCCATGGTCCTATATTAAGTTTCTCAGGATCCACATACGAGTGAAAACCTATGGTATCTGTCTTTCTCTGCCTGACTTATTTCACTTAGCCTAATACTCTCCAGTTCCATCCATGTTTCTAGAAATAGCCAGATTTCATTCTTTCTCATTGCCAAGTAGTAGTCCATTGTATATATAAACCATATCTTCTTTATCTATTCATCAGTTGATGAACATTTAGTCTCTTTCCATCATTTGGCTGTTGAAAGTGCTGCTATAAACATTGGGGTACAAGTGCCCCTATGCATCAACACTCCTGTATCCCTTGAGTAAATCCCCAGCAGTGCTATTGCTGGGTCGTAGGGTAGATGCATTTTTAATTTTTTGAGGAACCTTCACACTGTTTTCTAGAGTGGCTGCACCAGTTTGTATTCCCACCAAGAGTGCAAGAGGGTTCCCATTTCTCCACATCCTCTCCAGCATCTATCATCTCCTGATTTGTTCATTTTAGCCACTCTGTCATGTAAACATTTTAAAAGCCACTGAAATTTAGGGTCTAAAAATGAGGCAAATGTGTATTTGTTGGTGTGGTGTTTAATTAAAAAATATATATATCTGTGTCTTCTTTCCATAGATCTTATATTTATGAAAATGAGGAATTAATATATTTTAAATTCTTATAGTACCTAGTGCCAGTGCTGAATATATATACCCTCTATTTTGGGTGGGGATGGGTTAGCAGCTTTAGTAAGAAATAATTGACATACCATACAAGTTACCTGTTTAAACTATATGATGACAGTGGTTTCTAGTATATTCACAGAGTGATGCAAGCATCACCACAATATTGGAACATTGAAATTGCCCCTAAAATAAACCCTATACCCTTTAGCTATCACCCTCCAATCCCTATGCCTCCCCTCATCCCTACACAATCACTAATTTCTGTCTTTATAGATTTGACTATTCTGTACATTTCATAAAAATGGGATCAAATAATGCATGATCTTCTACGACCAAATTCTTTTATTTAGCATAATGTTTTCAACAGTATTCCATTTTGAAGCAGTGTTCTATTCCTTTTTATTGTTGAATAATATTTCATTTCCTGGATGTACCACATTTTGTTTCTTCACATATACCACATGTTCGTGAACATTGCAGTGGTTTTCACATTTTGGATATTATGAATAGTGCTGCATTTGGGAATAAGTTTTTCTGTGGATGCATGTGTTTGTCTTTGGTATAAACCTAGGAGTAAAATTGCTTGGTAAAATAGTAATTGTATATTTACATTTTTGAGGAATTGCCAAACTGTTTTTCAAAGCAGCTGCACCATTTTAAATTCCCACAAACCTTGTATAAAGGTTTCAGTTTTTTCTACATCCTTATAAATTCCCGTTGTCTGACTTTTTGATTCTAACCATATTAGTGGGTTAAAGTGGTATGTCATTGCTGTTTTGATTTGCATTTCCCTAATAACTAATAATACTGAGCATCTTTTTATGGGCTTATTGGTCGTTTTTATATCTTCTTTGGAGAAATGTCTGTCTATTTAATCCTTCACCAATTTGTCATTGGATTATCTTTTCTTTAAAATTTTTGAGTTGTGGGAGTTCTTCATGTAGTCTAGATACAAGTACCTTGTTAGATATATGACTTGCAAATATTTCCTTCCATTCTGTGAGTTGTGTTTTTTCACTTTCCTCCTAGTGTTTGTTGAAGCATAGCATAGATGTTTTCAGTTATGGTGAAGTTTAATTTATCTGTTCTTACTTGTGTTGCCTGTGCTCAGTTTCATGCCTATGAACCTCTGCCAAATCCAGAGCTTATTTCTGGACACTCACTTGTATTCTTTTCATTTATATGTCTATCCTGTGCCAGGACAATGCTGCCTTCATTATAGTTGCTTTGTAGTAACTTTTACAATCAGAAGTATGAATCCTCTAACTTTGTTTTCAAGATTGTTTTGGCTATTCTGAGTTCTTTGAGTTTGTATATATTTTTTTAGTATCAACTTGTTCATTTCTGCAAAGGAGCTATTGGGATTCATAGAAATTGCATTGAATCTGTAAATCAATTTGGAAAGTCTTGCTATGTTAACAACATTAAGTCTTCTGAACATGACTGTGAGATATCTTTCTATTCATTTAGAGTTTCTTTAATTTCCATGAGCAGTGTATTGCAGTTTTCAGGATATGAATAATATACTTCTTTTGTTACATTTATTTCTAAGCAGCCCTTTATTCACTTTGATGCTTTTGTAAGTTGAATTGTTTTGTTAACTTTATGTTTATATTGTTTATTGGTAGATAACAAGAATATGATTTTTTAAAATGTTTATTTATTTTTGAGACAGAGAGAGACATAGCATGAACGGGGGAGGGCCAGAGAAAGGGAGACACAGAATCTGAAGCAGGCCGCAGGCTCCGAGCTGTCAGCACAGAGCCCGATGCGGGGGGGCTTGAACTCATGGACTGCGAGATCATGACCTGAGCCAAAGTCGGCCGCTCAACCAACTGAGCCACCCAGGTGCCCCATGATTGGTTTTTTATATTGATTTTTGTATCCTGCAACTTTGCTGAAATAATTTCTTTTCTAACAGTAGATTACTTACAACTTTCTCTGTGCAAGATCATGTCATTTGTGAATAGAGATAATTTTATTTCTTTTTTCTAATTTAGGTATATTTTTATTTTATTTACTTGTCCTAATGCCCTGGCTACAACTCCCAGTACAATGTTTAGTAGAAGTAAAGAGAGTAGACATCCTTGTTTTGTTGCTGACCTCTAGAGGAAATATCCAGTTCTTCAAAATTAAGTGGATGTTACTTGTGATTTTTCATAGATGATCTTTATTGTGTTGAGCAAGTTTCCTTCTATGCCTAGATATTTTTTTAATCGTGAAATGGTGTTGGATTTTGTCAATTGCTTTTTGTGCAATTTAGTGTTGAGTATATGGTTTGGGGTTTTAATTTTATCTGTTGATATGGTCTATTACATTAATAGATTTTTCCATATTAAACCAACCTTGCATTCCTGAGATAAATTCCATTTGATCATTGTGCATAATCTTTTTTCATATATTTTTGGATTTGGTATGCTAGTATTCTATCGAAGATTTTTGGGTCTGTATGCATAAGAGAAAATGGTCCATGGTTTTCTTGTTGTGTCTTTTAGATTCGTTAAGTGTTTTGTCAGATCACCAGCGAAATTATCTCTAGTTGGGCTTTTTGTGTGTGTGGGGGGGTGGTGGGATTTTTTTTTATTCCTATTTTAATCTCTTTACTTGTCATAGTCTGTTCATTTTTCTAATTTCCTTTGTATGCATCATATTTTAGTTAGGTTTGTTTTGAGTAAGTAAAAACCCATTGAAAAATAACTTCTCAGAACCCACAAAGAGCTCTTATCTGTGGAGCAGATTATTATGTGTCACATTCTGATCCTTTTCTTTTAAAAGTAAGTACCTGGAATTTTCTGAATTTCCTTAGTATCTTGCATTTCAACTCACAAATGATTTTCATCTTAAAACATCATTTAATCTTATTAATTTTTATTCTTATATACAGATGAAAACCAATAGTCAGAAAGTTTATGTGACTAGCTCTAGCATTAGAGCTATTGAGTCTTATTACTGGGATTTAAAAATAGGTATTTTATTCCACATATTATAATTCATCCCCCCATTTCCATTACCAGTTTGCAATTAACAGTATTTCAACTTATATTTGCATCTGTAATATCATTTTTTTTCCAATTATTCTTCTAGTCTACCTTATAGCTTCAAACTTTGAAGTTTTACAAAAGTCTAAGATAGAAGATTTCTGCCTTTGGCTATGATAGAATAGGTTGTATGTGACCAATCCTTTATGGAGAATTGTCATAAAGGTGGAGTGAAAAAAATGCAAAAGGCATTTTATTTTATTTTATTTTATTTTATTTTATTTTATTTTTAATTTTTTTTCAACGTTTTTTTAAATTTATTTTTGGGACAGAGACAGACAGAGCATGAACGGGGGAGGGGCAGAGAGAGAGGGAGACACAGAATCGGAAACAGGCTCCAGGGTCCGAGCCATCAGCCCAGAGCCTGACGCGGGGCTCGAACTCACGGACTGCGAGATCGTGACCTGGCTGAAGTCGGACGCTTAACCGACTGTGCCACCCAGGCGCCCCCAAAAGGCATTTTAAAGTAACCAAAACACCCAGGGCTTGAGGTTTACAGATACTGAAGAAAAGGGTGAGATAAACCTAACATTCTCTTCCACTTCTTAAAAATGTTCTCTAGTTTATAAGTGGTATGGGTAGAGAGCAGTGGCTCAGACCTTTTACATGTCTTCGGGGGTTGAATTGATAACAGATGGAGTTCAGGGCTATAAAGGAAGTCAGCACTTGAGAGGCCAAGTTTCTAGAGGAGAAAACAACAACACCCCAAAGGACCTGACGTTCTATGGTTCTTTCCCAGTGGAAACATTCTGGGTAGGGCAGAAGGCTAAAAAGCCAAGCATAAAGGAATGGAGGCTAAAAATCTAAGCAGAGTTTCTATCAGAATCCTGATTTTAGCAATACAAAAATTTGTAGTTCAAGGATTTAAAATTGTTATGCTCATTGTTATGTTTAAGAAAATAAATAAGAATGTGGGGAATAAAACATTAGAATCAATAATAAAGAATCAAATGGAAATTTTCTTTTTTTTTCTTTTTTTTTTAATATATGAAATTTATTGACGAATTGGTTTCCATACAACACCCAGTGCTCATCCCAAAAGGTGCCCTCCTCAATACCCATCACCCACCCTCTCCTCCCTCCCACCCCCCATCAACCCTCAGTTTGTTCTCAGTTTTTAACAGTCTCTTATGCTTTGGCTCTCTCCCACTCTAACCTCTTTTTTTTTTTTTTCCTTCCCCTCCCCCATGGGTTCCTGTTAAGTTTCTCAGGAT